>NW_026018752.1:0-12867 GCF_020466585.1 Dendroctonus ponderosae
AAATGAAAGTAAGAAACATTAAAATATCACTTTTTTGGAAAAAACTAATCAAAATATTGTAAATGAGATCATACAAGAACATTAAAGAGCCTACTTAAACCGCACATAAAATTGCCCACATAATCCGCACAAAATCAATTAAAAAATGAAAAACTAATCCACGTCGCTTCAACTTTCAACAAAACTTTCATCGCTTTTAATATGGAAAATGTATTTGCGAGAAATTGAAAACTAAGTGGACAAAAAAACATGTGCGGTTTATAAAGTTTAGACCAATTGTTCAAAAATCATCCAAAAAATGAAGTTGTCAATGCGAAAGGTAGTTAAAGACAAACGAAAAAACCAACCGTAAAAGTGCAAATCAGCATTAAAAAAACGCTTTTTAAATTTAAATGCTTTGAAACTTTCTACTGGGTGTCGTAAAGTAATTTCTTGATTCACCATCCGAAAACAATGCGAACTGCAACATTTTGAGTGGCATTATGCAATTAGCACGCACATCCTGTATATGTGTAACAAGCGCACTAAATTTATATAATCTTGTTATATTGATTCAGTCCATTCCAATTAATTTCACTTTCCCTTCGCAGCCACGCTCTATAAAGCAATAAGATGCGGTTCTGGTCGACATTTTCGAGGACCACAGCTGAGCGCTGAGTGACCAGATCATAGTAATAAAATGCATAGGAAACGCCAGGAACAGCCAGAAATCGAGTAAATAACAGCCACAAAAGAGCGAATAAGACTCCCAAAATAAAATTCCGTATTTTAGACGCGAAAATACTTTTGGGAATAATAAATGGACAGCAAATAAGGTTTTAGACCTCGAATCGGAAAACAGGATGCACTTAAGTTTTAAGCAGCTGAAAGTTTGCTCAATGTTCACCCCGAGAAACTTCGTGCTTCGCACCTTTTCAAGATGGTTATACAAATGAATGTTTAGTCATATTTTGCGTTGTGCGGACAGATTGACTGTCTTCACCTGCAAATATAAGAGAAGCATCGTCTGCCTAAACTGTAAGTATACGTACATGGTTCCTTTGGCTACAGTCATGTTTAGGTCGCTGAGCACATGGTTCGGGTTCTTGTTCGATCCGTAATGCTTGTAAGCATGCCGCACAGAGACGGCTTGCTGCCTGCGGTTCCACAGCGATGATTGCTGTTGCTGTTGTTGAGTTACCGACGGCCTTTCCACGTTAACACCCACCAAGTCGGGGCCTGGAACCGTTGGAGGTTCCATGCGCTCTCCCATTGCGCTACTCCCTCTAAAACAAACCGAAATTGAGGAATGTTCACGCAACAAGTTTCACTGCACAGCTTTCACTTTTAACGTGAACTTAAATAAGCAGGGCATTTTCCATATTTTATAAAGTCTAATTAGCACCGAGTTTCGGTTGAAGCATACACATGTTGGCTTCTTAATCTTAATGGCCCGATGCGAAATTATTGAAAAATTTCCTTGGGTTTCGGCCTTGTGTCATATTTCGCAAATGACCAATTTAATTGTGCTGTTTATTGCACAACATCGGCGTGATTTTGTGCGAATACCTTTTGGATGTATTGGAAATCTCTGTTGCTGGTTGCACTCGCACATGATGAGCCAAATTCATGTCCAACACTTGGCTAAGCAGTTGCAGAAAACGACCGACAACTGCGAGGTTTATTAAAAAACTGCCTCAATTTTGATCAATACATTGATTGCGGGGGAAATTAATAAAACATCAACTATAACAGTTCATTGATATTGCCATTCAAAGAAGTTTCCAACTGTTTCATAGAGACGCTATTAGAACCAAAGTCGATTCGCCTAATGATTATTACAAACAATGTTACGCTGTCTAGTTACTTTACTTATTAGACAAGAATGTTTAACTTTCTCTTAAATAACACTAATAGGTGGCAAGTAATACTGGATATTTGCATGTGTCTAGTGGGCGATTTTTTATTTTTTGGTTTGGGCAAGGGGCTTTTAGCGATGTTTTCTTCTGCTTTTTCTTTGCTGTTTTGGTTTGAGGCTAAATCAGACAATGGCCACAAATGTCAGCAAAAGTTGAGCACAAAAAACACGCCTGTAAAATTTTTTTTTCACCGAAATTTTCATAAGGGGGCGGGTAGATTTTACCGTATTTTTTAGTAGAGACAAAAGGCCTCGAATTTTACATCATTTTCATCAGAAAGAGGCGAGCAAGGCAACGAGTTCAGTAAAAAATACGCTAGAAACTTTAGATCCGAAATAATCGACATTTTCTGGCCAATTTGAGTCGTTTTTGCGTGGTCATGACTTTCAACCGACGATATCTCCCTAATAAAAGCGCAAAAACTTTATATATGTACATTGGGAAGCTTCTTACGTCGGAATCAATCCAGTGAGCACAAAAAACACGCCTGTAAAATTTTGATTTTTGACCGAAATTTTCATTTAATCTCATTTAAATTTTGATTTATTTTCCTGACTGGGTGCAATTGTTATTATATTCTTACCCTTCCTGGGTCTCAGTCAAAGTGTAAATTAAAATTTTTGAATATCGTTTATTTAATTACGTTTCGGCGAGACAACAGAATTGCAGTATTGTTTTGCGTGATTATTGTCTGTTGCACTTGGATTTAATTGTTCTTCTTTCTAGTTGATTAGTTTTTGTTGCAATTTATTCGTATTCTGTTTTTTTTTTTAATATCTAAGGGCGGTTTGCTCAAACTATACCGTAAATTTATTGGAAAAATTGGAAAAAAGCCATGTCATCGGCAATTTTGTCACGTGTAATGTTGTGAAAATATGACGAAAACTGATCGAATGTAGGTGGAAATTCATCGTAAATTATGAAAAAACTCAAATTAAAGAAAAACAGTTTCTAAAATTTTGCCGATCTGTCGCACCAACAATTTTCAAAAATTTATCTACCGAGTCTTGTAAACTTTTATTTTGAAGATTGTTTTTAATAATTCGTATTTGTTGTTTTTCCTGCATTTTTGCATGAAGTTTAGTCGGTTTGATTGTCAGGTTTTCGTCTGAAAATGTTATCCACTTGAAAACAGACCATTTTATAACCAATTTTTGGCTACGTGTAATGTTGTTGAAAAACATTAGAAAACGTTATCAAATGCAGATCGAAATTCGTCTTAAATTATGAAAAAAACTCAAAATTAAAAAAAAAAACTGTGCAGAATTTGAGCGAAGTGAAACAGTCGATTAGTTAGATCAAAATATTTCAAAAATTTTGCTGCCTATTTTTTTAAACTTTCATTTTTTTGAAGATGGTTTTTAAGAATTCGCATTTGCCGTTTTTCCTGCGCTTTTTGTATGAAATTTAGTCGGTTTCATTGTAAGGTTCTTCTCCGAAAATGTTACCCACTTGGAAACAGGCCATTTTATAACCAATTTTCGATACATGTAATGTCGACAAATATGAGAGAAAATGAGCGAATGGAGGTCGAAATTCGTCTTAAATTATGAAAAAAACTCAAAATTTAAACAAAACAATTTCCAGAATTTAAGTGAATTGATTCTGCTGAATTCAAAACAAATTTCAAATTTAAAAAATTCAAAATTAGTAGATATCAGTCGGTCATAAACTTTTGAGACTAGAATAAAATTCTTCTAAAGCTATGGACTCACTTTATCAACTTTCTTTAGCTCCGTTTCGAAGCTATTCGTTTGAAGAAAGCTCATTTTCCGTTTTTTTTTCTTCTAGTTGATGATTTATGTTATTATTTTATTCTTATTTTCATTTGTCATTTCCCTTAATATATAAGTTCGGTTCATTAAAAATGTATTCTTTGAAATTCGAATTTAAGATTAAGCATTTGCTTTTTTTCCAGAGTTCTTTGCATGAAAATTAGTAAGTTTAACTTTCAGGTTTCCTTATTTTGGGAAGTGCAACCGTTTGGTTGCGTGCTTGTATATGTAAATGTTACGCACTTAAATGGCAATTTTATAAACAGTTTTTTTGTTGTGTAAAGTTGTTCAGAAAAATGAACAAAAGCGATTAAGCAGGTCGAAATTCGACTTAAATTAAATAAAAAAACCGAAATAAAAAAAAAATTGTCCCCAAAGCTTGCTGAATTTGCCAACATTTGAGCGACTTATAAAGTTTGAAATGCGTAGCTTTAGATCATAAACTTTCAGGGTTACTGATGTAATTAAGAAAATCCACACTAATAAACTTCTTCTAAAGCCGTACAATTATTGTTATTAATATGGAAGAACAGTAGGTTTAATAATATTCAAATAAATCACTTTTAAGCGTCTTAGTTCGACCAAGTTACGGCAAACAGGCAAAAACCATAAAATTGGACGAATGCAATCGTACCGAGAACGAGTTTCTTCCTGAGGTTTCGCAAGTACGATGGCTTGCATCTTCAGAGGTGCAGCATCAGAAACAAATTCTTTTCTAGGCTTGTTTTCGTCCATTTTTCCGCTATGAGCCTATCTACCTTAACTCGGTCTAGATGGTTAAAAGTGTTTGATTTCGATAATATGGAACATAAAATATAAGCGAGTGAAACAAAATGAACAGAAATTAACCGAATTTTCGACTCTAAATCCCCACTAAAGTTTTGGGGTTTAATGTTGAAAAAATGGTAAGTTTTGGCTAAAAAAAGTAGCGAATTTTCAAACAATGCGCTTTGTTTGTGGTATGTCTTGTAAACAATTTTAATGGTAATTCCAGCTGGCATTACAGTGAGTTTGATTGAGCGAGGTTCAGAATCTCAATGAATCGAATTTACGAATCCTAGTACTAAATTGCAACATCACCTTGACCAGCTGGTTTATATCGCACATATTAATTGGAGACGCTGAGGTCAAGACAACATCTTTCTCGAAAGCCAATTGCTTAATAAATTAGAGGCAATTATAGGTGTTAACTGTACATTTTGAAGTAAAAATTGAAAATAGTTTAAAGTCATTGCCTCCATGCATCCGCCACCATCGAGTCATTTAAAATTCCAACTTGGCCCAACCGGTCTCATTTCTGACGTCAATGAAAGCCTATAAAAAGATGCATTCGCTTCACATTTCTCCAATTCTTTGGGTTTTTTTGGGAAGACACTCACATTTTTTGGTTGGTCGAATCGATTCCGAACAGTTGATAAACCAGCTTCACCAAAAACTCCCACATTGAAACTCACTAAAGTGAACCATTACTTTTCACTCACCAACAGCAAACGCTAGTGACGATTGTCGCTGTTTAATTTCAAATTAACGAAAAAATTATTGGGTGGGGATAATTATGTCGATACAAGAAATTCTAATTAATTTTCTATGTAACTGATGTATTCGTATGTGATGATAATTATTTATGGATCGAACAGGCGAGCAATTTGGTTAATTGCCTTATTTATTGGTCCTATGTGTTCCTTAATGGTGATGTTTTTCTGGCTCAAATTCACCAGGTTACTAGTCAATGTATGTATGGGGTTTTGTATTTCGTTTCACATCAACTAGCTTAAAATTTTTTGAAGATGTTTGAAGATTTTTTGAAGATTTTTTGAGAAAATGTTTCATCGCATTGTTGAAACATTTTCTTCAACCATTAGGCAAAACCGAGTGAAGTCAATTACATCGAAATTAGCACAATGATAATTCGAAAAAATCCTCTGAAACAGCTCGCGTTATGGTGCCAAGGTTTTCCACTTTTATTTAATATTTTGAATTAACCTGCCAAAGAACATCGGCACCAGAATATGTAAATCATCCATCAGTATATTTTCTTCAGTCTGGCTGGGACCCACGTTTAGCCTCATTTACATAAAGAAGTGACTTCTTCTAAAGAACTATTTTAATTTTGGATTATCATCGCTGACGCACGCAAGTGTCTAGTTTTTTACTAATTTATTCGGAATTTTTCCTGATGTAAATGCGAAGAAACGGGTGCCTAGTTTTTAGACAAAGTTGCGGGTAGTTTAGCGATTGATCAATCCAATCCAAGAGAACCCACGGAACCAGCCAAAAATTTAAAAAAACGGTGTGTTTTCGGTGATTTGGATTCTCAGAAGTGTTTTTTGCTCGAAAGCTTAAAGTCTAAATGACCTAAAAGCCAGAAAAACTAAGCAAACAAGCGCCTGTTTTTAATGATGTTTTCCATTCTAAATTGTGTTTCCGTAAATGCTTGTGCGTTCTTTTCGTGGAAGCATCTGCTCAATGCAATTAATGCAAAATGAATACTTAAAATATTATGTTATATATAAAAGATTGTCTATCAAGATTTAGCTTCAATATGAGCTCGTAAAAATTTGCAAGGCAACACCACAAAGTTGAATTTTTGAGAACAGGATAGAAACATTTTTATTTGCCATCCTGTAAAAAAAAATCTGACGCTTAATTTTTATCAAAGCTTTATTTTGTTGAACAGTTTATTTCTTGTGCAGGATTTGAACATGAAAGAACACTCTAAACCTGCCCTTTCTTCAGTTTCTACCACTTCACGAGTGTCGTCTCGTATAATTCGAGGTAACAAATATTTACTTTTGCAAACTCTAATGCGATTGTTGTGCCGATTGTGCTGATTTAGTGGCAAAAACTAAACAAAGTGCAAGTTCACGGTGATTCTTCGCTAATGCGATCACTATTATGTACATGTATAAGAGCAAGTTGTGAACAAAGTTCAAATAACGCTTGTTCGATATTCGTTAATTGTTGCGATTTCCACACAAAAGAGACTTTTAAATCAGCCTTAGAATGGATTAACTATTTATGCAGAACTACACACTCCCTTGAAGTAGGAGTTATTATTTGCAACAATTCATTCACTATTAAATAGCATGGACGTTCACTTTTATTAATAAACTTGCGATTTTTCCTTAGTCATTTTTTCAGTTAAACATACTTTCTGGAAAAATCAGCACTAAACGTTGTTATTTGAACTTAAAATTCGATTCTCTGCGTTTGAATGTGGTAACTTTCCGTTTCTATGCCCCAAATGATGTTAAGACTGTTGTGAAATAGTTATTAATTAAACAACTGTAGAATCTTGATCGGGCATGGATTATTTTATGAATGATGCAAGTATGAATTCAACATGTTTGATCCAAGAAGGGTTTCACAAAGTATGGCATCACATTGCAAATTCTAAATTGGAATAAACATTCAGGTCGGGCCTTATTATTATTCGACAGTAAACGCGGTTTGTTAAATGGTTTTCATTAAACAAGGACGTTCTTTACCTGATATCCTTCGGTTGTCAATAGTATTTACTAAGTTTTGTTTATTCGATTTTCTTCGGCAAATCGAGTAAATAATTTAAAAAACTCGACATGAATAAGTAGTTTTATCGCATCGACTAACGAGGATAATTACGACAAAATCCTAACGACATTACGACTTGTTTAATTAAAATAAAAAACAATAACGAATGATACTTTTATTCTTTTATTGCCGGTTCAGCGACCTTTAATAAAGTACGGTTCATTCATTATGCAAACCATAATTTGGCAAACAAAAGAGTGCAATTCCAAAGAATATTACATGCCAATTACTCAATGCTTAACTCGAAATTATACACAAACTATTGCGAATTTAAAATGTAATAAAACGCTGTACTTTGTGTTAAATACCTCATCTGCCTGATGAAAGTTAAAAAAAAATCGTTGCGGAAAAGACGCGACGGCCTAAAAGCCCGCAAAACTGTCCAGTTTCAAGAAATGTCCCTAAGAGCCAAAAAATGTAGACAAGGACTGTTTGGAGTCACGATTTAGAAATGTTTCTTCAGCAGGTTAAGCAGCTGAAAATACAGCCAATGAAAGTGAAATATACATGAAGAAAATTATTAGAAACGTGCTCAAACGGATGGATATGCATGGTGTGAAAGTTTTAACTGAGAATTCATGATTCATCAACATTCTGCTTGTTTCAGTTTATTTTTACCAGAAGCCAGAAAAGTCGCCATTTTGATTGTTGAACTTGAAAACTTATAGAATTATTTTCCTTTACGTTAATTTATCCGCATCCCTAATTAATGATTTTTGAATAGTTTTCCACACGCGTATCCTTCAGTTTCAAGGCTTTTTAAGCACTGAAAAGTCGTTCGAAACAATCCAAGCGAATGGCTGGATTGTTGAAAAACGCCATAATATAATTTAAATGTTTAGAATGAGCTCATTAAGAGTTAATCTGGTTTAAAACAGCGTGGTCATTTTCCGATCGACTGCAAACTGCAACAACGATTACTAATGATTTTGTCGTTATTTAACTTGCATTTACTAACACAATATGTAGAATATGCTACAAGGAAAAGCAAGGACTTTTGCCGCTTTAATAATTTTGCGCTTTTGCGGTGCAAAGTCCAACTTTTTGCCGCTTTTTTTAAATGAGAATCGAGCAGGTGAAGGAGGATAATTATTCTAATTCTTGGTGAATAATTAGCATGGTACTTTCCAGATAATCAAGCTCCTTGAGTGAATGAATAGGTGCCACATAATTCAAGTGATTGCAATATTACGCATACAAAACTGCATTCTTGTCGTACAGAAGAAATCACCATCGGAATACTAACAGGAGCCAATCCAGGCTTAAGTTATAGTTTTTTGTTGTTTCACACATATGCGAAATCTGTTCTTGAATGTAAATGGCTTCATTTTCCTGAGTCTTTTATGGTCTAATCAACTTCGGTTGTCCTCTTATTTGTATGTGCAAAAGTCAAGTTGTGCCCATTTTAAATAACTTCCAAGACTCGGCTGATTTGAACAGGCAAAATTGTTGCTGACAACATCAAGGTTGCATAGAAAATTTGCATTGGTCGCATCTTGCAAACACCTTATTATACTATCAACTGTACGTATATAATGAAATTTTCCTTTCCATTTAAATTGCCTGGACGAATTCCAACTGATCTACTCGAATGCATGTTCTACATTAGTAATTGCACATGATTACAGATGCTACCAGATGCAACGCCAAAGTCCAGTTTTTTCCTAAAACACTTAGCTTGTATTCGAAAAAGTACACGGCAAAATCCATCGATTATACGTATTTTAGGTCTACGTAATAAGTGTTTCGTGTTATACGTTTCACAATCAAACATTCGCGTTATATTTCCTCGATATAGAACACGTTTCGTATATAAAAAATAAACATATTAGTCAAACGACCTATAAAACAACCCAGCGCATTAAAGAATTGAACATATCTGCTCAGGCTTGTGAAAAGAAGCAATTTTGCAATTGCACGCTTGCATTTATTCCGGGCTTCTGTGTAAATTTGACCAATGACTTGACGGTATCGCAGCTTATTCTACCACATGTATAGAAAGTGAAATGATCAGGCTTTCCAATGATGTAACAACAACAGATGATAATAACGAGCCGAAGAAAGAATTACCACACGTTCATTACATTTAGGTCGCTTCAGTTTACTGTGCGAAAGGAATACTTGAGGAAACAGCCAAAAATGAAAACTGAAAAGCAACATTGGCCCACCAACAAGAAAAATTGCAAGCTCATGGGTTTCTTTTATAGGTCATTAATATGAAATTGAGTAATGCAGGTACAGGGAAACGCCATGTGCATTGAAGTATTAAAATTATGCAGAAAAGTGCAGCTTATTTGCTCGTAAAATGCAGCTTGATCGATTTTTGGATTGCATAGAAACTGAAATCGGTCCAGGTACTCCTCAACTTGCCATAAACAAGACGAGTAATCGTTCACAAAAACATCGCAAAGCACTGATAAGTTTTTCTGGCTTGCCTCTTCAGACGTATTAAAGTTTTGAACGCGGGAAAATGCTGACGAATCTACATGGGGAAACTATTCTTCTAAGGGCCCGAGAAACTCACCAGGTGCCATCGACTCTTTACCAAAGCTCTTTGTCGCAGTTAAGAGATCTTCCACTAAAAATAACTAAGACGCAGAAGGAGGTTTTTTCCGAATGATTTCCTCTCTGTTCTTTCTGTGAGTTTTCACTTTTTCGTTGCAAAAATTGTAAACAATGTTTTTTTTAATTTTAAGCACCAGCAATGTGCATTAATTTTAATCATTTCCGTCGCAGCTTTTGCTGCCAGGTCGTCTTAACGGGCTCATGTTGGTATGCGTTATGGAAACGCTTAATTTCTGTACGTGATTTGCGTTAAAATCAACGCTGAAAATACATTTATAAGCCCAAATTGTGAATTTGGGGCGCTGATATCAAGCGCAATTTTAAACGCATTTACAAACCAGTATAACAACGGGGAACTTTTCATTGTTTAGGCGCAACTGGCATAGAGAGCTTTAAGAATAAAATCGCACTGGGAAAAATTACCTTGTTATTCCTAATGAAATCCTAGTCAAGAACGATAAAAATCCTTCCTTCAGTTGGCTTAAACACAAATATCACAGCAAAAGAGAAACGCGCACACAATTATTACGATATGGTAGCTATCGTATGGTATACCCAAGTCAAGTCAAAGGCGCTCGCGAACTTTCTTCGGAAAGGTACGTCGACGCACTACCCGTTCAACCAAGTCAGATTGGTTCAGTGGTCGACCAAGCAGCTCCCACCATGGCTCAACCCTCGAAGTCATCAAGGTTCTCCTGCTTGGGTAATCGCTTATCAAGAACCTGTTGGTTCTTCGGATTTTCCTTCAGAACTCTCATGTTGTCTCACCAAGCTGAACCATCGTCCAAAACCGTGCCACCAAATCGTAACACTTCACATTCTTGAGTGGGTTTCCTTTCAAAAGCCTGGCCAAGAGGACTGGTTGCGTTTGCAAACACGCAACTTTGCATGTTGTTTGGTTGCAACCATCAACAGTCTGCTGACTAAGCAATAAAAGTGAAATATGAACAAACAATAAACAAACAATAACAAGTGCGGTGACTATGTTGGGTTGAATCAGTGCCTCAAGTCCGTAAAATAGAATTTTTTTCTTCCCTCAAAAGGATATAGTTGCAAAATGTTCCAAAGATCGGACTTAAGTTAACGAAATATGATTCCGCAAATGGATGTTAATTGGATGTCCCTTTGCAGAACTAACTTATTGATACTCCAAGTTTTGAAATGGGTTTTTTAGGTGCCATTTCTGCTTGAGAAGCAGTCGTTGCTTAAAGAGCAAAAGATGGGTGATCCAAGATATATGTGGCAAAAGATAAGCGGGTTTAGAGATGAAGGAAACATTGCTAAGTAAAACTACCCCTTATTATTACTCGAACAGAGCGAAACGCTCCACTACCATATGACCGATTAAAGTTTTTCGTATAAATCCTAGCAATGTTTGTTAGGTTGTTATGTCGTGTTCTTAATATGTTCCCTAATATTTGCCCCTTTAATTTCCATGTACTTTATAATCAGGTTTCTTTTAGAATTTGCTGCAAATTTCCCAGAATATTGATCTTAAAAAAGAGGCGTTTGTGGTTGTGAAGTGGGTAGTTTCCACTACTTTTGAGCTGCCCTCTAATGTGGTTAGTGCACCACGGGAGTCAACTCTTTCGGAGAACTATGTGATTATTCTGGCTTATTTTATGCCGTTGTGAATAATGAGCACTGCGTTTTTGCTTGATAGTTTTTTATTGTACGGATGTTTTTGGGAAGTATATTTGGCGATACAAGTGTTACAGAAAAAATGCTGGCGATAGTCAAAAATGGCCGATAACCTCTCTCTCTCACAGCCCCTTCTTCCTTAGGCCCAATTTTACAGGGTTGCCAACTTAACATAGGAATAGCTAAAAACAGAAATCTGCTCACCCTGTGGTGAGACAAGGTACACTATCGAACAGTGGTAATTTGATAAAGGAGGTTTTCGATTTTTCGGATGTCGTTTCGCAAGCACGAGCCGCTTGCACCTTCAGAGGTGCTTTTCTTGGCGCAGCAAACCGGACAAGAAATTTTAGAATATTCAAATTTTTGTCAGCCAAAAGATCAATGCCGGGCTCCAAATGAATATTTTTAGACAATTAAATAATTCCACCCCCTTCTTTAAAAAAATACAATTTTCTATTGAGCCTCAGAGCAGCTAGAAAACTTTTGTGATATACAGGTCATTTTTCCATCTCAAACTGCTAAAAGTTTCAGTAAAATCGGAGCAAACCCTAGTTTTCTGAGCCAAATCAATTCCGAGCTGAAAATGAATAGTTTCACGCAATAACACGTTCTTTTTCAAAAAAAACCACAACTTTCCATTGTGCTCAGTAGCAGCTGGAAATTTTCGTCTTCAGTAGGTGACTTTTTGGTCTGAAGGTCCTGAAAATTTCAGGAAAATTGGGAAACATTCTCAAGTTGTATTCATTTACTGAAATTAAAACATTAATGTTCAGTCCAGGATCTGGCTGCAAAAAATCAAAATTTGTTCAGATTTTATTAAAATTTTGCTTAGAGCGAAAAGTCGTTTGAAGTTGCTATTGAAGCTGCTTTTAAAGACGTGTAATTGAAAAAAAAACATTTATTTTCAGTCGCGCGTTGACTAATACTAATTGACGCAATAAAATTTTGTTTAGAGCTCTTAACGCTTTGAAAATGTTATTGAAATCTGAATAAATTGCGATTTTTGTCAGCAATCAATGCTCCACTACAAAATAAATGTTTTCTCGTCCTGAAAATGTTAATAAAATCTGAACAAACTCAAGCAATTCTTGACTGAAAATTAATGTTTTCAGGACCTTCAGACCGAAGAGTTACCTACAAAAGACGAAAAATTCAAGTTGCTACTGAGACCGAATGAGAAGTCGCCATTTTTTAGAAAGGGCGCGTAATTGCGTGTGGAAACATTTATTTTCATCACCGCATTTATTTGACTGGCAAAATTAAAATTTATTCCCATCTTAATGAAATTTTTCAGAAGTTCAGAGCGAAAGGTCATCTATAGATGAAAATTTCAAGTTGCGACTAAACCTGAACCAAAAGTTGTATTTTTGTAAAGAATGTGTAATTTGCGTGAAAACATTTATGTTCAGCCGGGCATT
>NW_026018753.1:0-1934 GCF_020466585.1 Dendroctonus ponderosae
ACTCCAAGAGATCAAAATTTTTTTAACTTGAACACCAAATTCAAAAATATGTTCGGTCGGAGTCAGTGGCGCACGACAAAAAAGTTCGGGGGGTAAAAAAGCCTTAGTAGAAAAACTAGGACCATGTAGATTTCCACAACCAACGTCGCCATACTTATACTATCTTCCATGGTTAACTTCGATCAACCAAATTGAGAAAGAACAAATCATTCGCAGACACATTTTTGAAAAAGACCCAACGGTCATTAGCCACTTAAAAAAAACTCAAATTTGTGTCATATGTCAAAAATGACATKTTATTTTGGAGAAATGTCTTATGCCATTTTCTTTGTAATGSAMMTGMRGAKTAATGTAWTGACGSTCAGTTAGAGTMATTTAAAAACCTTTTTTTTTACAGGTTTTTCCCTRTAGGTACTGGTCATCAAAAAAATCAAATTCAAATTYATACTTAAATCATTGATWCTTAAATCTGTACGGAAAATCAACAGTTAYCGGCCTACTACTCGCATGTATATATATATACAGAGTATATATACATGTATATATACAGAGCTGGAGCAATTTGGTCGGTAGTACCGGAAACAAAGTCAGCAGATTKATCAAACTAACTGGTTTAGGAGTCTGAGTAGCTGGTTCGTTAGAMTAGGCGAGTTGAATGAGATTATTAAGMTAGAGACCAATTAAGACCCTGTTAATTACTTTATTAACCAGTAACGTTAGTTTAATAGTATAGGCTGAACCATTCTCAGATATTTATCTAGACATTAGGTCTCCATGTGGGTTTTAGTTCTTAAATACAGTATACATTTAAATTAACCGAAGGAGAAATGGTAAGGAGATTAAATGAGATTTAAATGTAAAAAACATCGTTTTCGCTAAACATTGTTGAAATATACTAATTGTAAAAAGGCCAACCTAATTGGACTTTTGAGACTTGTATTTGATGTATAGTGCGGGTGGAATAAAATTATGTTTGTAACACCCCGCGCTGAATGGCTGAAGATTTCTCAACGTCTAAACCTTCTTTCGGGAAGTCTGCTTTGAAGTGCCAATATCAAAGTGCCGACACAATCAAGCCTCTGTATTGAAAACTGCAAAAACTACGTGACCTTATCTGTCTCACGAAAGAATACTTAAATACAATGCTGTGAAAATTTGCTAAATTATGGTAGATACTAATGGTGGGTTTATACACGAGAATAAGGATAAGGCATAAGAATAACGCTGAAGGAATAACGCCTAATGGGGTGTTCATAAAGCAGAATAAGGAACAATATTATTTTATTTACAGCCAATCAAATGGAAGCATAGGCTTAAAAAACAAAGGGTTGTGTGTGTTTATGTCAACATTATCGCGATAACATACCAATAAAAGCTTAATTTCACATAAATATTGTACATAAAAATGGATTTGTCCACCGACGAAGTGATAGTTCTTTTTGGATTGACAATTTCGTTTAATAACCTCACATCAAAATGTAAACACGATGTTTGGGGGTCCCGTGAGATATTGGAATATACAGGGTTGCTCATTAGTGCGTCAAAGTGCGATATCTCAGTAAATATGAACTACGAAAGTTTTTCATGTTTAAAAGGTCCACATTTTAAAATTACTTTCCAATATACGGGGTGTATCATAAACGTGTGGTAGTTACCAACTTTGGTTTTTTAAATGGAACCGCCCCTTTTTTCACTCATTTTTAGATTTGTCGTCAAATGTTAAGTTAAGTTTGTGTCAAACGTTTTACCTGAAAAATTTACGATTTCCGAGTTATTCGTAAAAATGTGAAAGTTTTGACAGCTACTGGGTTCCACAGAAATCGATGCTGTACACTACCCGCTGCGAATTTTGGAAAACAGTTTTCAGCGATTCTAACAGAACATCATGATCTACGCGCAGATATGTTTTAAATTATAAGGAAATACTTCTAAAC
>NW_026018753.1:2034-12416 GCF_020466585.1 Dendroctonus ponderosae
CCAAAGTTGGTAACTACCACACGTTTATGATACACCCCGTATATTGGAAAGTAATTTTAAAATGTGGACCTTTTAAACATGAAAAACTTTTGTAGTTCATATTTACTGAGATATCGCACTTTGACGCACTAATGAGCAACCCTGTATAATACAGTAAGCCGGCGCATATTTGCTTCATTGACCTAACATTGGCGTTTGAGATGGTTCGTTTGGGAGACATTCTACATACATGGTCGTTTTCTTGTGCGATAGAGTCCATTAATTACGATGGTGTTGAACTTTTGAAAAATAGTTTCATATAAAAGTTATTGACGCACATTTTAAAAATATATTATATGATATAGAGGAGTGTCTCAGAAAAGCGAGGCAAATTGAGAGTGTATTTTTTTAAATAGAACTACCCATTTTTCATTAGCTCATGGAATGCAGCTTGAAACGCTGCATATGCACGGTAAATTGTTTTTTATCACTTGCGACGTTGGCAGATTATCGCCATTTTAGTAAAATTTTGCTTAAAAACATGGTATCTAAAAATTCATTGTAGAAGCAAAAAATGCAGTTATCCCTGGGGGATATTCTGTTGGGAAAACAACTGGTGGCGTTGCAAAGGGTTTATTTATTATTTATTTGGCTGTGGACGGTGCAGGGCGTTCATTAAAATTATTGAATTTTGCATCAATCGTATTCTTCCTTAAATTTAACCCTAACACTAAGATTAACATAATTTAACTCTGAATGACTACAATTCTCTTTTCTGCAAAAAATGTTTAAGCTCTAAAATGCAAGTAAGCTGAAATTATTATATTAGTCCGGGCAGGTTGGGGGCTTCAGCGACACGAAACTAACGTCAATCTCATTTTCTCAATTTCCCTGTTCTAAAAATATTTGATCATAAATATTTGAAATACAAGCAGTTAAACTCCACTCGTTATTAAGAATGATATATTTTTCTAAATATTTAACAAATTTTCATTCTTTTTCAGAGGTCTAGTTATATATTGTTTGTTATGTTTCTGATTGTTCAATGAGTTTGCAATATTTGTCAGTAAATAAGGTAATTTTACGATTAGAGATAATTTGCCAGGTCCAGGTATAGTGCTAGGAATGTTCACAGCTGAGACACTTCATAGAGGTACGCCCCTAGCAGTTTGGTCTGAAAAAAAAAGACATAATCAACACATCTTATTTGAAGTAATGGTTACTCAGAATACCAACCCCCTCAATGTAATTGCGAATGTCAATTTTCTCGTTCTGCGAATGGGCTCCATCGTTTCCACATCCTACCGGAAGTAATAGGACATTTTTACCAGTAGCTTTTTGCAAACTCAAAGTTACAGGTATTGATCCCCCTTCTCTCGTTAAATCCGGCTCTACACCATATACGTGTTTTGTTGCTTTGATACCTGTATTTAGAATAATAAGTCATACATTATAAATAGAGGGCTTCATGTTTGAGACGACTAAGTTTTGAAGAGATATTTTAGATGTCCAAATTGCCCTACTTTTTTTTTCAAAAATTGATGAAAAGTTGCGCACTTTATGGAAATTGAAGACATGGCTCTTGGGGGAAATAAAATAATTTTAGGATATTGGAACTCGATTTTCCTAAAGTTTCTCAAAATTGCAGCTTTACGAACATCACGCTCTCTTCTTCTTCTGATACCACGACCGCTTAACGATCGTTGGTGATCATGTTGGCGATCATTGTTCTGCTGACAGCGGCTGGGAATAGCGGAACTGTAGACTTCCCATACCACTGCCTTAAATTCTTTAGCCACGATGTTATCTTTCTTAGTAATCGTCGGTACACCCACATTTCGCATGATTCGAGATATTTAAGCTATTCTCCTTGAGGCTTACTTCGTCCAGTAGTTAGGCAGTGTTCATACTTCTATGCCATACAAGAGAATTGGGAACACATAGCAGCGTACCAGTTTCATTCTGAATTTTAAAGCCAGCTTTTCATAAAGGCAGCTCTGGCTATATCTATTCCGGTTTTGATCTTCATGCTCCGTTCCTGATGATCATTGATGCACCCTTGTCAGATGCGTGCCATCGATCACGATAATTTTACCTTTAATATCACGTGCTTTACTGATGACCGTATATTTTGTTTTGTTGACATACATTGAGTTTTAAGCCAAGTTCAGTACATGTGTCGGAGACCTTATTCATTAGATTTTGTAGATCTTTTTCGTTCCAATTAGTGTATCATCGGCCTATCTTATATTATTAACAATAACTCCATTTATATTGATTCCTTGAAGAGCTTCAACGAATATGTCTTCCGTCTAGAGGTTGAGACGCATGCGACACAGAATGCAGCCCTCTCGCACTCCGCTTTTGATATTGACTTCCTCCGATAATTGATGTTCCAATCGTATTTCAGCTTTCTGGTGCTAGTACAAATTGGCAATAAGTCTAATATCTTTGCCATTTACTACCATTTTATCATTGCGTATCAACCGCCTTTTCAGAGTCAATGGAAGAAAGGAACACACTATCGCTGACGTCGCGACATCTTTCGATGAGCACATTAAGACAAAATAATGGCTCTCTAGTTCCGAAGCCGTTTTGATCCGGTCCAGGCGCATTTCTATTTTTGCAAGTTCTATTGCTTGTTCTACTTCCCCTTTGGTAATTAGTGGACCTGAAGCGGCATCAATATCAGATTCAGATCTGATATCCCCAAAAAGCTCTCTAATATATTTTTCTTGATCCTCTGTTGAAAAGTACGTACTTTCGTCACTGTATTCGATGGTCACTTTTACTGATTACAAATTGAATTAATCCCGTGTGGAAAGTAATGACTTTCGCCACGCACGCTAACAGCTTGACTGTGTCACTGACTGTACGCAGTCATACAACTGATTTCGTCAATGTCTGACAACATTTTCAAAATATTTTATTCAAAACCGTATATTTTTTCCGGATGGTTTCTGCCGAGGATCAAGTCAGATCAACAAACAAGTGTCAAATTACTACATAACTTGTAGTTATAATTTTAGCCACTCGTGAATAGTTGTTCACTACAATACCTTTCTAATTTTTTCTAAATGTTCTGTTCTTTAATCAGAATGTGACAACTTGATAGCTCTATCTGTTAGTGCCCTTATGACACTTTTTACATTTTTTTTAAGTATTTTTTTTTTGTTTCTCCAAGGTTGCAATAATTAATTGTCAAGCCTAGAAAACTTATAGATTTGTTCTTATCTTCTTCGAGGGTAAATTTTACGGCCTTGTGGAAATTATTCAATTATCGACTGTATATTGAAATTTTGCTTCTTTCGATATTTTCCCAGACAAGGTTTGCAATTGTGGCGAAGATGGGTATCCCGACTGCTACTATATATTTGATGCAATATATTTGTGAGTAGAAATTATTTTCGAAATGGAAATATGTGAATTTCAGGCACAGCTAGCAAGCACAGCTTTCAGTCCAATTATTTTTTATACAGTTTATTGAAGATGTTTTTTCTTGTTTTAAAGAAAAGACAATGCATTATGCACACCAAGGTAGTGTCTGAGCCGCCCCTACTAAAACCTCTTCTCATGGCTTCTCATTTTCCTGGAACGGCGCCAGAATTACTTCGGGAAAAGAGAACTGTTATTCTACTCAACCCATATTTGTTTCCTCTTTTTTCCGTTCCTTATATTTCGCACAAAGGTATCCACAATATTCCAGGTATCCTGGCTAATAAGTATGGCCTCCTCACAATTATGGCTAGTTAATGTGACGCCCAGTGCCTTGTGTGCTGCGTCTATTAACAGTCTCCAGTTTTCGCAGTGAAAGAACACGTGGTTTGCGTCTTCAACCACCTGGCATCTTCGGCATAAGTCGCTGTCGTCCACTCAGCAATTGACAGAGGTAGAAACTTATCTCTCGGTCCTTAAGTCCTACCCATTTTGTAAGATCTGCTATCAATAGCCGTGTGCATGCTCTTTTTCAGTTTTTGTTGCCCATGTTCGCTGCCATTCGGTATCTTCCAGTCGGTGCTACTTCCTATTCCTTTAGCGACTAGAGGCTTCTCTTTTTAATTTGGAGGTTAATGGGTGAAATTCCGGCCAGTACCAATGCACGTTCTGTAGATACACTTCGAAAACTGCAACATATCCTAAGCGCTACCCTACGTTGTACCCCTGCCACCAGTTATATGTATTTTTCCCACTTTATGGTTTGGGTTAGTATGTATGCTATGTGCCCAGTGTACATGACAATCGAATGTGCCACGTTTGATAAAGTGCCATTGTTGGATGATTTTGGTCTTCCTATGTTCGATATAATTCTGCTTAATGCCATTAGAGACTCTTAAGCTTTGATGCCACCTTCATTTCACAGTTGTGATCGAACACTACTCCGAGATATTTCAACCGCGATTCTGTTTCTATCGCTTTACTTTCCTTCTGTCTTCCCTGCTGCAAGTTTGAAGCCCTTCTGCGGATCTCCTCCGACAGCTTAGCCAAAACGCAGTTAGTAATACTGACTCGCTCCAGCTGTGTTTTTGCTTTGCAGTGTAACGGTTGTGTCTTCAGCGAATTCAATGACGGTTGTTCCCGTAGGGAATTCTGTTGTCAGCACAGGATTATAGAAATGATTCCACAGGATCGGTCCCTGTGGCACGCCAATATGTACAGATCTTTCCTAGAGACCGTCCGTTTGATATTATTCGGCGGAGATATAATGATGTCTTTCAGCGAGAGCATGATTCCTTCCCAGGGTGCTGAGTTGAAAGCATTTCGAATATCTAACGTGTCCATTACGCAGAGTTCTCGGTTATTTGGAGCCTCCTGATTTGATGTTATTTACGATTTCCCGCACCTCTTGCATTGTATCAGGGGTGGACCGGCTTTTCCTGAATCCCTATTGGTGGGTATACAGTTTCCCATCGATTTCGCAATATGGCCTGTTTGCAATGACGGTTTCAAAAAGTTTCCCAAATACGACAAGTAGACAGATTGGCCTGAATTTAGTGAAGTAATATTTCTGAATAAAAACCATTTGCGCTGTCTTTTCTTGATGTGGAAAACTCCCCTTTTGTAGAAGTGTCTTATAGGCTAGCAGAAGAGTGTCAAGTTCCCATAGAGTTGCAGCTGTTACCACCTCTGTCGTTATTCTATCTGTCCCAGCAGCTTTTATTTCTTTACAATTGGAGGTAGTCAGCAATCTGATGGTATAGCTTTCCTTATAAGTTCCTTGGCATTTTCCAATTGTCTTACACCATCTAGCTGAACTGTAGGGTCCAAATGGACTTTATTTTGTGTTTATCGGCTGCACAAATAAACAGTGCGACTGCTTGTTTAATTTAAAACGTTAGAATGGTTCATATCTTACTAGGACAAAGAGTTTTGACAATTGTTTTAGACTAACTGGGGGTGGTGGAGAAGTAGCAGTGGTGGTATTGTGGGGGGACCCGATGGGTTCGGCGGGTTGGTTTTAAAGGCACCTTTTCGCCATTTCCCCTCCATCTATCCCCACCTTACCCAGCCGTCCCGTCTCCCTGACAAAGGCAAAGATCCACCTCCACTCCAAGGAAGACAATTCGATGCGGAAGAGTGTGGAGGCCCCTCCTAGTAGACGACCAGTGATGGCAGACTCCGACTAGGTGGTATGATGTTTCCTCCAGTATTCTGCATTGTGGACACACGGGGCTATCACCAATTCCTAGTAGGTGTATGTGTCTGTTCAAACCACAGTAGCTTGTTATGACCCCAACCAGAGTTCTCAGGCCCCAACGACTCCTTGACATCAACCATTTGGATTGTTGCCTTGGCGCCACTTGGGGTTTCTATCAACTCCTTAGCTTCTCTACACACTTCCGCCTCTCTCCACATCTCTTTGGTGCCCTGTAAGAGCTCAGTCATTTAGAGCACTTGCTACCTGTCGGTTGCTTAACCCTACGTGAGGTGCGGCAGTTATTGGGCTCTCAGAAGGTCCGAGCCTTGCCAATGCCCACTGGTGAATCCACCCCAGGTTTAATTGTTCCTGTTCTACTACTACTGCACATCTTAACTCTTGAGACTGCCTCGAGGGCAGCAGTCCTTCTGTAACTTCCATATGTGTGGCAACCTCCAGGATTACTTATAATTCCGTTTGAAACATGGTCTTCCAGCTTCCTAGTCAAAACGACGCTCCGCTTAGTGTCTTGTTGGTACACACCCGCCCCAGACCATCCCGTATTGAGCGCCCGTGAGCCGTCGCTACACCAACATTGCACCCCCCCACGGTTCTCATATTGCAACTTTCTTTTCTTGGTATTTGGGAGTGGTAGAGTAACATCGAAACGATTTAAAAATTAAAAAATTGTGAATTCGAAATAAATTACTGAAAGCCAGTCAGAGTGATTTTGTGACAATGCACCAATAACCTGACTTTCGCTTAAAAAGTCGTAAAATGCAAACCCAAAATGCCAATCAAAAATTAAAGCACTTGACAGATATTAAAGTCGAAATACTTATAAAAACTTGCCTGCACTATAGTGTGGATGGAACGGGTCTTCTGTCCAGGGAGATCCGGAGTGTGCTAAATAAACCTAAAAAATGCAAAATTATGTCTCGCCAGCCTTGTTCATGTTATTCGTACTTTCATCTCATTTGGACTTCCATATTGCTTCCATTGCTCTTTTACATATTCAACAACGTATGCCTCAATTTTAGCAGGCTCTTGGTTGGGAACAATTCTAATCGAAAATTTGCCGACGACCTTTTTAGGAATTACGGTTTTCTGACCCGGTTCACTAAACGCGCCTTCAATCCCTGAAACAGTTCGTAAAAAAACCTTAAGCAACCCAATTCAACCAAATGTTACCGTGAATTGAAAGGGACGGATATCTCCATCGGTGCATCAAGATTTTCTCTTTCACTTCGTTGTGCAATAATTGCTTCGATCCAATATCTTCTTTATATTCGCTGACCTTGAAGTGGATCTTTTCGTACAATTTGGCTTCTTCATCTGTGAGAGCTGCAACTTCGTTATTTATTCCCGTTACTTGAATTTCCCCGTCTTTGTTCATCAGAGTACTTAATACGTGCACTAGATCATTCATAGCTTCGTGCCTGTTAAAGGGTTCAACAATAAATTTGCCTAAAGTGTCTGAAGGAAGACCACTTACACAGTTCCCCCAAAAACACCACTATGCAAGTCCTTCTTTGCGCATTCGACTTCAATGTGAAAATAGCACAGACCTCTAAGTCCATATGTAATACACGGCTGCTCAGTTCCTAGCCAATAGTTGTCAGAAATGCACACGAAATCTGTGCCTTTTAAAAACTTTTCGGCTTCCCCATACAACACTGGGTCCAGACCCACGCTTCCAGACTCTTCCATGCCTTCGAAGACGAATTTCAAATTTACCTGAGAGAGAAAAATTTAATCTGTTATAGAATTAGATTAGGGCCAAGGCAGGATCCACCATATTGCGGAGTGCTCTGCACATTTTTCAGCTGTTGTGTAAGCGCCGGTGAAGTTATTGAAGAATGATCAGATATTCTTGCGGTTCTTTTGTACGGCTTTCAGGCGTAGCCCATTGAAACGTTGATGAAAAAGCTCAAAGCGCTCGAAATAGGGACATACCAGAGAATTCAGCGCACCTCATGGATAGAGCATATAATTAACGAAGAAGTAGTTAGAAGAATGGGAACGGCGAAAAAGGTAGCATTCACAATGAAGATAAGAAGAATAGAGCACTTTGGACATATTATGAAGAACAATAAATATCGACTTCTACGACTTGTTCTACAAGAGCAAAGGAAGAAGAAGGAACTCGTGCCTGCAAAACCACGCCAGTGGTTTGGGATAACAACTATTTAGACAAGCGGCTGATCGAATAACAATATCAATGTTAATCGCCAACGTTCGCAGATAATGAGGCACCAAAGGAGAAGGAGAAGATATCCCAAACTTTTTGTATTAAAAAAATAGTTTAATTACTCTCGCTGCCGCTATCTGACCAATACTTGGTACCGTTTCATATTCATTCTAAATACAACACTAAAATGGACCCTGTTCAAGGCTATACTAAACACTTACTGGAATATCCGCACCGATCGCTGCATAAGCCTCCAATGCGTGGATCCATCCTACCACGGGACCTTTATCATCTGAAGCTCCTCTTCCAAAAAGTTTTCCATCTTTTTCAGTCAAAACAAAAGGTTCAGTGTCCCATCCATCATCCTTAAGTGCTGGCTGAACATCTAGATGTCCATATACTAACACAGTCTTCTTTTTGGGATCGGTTCCAAGAGTGCCTTATTGAATTAAAGATTGATTATTAGACTTGTGTTTTGGCAAATTAAATGTAAAACGAATAAAACGCTAATTGTTCTTACTTTGAAAAGACCGAAACCGCATAAATGTTCAGAAAAGGAGCATAAGAGCGTCCGTACGAAAACATCAACGATGGTACCAGAGAAAACACATACAAACCCCAGCAAAATAACCAAAGACGCCAAAGAAAATATAGAAGCACGACGATTAATGTATAAAGAGAGCAAATATGCAACTGATGAGTATAGACAAACAAGAAGAGAACCAATGAAAATGATAAGAAAAGATCTTGGAAATTACCATGAGGAAACGGCTAAAGCTATCATAGAGAAGAACGAAAATATGAGATAATAGAAACGGAAAGAAAGTAAATAACAAAATAAAGAGGAAGAAAGAAATAAAACCAAAATAATAGGAACAACTGAGACATGCTGGGGTTGTTAGTCCCCCATCGGGCGCCTCCCCAGGTGGCGGATAGGGGGACGCCTCCCATGGTGTGTCTCCTCGGTGGTACGGTGGAAATTAAATAATCGGGGCGGACCAAAACTAACAAATAAGCAGCGTCTGGCCCAAAATGGGTGGCTTCAAACAGTGTCTGTCTCAGAATGCTGAGTTAACACGCACCAACCCGTCTAGCCAGCGTGGTAGGTTTTATTGTTCTCATGAGATGCCAGTTACAAAACTTCGAGTACCCCAGGCGAGTAAGAAAATGTTTAGATAATCTCGCACTAAAAATATCGACACTGAATAAAGCAACATACACTCAGTTTCAAAAGTCTTACACCCCTCTTGTATTTACTGCATACGTTTAATTTATTCAAAATTGTTTTATTGGTAAACAAAACATACTTGTTTACAAGTAAAGAAACTGATGGAATTTCCAAAAAAAAAATTGTTTGCCCCTTTAAAATTGTGATGCAGCAAAAATTTCACATTTATATTGATTTATATTGATTGATGCTATATCGTGTAGCATGCCTAGAAACGCGTTTTCAGCGTTTGATAGCACTAGAATTATTGCTCTATGGCAAGAAGGTTTATCTAGGCACAATATTTCCAGAAGGCTGAACTTTCTTAGAAGCACAGTTAGCAATACAATTAGATGCTATGAAGAGACTAGTCAAGTGATCAACAGAGCTCGAAGTGGTCGTTTATCGAAAAGATCGCTATATTTCCCAATCAGCCCGTAGAGAGCGCTCAGTCACCCTATCGGCACTAAGATCTCAATTCCAGAGAACGTATAACCGTGTGATCCAGTGCTACTATCCGTAGAAGACTTTTACAATCAGGATTGAGGTCCAGAAGGCCTTTAAGTTAAGAGTTCCTTTGTTAACTCATCGCCACCGAAGGACCCGTTYACTTCTTCTTSTTCATCATCAGCTTAGATTTGTCTACTGCTGAACATAAGCCTCCTCTAGTTTMTTCCACCYTCTCSTATCTTGTGCGTCCTGCATCCAGTTGGTCCTGATGCGTTCTATGTCGTCAKACCATCTAGTTGACGGTCGGCCGCTATTTCTGTTCGCGTCTCCCCTGCTTCTTCACTCTATTATTCACTCTATTATGTGCTATTATTATTGAATCTATTATGGTCCACCTATTATCTATGCAATATGTCCTGCAAAGTTCCATTTCAGAGTTGCGATTCTCTCCACTGCATCCTACCAAGCCTGTTCTTTTGCGGAGTTGYAGTGTTCGTAATGTAGTCCCTAAGTGTCAATTGTAGCATTGATCTTTCCATTGCGCGTTGAGTCACTCTGARCTMCTGAGTCCAGTTTACAATAGGCACGAAATCATCGAAACTAGCGTTTGGCAGAGTGAAGAAATGTGCTCTTTACCGATGAATCGCGGTTTGGATTAGTGATCGATGATTACCGAGTAAGAGTTTGGAGAGAAGCAGGACACCGAAATATGCTTCATATATCCGTTGCAGTTCCTTCATATCGCGGTGGAACACAAATGTTTTGGGGGGTATTATGTTCAATAGAAGGACCCCACTTGGTGGTGCATATTACCTTGCAAATGTTATTATTCATAGAATGATACCCCTATGTAATGAATTGGGGGACCCGTTCATCTTTATGGATGACAATGCCAGGCCACATCGCACCAGAGCTGTTCA
>NW_026018754.1:0-12671 GCF_020466585.1 Dendroctonus ponderosae
AGAACTGATTTAACCGACCCTTATTTTATTTTCACTATGTCCTGCACGTTTCGCACATGCTCAGAACTTCTTGGCCGAAAACTCGAAATTTTAGTACCGTCAGTCGCCGGTCAGCCAGTTCCAGCGCTACCTGCGTAACGCGGTAACAAGGACGCCGATATGATTGTCACCTCTCTTATTTTACTTACTCTATGGTTCCAATACCGTTGTTTTGAACCGTCAGTGAATCTTAGACACTAATTTTGACACCTTTTCTCTTATTGAAAGTAGTTGAAATATAAATAATTAACAGGACTTTTTTCCTTCACTCTTAGAATTCTATTATTAATTTTAAGCTAAAGGTAAATTAGATTTAGAAAATTGTATTTGTAGGTTTATGATCTTATTTAGTGATTAAACGGTTTTTAATCAAATATTGTTGGTGTTTTTGTCGTTGCAGTTTTCATTAAAGCTCAGCACGGATAATATAAAAATTCACCCTTGGAAAAACAATCCACTTTTATCGTTTGTTGTTACGTCACAAGGCTAATACGCAAGGCGTGACGGCCCTAGATTATTCCACTGATAAGCTAAAATTGTCAGTGCGAATCCTTCAAAATGTACATTTGCAAAGTTCTCATGATATCCTATGATATTAACTTTGGCTTTGTCATTGGAGCGTCACTATTTTAATGTGTACACATATATGCGTATTTTGTTCCTGTTGTTAATTATTTATCAACGATTAATTCCACGCACTAGTTTATAGGGTTTCACTCGTTTATAGGTCTTCTTTAACAAGCCATCATTGTTCAAGAGCTGGATGGCTTCAACGTTGATGTGATTTCGTAGTCTTTCTTCATAATTTTTGCACAATTTTGGATTACATTGTCCACTATTTGCACATTTAGGTCTTTATGGAGGTTGTCATTCCGGATGTACCATGGCGCACCTACGATGCCGCGTATAACTTTATTTTCAGAACGTTGTATAACATTTCTGTTGCTTTGGCTGCTACAACCCCAGAGTTGACTACCATGAGTCCACACCGGCTTGAGGACTTGTTGATATAGCAAGAGCTTATTATACACTGACAGGGCAGAATTACGACCCAATTGCCAGACAATTTTACGGTATTTTAAATTTAATTCTCCTTGGTTTTTCCTGACGTGGGCCTTCCACCCAAAACGTTTCCATTAATATAGTCAAATTTGTTTAATTTCCGAAACAGAGCGACCCGTTTAAGCTAGGTTGCCTATTTCGTTGTGGTCGTGCCACTAATAATTGCGCTGTTTTAGGCTCCGCTCTACATGGGAATGCGGAAATTCTCTTTAAACATCGGCAATGTTATAAATGAATTTAATAAATAATTGGATAAATGGAAACTGGGCCCCAACATCCGATCAGTGCCCGATTAATTCAACATAAATGCTTCAAAAGGCCCGAATGTGAACTGTGACGAACAAGCCTTGCGCAACGTAAAAAATATATCTAAAGTCTGTTTTGGCAAAGGCTCAAAATCGAACGGTTCGCGAAAGCAAACATTAATTGTCATTTTTCAAATCGTGGAACTTATAGGTTCAATTAAACTTCGGAGGATTTTAGGAACCTCTAAATAATCACTGTCGAGTTTCCCTGGGTATTGATGGACAAAGTCAGTAGAGGCGCAAAATTTAAAAATATCTAAATATCCTTGTGATTTTTATGTTAACGTTCTTCCTGTAGCCTATCTAAGCTCTAAATTCTGGAGATGTTTACACAAATGGTCTTACAAATTGGCCAACAAATAACAGCCCCTATCAGACAATCAGAAACGTAAATCGTTTCTGATACTCACTCAGATTCGTGAGAACGGAAATATGAATTGGCTGTAGCCCTGGGAAGGTGTGTTGGGCTGATGGCGTAACTCCTCCCTCCCTAAGATTCGAAGTAAATCTAATGTGGTTTCGAATCAACGGCTTCGTCTGAGGTCTCTCCTTATGGGGGGTTGTCGGTTTTCGTTGGTTTGCAGGATCCCAAAATAAGTGAAATTTTCCTCTTTTTTATGAAGAGCATCGTTAATACGGCAGTTAGGCAGAATACTGGTATGATCCATGTCTATAAACTTTGAGTGTGGTCCGCCTTGGCATCGGTATTGACGGGTCACAGCTGATTAGCAATGTCGCTTAGTCGGTGAATCTCTTCCAAGTTAATTGCGGTGATATTTTGAGTTTCCCAAATGCGAGTGACGGTTAATGGCGTGGTAAATTTTCGGAAAAATAAGCGGCTTTCCTTAGTTAATCCTGAGATCGTTTTTTATCGTAAATTTGGTCGACCAGTTTGCAAAGTGGGGTTTCTGGATTCCTGGACATTCCTGAAATATCGATTCATTCGGGTTTCAGCAATTGATGGGGTGGGGTTTGCTTTGGTCGAAATACATTTTGAGAGGGGCCAAAGACTTACTGATTTGTAATTGATTGCACATTTACTGGCTGGCATGGAAATGATAATTTTGGATATAAAATGGCTGTTGCGAATACTGTTGCCTCGGAGAGGGTTGGAACTGTATTGGTCTTTGATTACCCCTTCCAGTTTGAGGAGGTGTTCTTGAATCGGAAAAATTACCGTACAATCGTTGAAAGTTTTCGAATTTATCTATTTATTTATTGATTTATTAAATTTATTCAATTTACTTGTGACATGACGATAACAAATTAAAATACGTCAACAAGCCCGTACAGGCATTCAAAAGTATTTATGTTCTTAAAAAACGAAGAAAGAAAAAAAAACCAACGAACTCCAAAAAACAAGAAGAAAAGAATAGAAATTAATCTATATACTACATAACATATACACTAACAACTAATCGCAAATAACGCATCAGTAACTTACTTTTACTTACATACACATATATTCATCCAGGGTATCAGGCTCCAGAGTGCCTAGCACTTTTCTAATCTCTTTTTTAAAGACAGTGAGACTTTTATTTTGTCTAATTTATGGAGGTAATTTCTTAAATAGTTTTACGCACATATACCCTGGATTTTTGACTCAGGTGTAGTCGGTGCCTAGGGTCGGAAAACACTTCTGATCTTCTAGTACGATTCTCAGAGCCTAGTGATTGAACCAAGTTTCTATTTTTATACAAGCCATATATCGTTAGAATCCCGCACTCCTTAAATATGTTCCTGCACGATTGGTTAAAGTCCATTTTCTTAATAATCCTAATTACCCCTTTTTATGTGGCAAACCATTCTCCAAAACTGGCCTTTCCACCCCAAAAAATGATCCCATACCGCAATAGGGATTCTAAATTTGCAAAGTATAGTATTTTCAAACATTTTTCGTTCATATGTTTTCCAATTACTCTTATTCTATAGCAGGTTGTGTTTAATTTTTGTATTATTTGAGTTATGTGAAAAGACCAGCCTAGACTCTCATCCATGTACAAACCCAAGAACTTGCTGCTTTGTGAATTCGCTGACGTTAGTAATCCCGTTTTGTCGTAACAGGAGATTTGGCATAACTTTTCGCTTGCATATCGACTTTGATCGTTGCTGATTCTTTGTGCTATGTTACTTCTTATTGCCTGTTACTTTGTACCCAAATTAATTAAATGTTCGCCTCTATAGGGCCTGGCTCTTGTTAATTCTTGAACTAAATAATTGACATTCCTTTGATCAGAAAAGGACTGCAAAAGAGCTTGTTAGTTCTACAAATCGAGTCTTAATCGTACGGCTTATGAATAGAGAATGAAATACAAAATTATGATTTGTCATAAAGAAGACTAAAGTGTCTCTGAAGTGTTTCCGGATTCCGTGAGAACGGAACTATAGGTTTATCCAGAATTGGCTGTATCAGTGGGAAAGTGTGTTGGGCTGATGGCGCAACTTTCTTGCTCATTTTGCTTCCGAGAAATGAGCAAAAACCGGACAGAAAATATGAAATTTTGACTGAAAAATCTTGCACCTAAATGTCTTACATTCAAATTTCGCTTTCTGGGTCAGAACTACTCAAATTTTCTCACTCATCTTCAAATTCAAATTTATTAAACGGGAAAAAATCCATGGCGAATTATATAATGCGTATGAAAATATTAACATACAATAAAAATTCACATATGACAATAACAGATAAATAAATTACATGGGTACCTTCAGCTTTAGTTCGGACTTAAATGCTCCCAAAGGAAAGCTTCTCTATCCAACAATAAACGAATTCTGTGCCCCAAATTGTTTTTGAAAAACTTTCAACGAAAAACGCAGCGTCATGTTTGAGTCGATTTTGCAGCTCAAAAAAATACGCAAATGTAAAGCTTGTTGAAAACAAGACTTTTTGAGAAACTGTCATCATTTCTTTATCGATGGATTACCTTCAAAAAAGACCAGTTAGTTCTCTCTGGAACAATGTAAAAATAAGCGTTCTTTATCCGAAACAAAATGAGGAAAAACGGGACAAAAATATAAAATTTTGGCATAATCCTGCGCCTAAATTTTTGATATTGAAATTTCGGTTTCTGCATCAAAACTACTCCAATTTTCTCACACATTTTATGACTGAATTTTCAATTCTCTATTCAACAATGCGAAAACGAATTCTGTGGCTCAAATGGGGCCAGAGAAACTTCGAAAAAGGCAACATCATGCTACAGTCGATTTTGCAACTCAAAGAGAAAACACGCAAGTGTAAACCTTCTTGAAAACAATGCTTTTTAGAAAACTGCCAACATTTCCTTATCGATGGTTCACTTCTTAAAACGGTCATTTAATTCTCTCAGGCCTCCCAGCCAGATTAATTTTCGCGGCAAGTTCCTTGATCTCATCGGTTTGCGAATCTTGCACTTTTGCTCAAAGAAAACGCTTTATCGCTTTGTCCCCTCAAGTGGTGGATAAACCTAATCAAGTGTCTAGACAAAATTCTGCTGGACTTTCACCTATTGATTGAAGATATCGAGAAAGTTTTTGTGGAATTCTTCAAATTTATTGATAATGATTTAAAAGTTTCCTGCAGAGTACTAACAGCATATACTTTATACAACAGATATTTGTTTCCCGGTTAAAAGCGAAACGTCGATTAAACCGGCAGCGAGCGAAGTCTAAAGCAAAATTCTAAGCATACACCATAAATTTGGATGAAATGAAAGTCCTGCCACTGAGTACCAGACCTATTTCGGCTCAATGCATAAGAGTGTGTGTATAAAGTTTTCGAATAATATTTGATATGGGTATAAGAGCCGGGCTCCATTTGTTGAACGGCATTTCTATGATGCTTTTCCGATAAAACTCGGCAAACAACCGCCCCTTATGCTCGGCTTCTCTCGCAAAATTTATAAAGTTATTTACATTTAGTTCTCCTGCCGTTAAGTGTATTGATGCTGTGGAAATTGAGGTTCTCCTCAAGCGTCACAGCAGCAGGAATCATTCCTGCAAACGGTTCCAGTTTAACGGCGACGGCTTTTGTAATTAACCCAATTTCGCTTGTCATTTACGCGACTTATATCACCTTTATGAGGCCTGATTTTGGAACGGCTGTCTAATAATACATAGTTTCACATAAAAGTGTTACGGGAGATGCGAAGCTGCGGATACCAATAAGCAATAAAACTTTTATCATATTTTCTCACGTCTGTTAGGGGAGTAGCTGCTGTGTTCGCAAATTGCACCCAGCTTAGCTGCGACTAAATTTAAGTTTGGCATCAAAACACTCAAAAGAGCTGCTGTTATGCTGATTACCGACCATTGAGGAGTTAAGAAGAGACTGTCCCGAGGTCTGCTTCAGTTTTGAATAATTTGTGTAGATTTATGGTGTGTAAAAAATTGTCAGTTTGGTTGCAGGTAACTTTTGAAGAGCGCCACATCCTGAAGAGTCTTAAGGGTTAAGTTTAATTTTTTATTCATTGTGATTTAAAAGGTTCCTACTCAGTGCTAACGGCATATACTTTTTGGTTTCACGGTTAAAAGCGAAATGTTACACGCATAACCATAAATTTAGATGGAATGAAAGTATTTATTATGCAGGGTGATGGAAAATTTGCGTCATTCCTCTGGAGGCGTTGTCTGGCGGTGTTTTAGGAGTACAGAAAAAATAGTAAAAAAAATAAATTGTCATTAAAAACTGAGATATTTGCAAAAAACTATGTTAGAAAAACGGCAACAATGTTTTTCAAGATAACCAGCCTAATTAGCGCTAGGTAAATACCTGTTAATTATTTAAAACTCCGGTAACCATGGATAAAAAGAGAAAGTGACAATAAGATAGACAAGGATAAACGGTAAATTCAATAGAAATGGTTGAATGACGGAACCTATTTTGAAAGTCATAACCTCGAATTATTAATTACAAAAACATACATTTGAGTCTGCTCCAGCCAAGTGCCTGTGTAATCACCTTATTATACACTCTTCTCGAGCAGCTTCTCGTATTGGGTTAATTAACTCCTGCTCAATTTATACCGGTGTTCAGTAATCCATTGGTTTAATGTGATTTTACATGAGTGGTAGGAATGTAGCAGGTATTTATTTGGTGTCTGGGAAAGCGTCAGTTGTTGTGCAATGTTCGGTGTGGCCCTGAAAGGCCCTTCTGCAATTATATCCGATACTTGTTTGTCTGTGTCTGGAACCCGAAAATCTATTGCCGTCCACTATGTTCCTGGAACCACTATCCTCTTTTTAATTTTTTATTCTTAAATCTTATTATCTTAATCCGCGTAAGCCATTTGAGAACGCAGCCATTCTTCTCGGGTGGAATAGAGTTATGATTAAACTTTGAGGTCTGTTCGCTGGTCAGCCAGACAGCCATTAAACTGTCCACGACTTCCCCTGAAATTTGAACATCGAACAAAACTTTTCGTCTCCTACTTTGGCGTGTCCGCTTTTCTTTTTCCTTCAAAAACTCTTTTGTAGTTAGTAGTTGAATACATTTTGTCCCAAATCAAGCACTTTAATGGGTGTTTGAAAATTGTGAAAAGGTTGTGCTGTTGAAATGAGTTTGATGTTTTAAAGTCCACTTTGTATTAAGAAGATTGGAGCAAAAAAATGTGTACGTTCTTAAGAAAACTTAGCATTGTTAACAGCCAAAATCTCCAAACTGGTTTGGTTTGAAACGATTTCAGCCTGAGCCGGCGATTAAAAGACATCGAAGCTTGCAAACCAGAAGCATTTCAACTAAAGTAACATGCCACTTAACGGACAATTAAATCGTCAATTTCAGCAAATAAGATGTTGAGGCAAAGAAAACTTCAATGGAACCTTGGAGTCAGTTTCCCGCTAATCCGTTTTTTTTATCTAATTATGAAAGCACGAAGAGTTTGTGGAATGAACTGTGAGCTCAATTTGTCTTGATTTGCAAAGCATGCAAATATGAAACATAACTGTGGAAGACATGCGCTTAAATGTGAAGCCAATTATGCATTGCCTTGAGCAAAAAATTCTCTTGCATCTAGAACAACTTTGAGCAAATATTTGAACCAATTATTTCCATCATCAGTAATACCACAGCTCAGCTGGTAGTTCATAACTGAAAAATCCTAACAACTCAATTAGTGAATGTTTTTAACTGAAGGACGCTCTTAAGTAGAGTTGCATGAATCTACAGACAAAGTTAGAGAAATACTAACGTGCTCCGATTAGTTCTGGCGAAGTATTTAACATCTTGGGCCGACTAACTTGCCATATACACACATCAACTATTAATATATGAAACTTTCCACTAAATCTAGGGCAGCCACTGGGCGGCAACTTTGGATAGTTTAAACCTGCCGGATTAAGAAATGAGATGTTGGGCATTGAGATATGTCGTTGTCGAGAAGGCGAAGTCTCTGAGGTGAAAATTGCGAAATTACTAGGGAAGCTTCAATAACTATTAATAATAAAACTAGAGAAAATTCCCTGAAAAGTTCTGATGTATTATATGTTTCTGCTTCATCTCCTCTGGCCACTTTGCCTTTTTAGGCCTCATAGGTATCATTAGGCCTCTGACACTCATTTCTTCATTTATCTTCTGTGCCTGGAGGTAGCAATCGACTAAATGTTTTCCGCGTGTTTCTAAAGTTTTTCACATATTTCCATTCATATACTTCCAGAAAAGGCAAATTAGCACTGAACTTGCTTTTGGCAAACAAGAAAACACTTTTGCCATGAGAGCGGTTTTCGAGTGAAGCACATCAGGAATAGCAATTTTCGCAAAAGACACATTGCTGACCTAAGTTGAAAAGTAATTTTTCTCTTCTCATGCGCTCGCTTTAATTAAAGTCAATATTTGTCTGGTCGGCTGCTCAATATCATCTATTCGAGGGCCGTGGCGGAAATTCAGTGAATAGCCATGCTTGATCAAATAGTTTTTCTAGTTTTCAGCTAAACCAGCCTCTCTAGCATTGAAGAGTACATTTGCGATTCGTTTTGTTTCAGGTCCAGCGTTTTGGGGTTTGATCAATCCCGAATGGTCTTTGTGTAACAAAGGTAGGCGACAGTCTCCGGTCAATTTGGAGCCCAGCAAGCTGCTGTTTGACCCCAATTTGAGACAGTTGCACATTGATAAGCACAGGGTAAGAATTCGAATAGAAGATATTTTAAGTTTTACATATAGAAACGTGCAGTGAAAAGTCCAAGTGCGCCAAAGTGAGGGAACCTAGTCGATCAACGGCGATGGTTGACCTATATTTTCGTTTTCTGATTAATACCGGAAAAAAACACTTCAGGTCAGCAGATTTTAAAGTTTTTATCAGTGTATGCACGAAAAAAACATGTTCAGTCAACGCCACACGAGGAAAAACATGCAAAGTCGCGAATAATCACTGCCATAATAACGCTAATTATTTAGTTGTGTTTCTGGTTTTATCGTGCAAGCATGGATTGTTTCAGCAGTGACGAAGAAATCGTCAAAAAAGGGAAAAACTTAATAAAAAACGTAAAATTACCGGTCGTGTCAGCGGTATCTAAGAAAAAATTTCTTAAGGCGGGTCCTGACTGTAAAAAATTCAGTTCTCTAGGTTCCAGGGATGAACAAATTGCATATATTTCTTTTCTTGTAACAAGAAGGAGATTCGAACAAATTTACACTCAGTTTCGTAGCTGATCAGGTAGATTCAGCTTTTAACAGTCGTGGCACTATAAATTCTAACTAGGAAACATTCAGGAGCGGATATCATTGGGTTAAAAGGAACTCCTCCCTKTGCTTCTGCTCACTAGTGAACAGTTTCAATTGTTTAGGTCAGGTGATCGAGGTGGCCAATTTTTGCTCCACCTCTTCCAATTGATCTGTAGTCAATYGTTTTAKKTAATATTGGACTGAAATGAGGCGGATCCCTTCTATGGGCATGAATCATCTGTTTGGGAGAAATTCTCAATAAACTTAGGCTCTTAAACGGCGCGGCAGCACAAATCGGAACCAGCAAAAAATCGTMAAGCGCTTTAATTTGTTTTTCCCTCCCTCACTTAATACCGCGATAAGAATTGTCACGTAATTTAGGCATGGTTTCTTACACTGCCAATACGGTAATAAGATGAATTTGGTTGAGAATTACTGATAAACCACTTATAGAACATGTGATTCATAGCGCCGCCCGATTTGAGCCAAACACCACATGAAACGATTCAAAATCAGTCGATTAGAAAAGGAGGAGCCTTGGTCGAGCCCCTACGATCAATGCTCAATCAGGCTGTCCATCGACCTCCGCCCTAGGAAACAGCGAAAAATGGGTGTTTTATGGCATTTGCAGGCCTGACACCTAACGTAGGAGGGAACTAACTGAACATCCAATCAAAAAGCTGCCTCTCTTTCCTCTTTCCTCACAAATTTAATTGTGGACAATCGACACAAAGGACGAAAATTAGTAGAACGAGCGTGAAACCATGCAAGCACCTGATATGCTAAAGACACAGTTCTAATACCTTACTTTTCTGGATAATTCTCCTGAAGCGAAAAAGAGTGAAATGAGGGAGAATGCAATAGCAAAAGCCAGGGTGTTTCTTAAAAAAAACCATTAGTTTGGTTTGACACGAATTTTTGGAAACACTTTGCGTAACGGAAATAATTCTTTGAATGGCCACCATTGATTGTGTCAAAATAACACTCGTTAGCCATAATCTTCCACTTCCAGTCTTGGTTACACCACCCTGTAATTTCCTTGCTTTGCTTGTTTACGTGGCAAATTAGTCAAAAAAAAAACATTGTCTTCAATCATTTCATGTGCTTCATCTGGAAGATTTTTGACCTAGAAATGCATGACCTCATGTGCTCGCTGAACCAATTGGGCGTAATTTAACTGGTCGAGTTTATGAGAAATTCTGAATAAATTCAGCCGGGAATCCAGGGTCTTGATCTGGGGAGTTGTTCAAAGACAGAAGCAGCCATCATATTCTTAAGAAAACAGGGAAAGTATGCTTATCTGGAACTGTAGATGTGCAAAAATGCATGCAATGTACAAATCCATCCAGATAAACCAATATACTATTAAACATATGCACTATGTGGTTTTCCGAATTTAATATCGGTTTTGGATATCAGCGCTCGCATACCTGCAGCACTTGCGACCAATTTGCCGCCAAAAGCAAGTTTTTAAATTTAAAACTTGCACAAAGTGGATCAAGGAAATCGTGAAATACAAGGGAAATACTTGGGACAGTAAGGTTCCCAGGCAAAATTTATAAAAAGAGCGGATGTTTTTTACTGCACAAAATATCCGAAAAAAAATTCAATGCGACAATTTTTATGCATCTTTCCTGTTAGTTTGTAATTGCAAAATTACCTTCTTAGGATTTTCAAATTCTTGTTAACACCAGCGTTTGCCCGTAGTTCTTATTAGTAAAAATTCTCATCAACCAAACGGAACATCGAAATGCTATTTCCATCTGGTTTCCCATTATATAACACTTTCCAGAATAATTACCAGATAAATTGAACCATAGCAATCCGGCCACTGCAACACCAAATCAATGCAGTTTAACATGCTGCCGGAAATACTGAATATTGCAACTATATTAAGTGCAATTCCAAGTCAATCTGCTCACCAAGAAAAAACAATTTGCTGGCCGTGAATATAAACAACAATCGGTGAATGTGAAATGAACACAAGGTTAGCAATTCCACATATAAATCCAGCTCTACTGTTCAATTTTAATTCGACCAAAGGGCAAACAACCCGAGCTGACCGCTGAAAGTTTTAAGCAAATGTCCCTTATAATCACAATGGACGGGTGCTAAATCTCTCAGACGCGCAAGTGTTTAAAGTTTTACTAGTTGGTAAGTGGCTTACGATGCAGTTCTTATGGTAACTGTGATACTCCAACTAGTTAACATCCGTTGAATTGTTTAAGCGGTCTATGAACCATGCAAGGAGGTGAAGGTTTTGCTACAAAAATCCCGCTTGAAGTTGTGTTTTGATTGTAGCACAAATGTTTTTTGCCAGCAAAACTTTATTGAACTAATCGTTTTTATCACGAGAAGATTTTAAAGAAATGTTAAATGGTTTGCTTATGTCCCGGATTTCAACATTCTGATTTGGAGCCAACTAATCTTTTATACATACAGGGTGGTGCAATTAAGTCAAGGTGGAAGATTTTGGCCAACTGGTGCGTAATATAACCGTATCTTACAAAAAAGTCTTGCAATTTGCTGATTTACATAAAAGAGCTGACATACAAAACTATAAAACAACAATTTAAAACAATTGTTTTCAGCGAAAAAAAACCTCAATAGCAGATTTCCACAAAACAGGAAAATTAGTCATGCATTCAATATTTAGTCGCGTTTGTCGTTGCAAATATGGCAATTTGTCCGATACAAATTGATTTGTTTTAATAGATTTACCACTTAATGGCGGTTTACTTGTTAGATTGAATATGGAAAATTTTCCATCTCCACTCATGGACCATTAAATTGGGAATTTTAAGTCACAATTATTTTCCCTACATTGATAGATTTATATTTAACACTATCGACTGCAGATGTTGAAAACTAAGTAATAATTGAAAACTTAGCTAAATGAGTTTCCGCTTTTTCAAAAGGTCAAATTGGTCATCAGGCGGAAGTCGGCGGATCAAAGTCATTAAAGTAAGTTTAAAATATGAAGAAATATAAATTCATTAACTGCAACTGATTCGGATGCAGTTAAAATATTTGGCTATTGGAACCTTAGTGTGATAAATATTGCCGCTAAATGCGCTTGATCATACTTTAAGTTTGGCACTAGATTTTTATAAATAATCAGCATTTTCTAATTTATCGTTATTAGACTATTTGAAATACAGTGTGGTTTTTTAGTGCGAGAGAGTCCATTATTTCCGTTGGTGTTGAACTTTCGAAAAATAGTTTCATATAACAGTTGTTGACTCACAAAGTGCGCACACTTTAAAAAYATTTTAGATGAGACAGAGTGTATCAGAAAAGCGAGGMAAGATCAAAGTGTCTTTTTTTAAATAGAACTGCCCATTTTTCACTASTTCATGGAATGCAGCTTGAAACGCTTGAAAAGCTTGAAACGCTGCATATGCACCGTAAATTGTTTTTTTCTTACTTGCGACGTTGGCAGATTATRRCCATTTTAGTAAAATTGTGGTTAAAAATATGGTATCGAAAAATTCATTGTAGAAACACAAAAAAAGCATTTGAAGATACAAAAAAATACGTCTTTCCAATCAACACAGATCCGTTAAGAATTCTATTGAACCAAAATGTCGATTCAATGTACAATATTGAACAGGTTGTCAACAATATGC
>NW_026018755.1:0-2691 GCF_020466585.1 Dendroctonus ponderosae
ATACTTTACATAAAATTATATTCGCGACAAATAAAATAATTTAGCTAGAAGCGTAGTGTCAAGCATTCAGTAAAATCCAGTGATGTGCAACAGAACTATTAACATTAAATCACACATCACAATAATATTATAAAGTAATATACATTATGTATATGCATAACATACGTGAACAAAGCAGAAGAATCGCACTGTCAAAATCAGCTGTTCTCGAAAGGTCAATGGTCAACATCTAGTGATAAAGCAAATATTTACCTGTTATTGTAAAGGAAAATATTTAGTTCGTGACTTAACGTGAACGGGGTAGAACGTATATTCGTTTTTAAGTTACAAGTTTAGTGTTTTTTGAATAATTTTGCGTAAAAATGCCGAAAATACGAGCTGGTACAGTTGTTGACCTGCTGGGGGATGAAATGACCCGCATTATATGGGACGCAATAAAAGAAAAACTTATCTTGCCTTTCTTGGACATTGACTTGAAGGTCTTCGATTTGGGTATTGAAAACAGGGATAAAACAAATGATCAGGTGCGCTAAATTATTGTTTAATGCTCAAACAATCTAATAAACATCAGCTTGAAATTTTATTGAAATTGCTTCTCCGTAACGGTATTTATGAGTACTTATTAATTTTTTTCCATGAAACCCGATCGGTTTGAGCGGAAAATTCCTGAACTTTGCTCATGATTAGCCTATGAATACATTTATTACATATATATAATACATATGTACTTATTAATTGAGCCTGCGCTTAATAAAAATGAAACTGAAACATAATTTTAAGTTTTTGAAATATGTACCTAGTCCTATGAGATTTATAAACATCAAATCCATGCTATTATCAAAACCATTCAATTGTGGAGATACGCCTACCAGTTAACAATAGATTCATTATTTAACAATCTGCAAATCAACTATACTTACGAGTGAGTATATCTCGCTAAACCTATATATCGTTTAAGTATATGTATTTAAATCCCGAAACTTTTCAGTTTTCTGCACTATGTTTCAGTTCAAGTGTTTATGTAACTGAAAATGTCCGCCCCTAGAAACGTTTCAACGAAACGTTACTCAAACGTTTCAAGTTAATGTTATCGAAACGTTGCGCTAAACGTTATTTAAACGTCGCAAATAAATATTTTGAAACATTATGCAGGGTGTATCTTTCAATTCAATTTTAATTAATGGTACATTTTGGCCCTAGAAGCAGGACAATCAGGTTAATTTTTCTTTTGACCAAAAACTATCTCATAACTAGTAGGTACTGCTGCATACTAGCAGGTATTGCTGCAGACTATTTTCCTATGTTTTCAGTTTCTGAGTTTTAGGCCACATTTGTGGCCCAAATCCATCCTATCTTCGGGGGTTAATAAGCGGATTTGTTTTTCCTAAAGAAAATAAACCTGATAGTCCTGCTTCGAGGACTAAAATATACCTACCCCAAAATAAATTAAAAAATATTCAATTTAAGGTAACATATTTGTACTCCTCAAAGAATCACTGTAGTTTCGTGATTTTATAACGTTTTCATAAAAAAATTTACAAAACAAGCAACTTGATTGGAAATGTTTTAAATTTACAATTATCCCAAATGGTATGTATACAGGGTGTTGTATGGAAAATGCGTTAGGAAATTTTCGAGAGTTATTCAATATGCTAAAATAATGATAGTAAGTCATATAACGAATATTCGAAATCTGAATATTTACCGAGTTCCAGCTTATCAAACTTTGTTTTTCACTTTTGAGCTATTCTGAAAATTTCTTCGCGGATTAACTTGAAAATCGGTACACAGTTTAGCTTAGTAATCTCTGACTTTCTGATCAAAAATTGTTTCTCCACTGTGAAACTAGATGGAACTTTACCTGTAATACAACTTTAATTTTCTGCTTGTTATTTTGGTCACGCCAAATATCGCAAAAACGAATACTTATGCCATTTTAAACATTAGAAAATACTAAAAACATTATTTTTTTTAAAGAAGCATTTAAAATCACGACTCGAAAGCCCTCCTCGTTTAGGAGCAAATCGACCATAAAGTTTTTATTACTTCAACCCAGTGGTCATGTATTTAATTGGAATCGCAAAATATCAAGTCGTCTGGTTGTAAAAATTGTCAAATATTACACATTTTGAGAATTGCAAATAAAACTATTTTATTTTTTTTGAGGGCAAACTAGTGGTCGTAGGAAAAAACAATAAGAGATAAAAAGGTAGGTAAATAATTTGTAGTAATTAAAAAAATTATGCTGATAAGAGTTTAAGTGCATTCAAAAAAGTTCTGAACAAAACAAACGTAGATGTTCCACATTTCTACCCTGTATAAAAGTAAGCAGAATCACAAAACACTACCATAGAATGGCATTCAATTAGATTATCATGTATACCAAAATTGAAGTTTACATGTTTAACTGTTTTAAAGAAACACAACAAAAACTAATATTTTCCGCCATTTTGGAAGTCAAATATCTCAACAATGAAACCTCAAATTGAAAAAATTCTCAGGAAATTCCCCTTCTAAAATGACTAGAAGAACACGATTTAAAATTTTTTAACATATTTACGGAACACTCTGTATATAGCTTGTTCCGTAAACATCTGTAATGGCATTTTTTCTTAAACAATTGACACATATCAAGATATTAACAAAACTAGGGTTACTTAAACTCGAAATTGGAAGGCCAATCCAACCATG
>NW_026018755.1:3690-3786 GCF_020466585.1 Dendroctonus ponderosae
AATACTTACACGCTTTTCGATCTGTTTCTATTTTTTTAAAAGCCTGCAAAAGTTGATGTCCCACCAATGTCAACAAAACAAGTGTCAAATTACTAA
>NW_026018755.1:4785-4916 GCF_020466585.1 Dendroctonus ponderosae
CATATTTTCATATCGGAAGAATGACTCAAAAGCAAGGATTGCATCCTTTCCATTATAAAAGGGTACATGATTTAAGAGCCAACGATTTTCCAGCACGTACAGAATTTTGCCGTTGGATTCTAAGCCGCCAA
>NW_026018755.1:5915-17550 GCF_020466585.1 Dendroctonus ponderosae
ATGTAGAAATATGTAATAATGTACATATTATTATACAGGGTGATTAACCTAGACCGTTCGTTTCGCCCTTAGTTATAACCGGCAACAAAATTTGAAGTTTCTTAAACAACTGCAAGTTGGAAAGCTCCTAATGCACGGTCTTCTTAAATCACCCTTAAATATTGATAAAAAATGATCAAACAGCGGACGTAGCCCCGTCTTTACACTACTCAAAACTCACTATTTCAATTTTGTGCAAACTTGCATTTAAAATTGAAGAGATTATGGAATAAATTTGCAATTGAAATGCGAACCTTAACGCCAGGGCGTTATTCAGGAATTGCTCTATGATATATTCAGTACGGAGTACTCTGTGAAGTTTATGTGGGAAATAGTAGATACTGGCCAGTTGGATACTCTCCAGTGCCAAAAAAAACATCACACAGGCACACACGGGATTTCAAAAGTTTTCAAAGTTTCACCATCTTCGTGTCATTTATTGGCTATTGATATCCTTCACACAGCGAATATTATTAGCACAAGAAGATGGTAAATACTCGGCCCTTCTTCTAATAATATTGAACGCCGATATCATTAATCAACCAGTTATTCCATCAAAAAATTATCTTTTGCACTAAATTATGGAAATTGTTGAAATTATTGAAATAACTAACTAGTTGCTCAAATATGTTTCTATATTTTAATGGAATACTAAATAGGTCACCATCGACAGTGCTGAAGCCATTCTGAAGTACAACGTAGGAATAAAATGTGCAACAATTACGCCCGACGAAAAGAGAGTGGAAGAGTTCAACCTGAAGGAGATGTGGAAATCTCCAAATGGTACTATTCGAAACATATTAGGTAAATAATAGATCGACTTTCATTTCCAACCTAACCAAGTCACCTTCAGGTGGTACCGTTTTTCGTGAGGCCATTATCTGTGGGAATGTGCCACGATTAGTGACTGGCTGGGAAAAACCGATTGTAATTGGAAGGCATGCTCATGGCGATCAATATAAAGCTACAGACTTTGTTGTACCAGGAGCTGGAAAACTGGAACTGACTTGGGTTGGGAAAAATGGCGATAAAATATCCAAGGTGGTATACGATTATAAAGGAGCCGGTATTGCTTTAGGTAAGAGAAAATTGATATTTTGAATATTCTTTTTAAAAGGCCTTGAACGATTTAGCTTCAGTTGTTCAATCGTGGACACTGACCCAAATTTTACCCAACGAGGTAAATTTTACCCAATAGAACGATCTATTTTTGAAATTTAAGTGACCGAGTTGTAATAAGACACTATTCTTAAAGTTTAAATATTTTATTGGACAATTTCAAGAATTCAAATTTAAACTAGCGATTGAAATGGGCTCTCTGAAACTATCTTATGCCGGTAATTCACTACGCACTTTTCTCCCACTTATTAGCCAATAAATTGTGGCAATTGTTGAAGGTCACCAGATATGAGCGTGGAATCGGGCTGCGATCGATAAATTAATGTACCTACGATTTATTGCAGACTTGACTGAGAGCATGCCCAACATTATTGAGGATTGTGAAATTTTTACATTTACAAATTTACATTTTAAATTACAATTACAAAACAAAATGGTGTTTTAAAAGTGCGAAAATTCTGAATAAATATTTCCGGAAGTATTAGATGAAATCCGAAATTTGCTCAAGTGTTTAAAAATGTTTTCTGGGCTTATCTCAAGAGATGCGACTAGAAGACACGAGAGAATAACTTTATCACATTTTTCATAGATAGCAAATACGTTCAAATAATGTTCGTTTGTATAATTTAAGGGTCCCGTTATAATTATTAATTATTTTCAAACGGTAAGTGAAGATGTACTAGTGCGGTAATAAATTGAAAAAAGCTCTAGTGCGGTAATAAACATTATTATGAAATTTGAAAGAGTGCCAAATCATAGTCATTATACAACATTTGTAGATAAGGAAATTAAACAATTCATTGCGATATTATGAAATAGAAAAAACACGTTAATTTCAGCCATGTACAACACTGACGAATCGATCATCGCATTTGCTCATTCTTCTCTTAAATATGCTCTGGATAGAGGGTTGCCTTTGTACCTAAGTACTAAAAATACTATCCTTAAACGATACGATGGTCGTTTTAAGGACATTTTCCAGGTACACTCAAATATTATTTTCCTAAACGTGACTTTCATTTATGTGAGTCGTAGGACATATATGACAGAGAGTACAAGCCACAATACGAGGCAAAAGGAATTTGGTATGAGCACAGATTAATCGATGATATGGTAGCTTATTGTATGAAATCTGAAGGAGGTTTTGTTTGGGCATGTAAAAACTATGATGGTGATGTGCAGGCAAGTTATATAAAAGTTGTAAACATTTATTTTATCTAATATATTTGACCTATCGCTCGAATGGTTCACATCCGACAACAACACTATCGTTTCAGAACAAACATGGGATATTTTCGTGTGAAGTGTTCTTATCGAGCATGTAAATGCTGAGTTGGAAAGTCATATTTTTCAAATTTGTTTCTAGCAAATTCGATTAAAGGTCATTTATAAAGAAAATGTAAAACGTTATTTTTGTAATTGATATACTTGACTTATCGCTCGATTGGTTCACATCCGACCACAACACTATCATTTCAGAACAAACATGGGATATTTTCGTGAGAAGTGTTCTTATCGAGCATGTAAATACTGAGGTGGAAAATAATATTTTTCAAATATATTGCTAGCAAATTCGATTAAAGGTAATTTCTACAGATAATGCAAAAGGTTATTTCTATTTATCTCTAGATGTAGATAGTGCTCCTGATAAGAATCGATTCCTTTCCAAAAACACAAAAAATGTGCAATTTTAACACAACTTTGACAATGATCGACATATTTATTACCGCACTCGTTCGGTAATAAATTTAAAAAAGCACTAGTGCGGTAATAAACATCATTACGACATTTGAAAGAATGCCAAATCATAGTTATTATATAACAGTAGTAGATCAAAAAATATAAGCAATGCTGGGTTCTGAAATATGTATATTGTATATACCTGGTGTATATAAGTCTTCGAATTTAGACAGTACAGCAAATGTAAATTCGTGTTATCTAATCAGTAAGCACTGGTCATTTGCTGTTAATAATATTTGAGGAAAATTTGTAAGATACACAAAATTTTAACTGCAGAAAGTTTATAAACTATCGTATTTCCATTATTTTCATGTGGAAAAATCATGCGGGGTGATTCAAATCTGGTGCTGTTGTCTCTGGAGGTATTGAGAGAGTACATTAAACTAATTTATAATTTTTTGAAAGAGCTGATAGTCGATACACACCTACTTTTTTTTAAAGACGGTTTTATTACTGCTCTAGTCATGGCCGAAGCCGTTAAGCATAGAACAGTGTCGTTAGATCCAAACGATAATACTGAAGCTGATATTATGAAACTAACGCAATGCATGCAAAGCAAGCCGGTATTCTTCTTAGTCAATCGCCACCGATTCTCCGTGATGTCACCGTCATAGATGAGCAGAGGAGAATTGTTGCCAAGGTTTAGGTAAAGAAAGTCGCATAGTGACCAACAAAAGTGGCCCAAATCGCATAATGGTGACGAAGACTTTTATCGCTCATTTTGAGCATATCGCAAATTCAACATTTGAGATGCATTTGAACAAATTTGATCGCTGTAATTTACGATTTATCGCCCAACTTCGCAGCACTGGCAGAAAACTATCAGTTGGCCATTATTGGCAAAGTTTGGATAAAGAAAGTCACATAGTTAGAAGCAAAAATTCGCCCAAATCGCCAAAATTTTGGCGGATATTTTAAATTCAACTTTTCAGAAGCATTTTAACAAATTTGATGGCCTAATTTGTGATTTACACATTACACATTTGGCAGAACTGGCAGAAAAAATATCCGTTGGCTCGGGCAACGGATATGAAAATATTACCACATTCGTTCGTTTGCCGATTTTACGCATGCTCAAGAACATTTTAAGATATTAAATATGGATCGAGATCTCGAAATGTTGTAAACTGTACAGAGTGTTTTCACATAAGTTGACACATCCCATAAAACGTTTATTTAAAAAAAATGTGGAAGTGACCAACACAAAAGTGTCAAAACTCAATTTTTTTAAATCTGAATTTTAAATAAAAATATAAATCACGGAAGTGTCAAAATTTCACAAAGTCCTTTTTAATGAAACACCCTATATATTTTTAGGCATGTCGATTGGATTTTTTTTCCTGATTTCAGAAATATATATATTACCTAGATTTGCATTAGTCGTGTTTTCTATAGCTAATAGCAACAAATTAAAATATTAAGGGGAGGATATTCTGTGTTGATTGCCCTTCGTTGGTTCGAACGTTCCTGGATCGATTTTTCGTCTCTCTTTTCGGAACTTTGTTATTAAGTATTATTTTTAAATGGTACCATGTTTAATTGGTAGCATATTGGAATACTTATCCATTCGAAAAGAAAAAATACGACCTTCCGATCAAATTACGAAAATTTTTGATATTAAAAAGTACTCCTCTACAAGTTTTTTTATGAAAAGTCAAAGCGGCAATGATGTTTTTTGTCATTAACAGATAGTTACAGGTAGGTAGCCTTTGTCAATAATAACAAGCATTCGTCAAACTGTGACTTATTTTGAAGCTCCTTTCACAAATTGTTCACAAACATTGAATTTACGAATATGCGATTAGTTTAGCAGAAGCTGTAAGAACCAGCAAAGGGCTAGAGACACTAAACGATTAGATCGGGGAATTCTCGCAGTTAGTGGACGATCTTGAGATGCTCGAGTCCCGGACCTAGAGGCACAGGCATTGAGGATAATTGAAGCAGAGCTTTCCAGAAGAACGCGGAGCAACTCCCTCGAGGAAGCCCAACATTGTTATTTTGTATGTAATGTACACAGAACACTAGAAGACATTAAATCTTTGATCTTCCGAACACCGGTACAAATTGAGCTGGAGTTAATTAGCCTAATACGAGAAGCTGCTCAAAATGTGAGCCCAGACTGCTGCCAGGAATGTACGATAAAGTTATTGGGACACAAACAAAAAAATTATTAGGCAGATTCCCTTGAAAAACATTGTTGCCGCTTTTTTGATACATTTTTTTGCAAATTTCTCAGTTTTTGATAGCAATAATTTTTTAAAACTATTTTTCTTGTGCTCCTAAAACACCCACAGACAACACCTCCAGAGAAATGACGCCAATTTTGTATCACGCTGTACATGATACCTAATAATTCACATGTATTCCTTACACTCTCTAAATTGGCCAATGAGTTAGCAGACAGGTGGACCACTAATTAAAATCGATTTTTAATCGTCACACACTTAAAAGAAATGACGCCAATTTCGATCATTCCTGTATAGTTACATTAAATGGGCAAAACGTCGCTTGTAAGTGCGAATCACTAATTAATTAATTAATTATTACCGGCATTAATTATTACCGAATTTCTAATTTAGTTCTTTGCAAATATTAAACGAGAACACCTCCACAGGACTGGGGTGTCCTAAACTTATGGTTAGATCTAAGTTTTTGGATTCTCTAGCAAAATGTACATTTATTTAAATCCGATCCTGCGATATGAAGACAGTTTGTCATCATAGCCAAAAAAATTATACTGGATTTTCTTTATTTAGAGCGATTCAGTAGCTCAAGGTTTTGGATCACTGGGCTTGATGACGTCAGTTCTAATCTGCCCGGACGGTAAGACGGTTGAGGCGGAAGCCGCTCATGGAACGGTCACCCGTCATTACAGGATGTATCAGCAGGGCAAAGAAACATCTACTAATCCCATAGCTTCTATTTTTGCATGGACCAGAGGTAAGATGGATTTCCTATTTTTTATATGCTGGTACCATTATAAAAATAATCCCTTTTATACAGATTGTTAATTATTTCTGCATAATTGTATTAATTATGATTTTTTGAGTACCTGCTTTTCCTGTACTAATAGGTCTTCTTCACCGAGCCAAACTGGACAACAACAAGCCACTGGAAGCATTTGCTAATACTCTGGAGAAGGTTTGTGTAGACACGATTGAGTCTGGATTCATGACGAAAGATCTGGCGATTTGCATCAAAGGGATGAACAAGGTTCAGCGATCCGACTATTTGGAAACTTTCGAATTCATCAATAAACTCTCCGAAAATCTTAAGAAGAGTTTAGGCTGTTGACTAAAATATTAAGAAGTTTGATATATTATTTGCTATAAGGACTATGTATGCTTGCAGTGGCACGTTGATCGGTAAAAGGGGCTAAGGTTTTTCTTGTTTTAAATGCATATATAAAGCTTTTATCAAAGAAAAGTCTTCTTTTTTTTTTTAATAGCAGAATGGTCTATTTCCCAAGATGAATGTGTTGCGTAGTGCAAGCGGGCAAGTTTTGAGAAGAATGAACAAATACATTTGTATGCCATCAAAAAAGAAAATTTGAATACCGGGGTTCATCTCCTGAACTAACAAATATGCGATTCTGCTGCTAATAATGCAAGGAAAAGTCATGGGCCGGAGAAGTGACGTTCGACGTAGAGTCATTTGGCTGTGTAATCTGTTAGAATTAGCAAGATTAGAAAAGTCGTGCTGTTTTGAAACCTCCAGTGAAGAGACTGAGACTGTTTTGTGGGGCATATTTTCAACAATATAACGTGGACTCAAATGGAAAGTTATTTCCTATTAAGTTGGTGCACAATTGAAACAATTTTAATTTTCCGACTTTTTTGTCAGTATAGAAACCATTTCCTAATAAACCTCAGAAAAGTTTGTTTTCTGCTCTTTAAAAGCGGGTTAAAAGTGATTAATTTTTGTTGTGTCAGATATCTTTCTGCGATTTTCGCCATTCATTCACATTCGACTAGTGAACGCTTTACTAGTAAACGCCAGATCACGGTCAGAAATGATTTGCCTTGGATATCCAAATTCGCCAAACACTTCGGAACATTACCGTTATGAACCTTCCCACTCAATGCTGCATTCACACCAGTTGTGTGCATGAACGTGAGCTGAGCAGGAAGAGTATTTTGAGCTCTTATTCACGGTCTGATTCATGCCCCATACAATCTCAGGAAGCCTTTCATCCCAAGTCGCCTCCGACTTTGCACTTGTATCAATTGCATTCAACAAGGTCTCTCCACCTGACCATTCGCCATAGGAGTAGCAATCGCGTTTAGCACATGTTTCACCCCCTTTTCCACCAAAAAACTAGTGAACGCTTTACTAGTAAAAGCCAGACCACGGTCGGAAATAATTCGCCGTGGATATACAAAGTCCCCAAACGCTTCCCTCAGCTTTTCGATCACCTCATTAGACCGCAGTGTTCCAGTCACCTTCGCAAGTGTGAAGTTAATGAAAGCATCAACCACCATGAGCACATACTGATTGCGTCTTGTACTTTTGGGAAAGAGACAAATATAGTCAATGTGCAGCGAATAAAAGGAAATTGCCACTGTCTCAATAGGATGTAATAACCCCTCGGCAGGGCCATGACTTTCCTTGAATGGGCATGAAGTAATTGTACTGACTATGTACAGACCTAAAACCGACGTTTAAGTGACGTCAATGAACAGACGTCTAACCGACGTCATAAAACAGACGTCTGGCAGATCTGTCATGTAGCGGTCATTTGGACGTCCAAATGACCAGCTATCTGACGTCTTGTGGCCGAATCTCATGGCGTCGTTTAGACGTCCATATGACGTAGTGTGCTACCTGGGCTAAAAGCAAATCAGCGCCAGAAAGATCGCACTCGGCAATAAGAGCATTAACTTCGATGGAGACGTCATCTATGGTGATGGGTATCTTTGTCTCACCCATCGTCATACCCACGCCTCTACCAAACGCTCTCAACACTTGATGAGTGTCTGAGATCTTTAATTCACCCAAAGATTCAACGGAGCCCCGAGTCAGAATGTTACGCTTACTTCCAGTGTCAATGGACACCTTAATCTTAACCCCATTCTGAGCCACTGCGGCTTTTTTGTAGGCATTGGGCGAATCAATCAACCTCACCAATGCCGCTTCAGATGCTATTACCTTTGATTATTTTCGCCGAGGAATGTGCATCATGTCCCATCTGTTCACATAGCCAGCATAGTTTTGCCTTGGGTTTGGGACAATCTCTCCTCAAGTGATCGCCAAACTGCTGGCAGTTGTAGCAGCGAATCGACGTCGGAGTGCCAAGCCTAGCTCTGACCGCGCTCGGCCTCGCATGTACGCCACTGGGTCCCGCCTCTAACACCTCGGGGTAGTGCATTGTCCTGGGTCCTGGTACCTGTCAAGAGAAAACAAAAACCCAGAGTACAATTCGCCCACAGTCTTGCCTCCAAATGCCCTGGCATTTTCCCGAATGCCTTGGGGAAGCCCATCAATAAGGCATGAAACAGTCTGAGCGCCTACTATCCGGCACCTCTCGATCAGCCCGAGCTTCGGGTAATAATAATGAGCTATTAACTCATTACCCACCTTTTTCCGCGCCAGCATTTCCTTCAGGAGGCTCGCATAGTCGTGCTGTCTCTGAAAAGCTTTTGCCAACGCCAGTCGCCATTCGTTCCACTCCAGGTTGTAGTCGTCGAGCCTTTTAAACCACGCCCTTGCAGGACCTTGCCACTTAGCCTGCATAAAATAAGCTCGCTCATACGCTGACCAGCCATGGATTTCGCCCAGTTGGCAATCTTTGCCAGCCATCGATGGACATGACAATCCTTGCTGTCTGGGTCAAATAGCTCCAAAATTTCGGCTCTTGTTCTAGCCCCTGCGAGACCACGGCACACCATACATCGCGACGATCTATAGCTACTACACTCACTTTCAAAAGTCTTGCACCCCGCTGTATTTATTACATACGTTTAATTTATACAAAATTGTTTTATTGGTAAATAAAACATGCTTGTTTACAAGTCAAGGAACTGTTGGAATTTCAAAAAAAAATTGTTAACCCCTTTAAAATTGTGATGCTGCAAAAGTTGCACCTTGAAAGAAAGTTTATTTAGGCACAATATTCCCACTAGACTCAACTTTCTTAGAAGCACAGTTAGCAGGCAACAATTAGGCGCTATTAAGAGACTGGTCAAGTGAGCAGCAGACCTCGAAGTGGTCGTCCTCACGTTACCACGATATGAGAAGAACGCTATATGTCCCATAGAGTCCGTATCAGCGCGTAGAGAGCCCTCAGTCACCCTACTGGCACTAAGATCTCAGTTCCAGAGAACGTATATCCGTGTGATATCCAGTGCTACCATCCGCAAAAGACTTTTACAATCAGGATTGCGGTCTAGAAGGCCTTCAAGAGTTCCTTTGTTAACTCATCGCCACCGAAGGGCCCGTTTAGAATGGGCACGAAATCATCAAAACTGGCGATTGGGAGAGTGGTGAAAGATGCTCTTTACCGATGAATCGTGGTTTGGATGGTGAGCGATGATCACCGAGTAGGAGTTTGGAGAGAAGCAGGACGCCGAAATAGGCTTTATACAGCCGTTGCAGTTGCTCCATATCGCGGTGGAGCACAAATGTTTTTTTTTNGGGGGGGGGGGTATTATGTTCAATAGAAGGACCCCACTTATTCACATATCGGGCGAGGTACCTTGCAAATGTAATCTTTGATAGAATTATACCCCTATGTAATGAATTAGGGGACCGTTCATCTTTATGGATGACAATGCCAGGCCAGAGCTGTTCAAGAAGTATTAGAAAACCGAAACATTGCAAGATTAGATTGGCCGGCTTTGTCACCTGACATGAATCCCATCGAACACGTTTGGGATTATGTGTCAAGAGCGATTTTCAATTGGAATAATCCTCCAATAAATGCCCAAGAACTTATTATTGCTGCTACAGAGGAATGGGAAAATATCCCTTAGGAAGTAATCATAATTTGATTATTGGAATGGATAGACGTGTGAATGCGTTGTTAAGAAGTAGAGGCTCAAATACTGAATATTAACTATGTTGTTGAATTTTTTATTTTGAGTTGTTCGTTAGAAATTGAATTTTTTTCTTTTAAAAATGTTTGCATCCGGACTGTAATTTTCTTTTTATAACTGATAATTCGTTGAAATTAAATTCATTCTGCCGTTGTCCAAATAACTAGAGGGGTGCAAGACTTTTCAAAGCGAGTGTATTACTGCTCGGAACGAGCTCACCTGCATGCGCCACTCTAGTGCGTTCCTCGAAAATCGCTGTTTTGAACGCCTTCGCGGTTTCTTCAGCCATTAAACTCCGGATGCTTGCTGCCAAACCGCCTTGCAGGAGTTCTCGGATCAGCTTTTACTCGAATTTTTTAAAATATTGTTTTCGAGATCAGTTTTTAGCCGAGCTTCAATAGCGGAAGAACGCTTAACTGAATTGGCACATATCCACGTGCGGAAAACTATACCCATTGGTCAAGTGGAGGAAGTCATAACTCGTTTTGTGAGAAGACATTATAAAAAAAATTATTTTGTAATTTGATTAAAATTACATCGACAATTAACGATACAACATTTTTTAATTACATTTATTATTGTAATTGAAATGAAGTCTGTCCTGCCTGAATCACTACTACATGACCTCCTCCTGACTTGAAAGCTGGATACGCCCTCGCATGTTGAAGAGAAACCCGTTAGGTATTAAACATCATATTATACAAATCAACTTTTTAATGTTTTTATTATAATTTATACATACATCACAAATATAATTTATAAGTAAACTTCTGTGTAATAATAATTTTATATGAGTATTCTTAATAATTGATTCGAAAGAAATAGTTGTAGGATAATATAAGACGTGTTAGATTGTGCAAGTCAAGTGAAGTTAATAAATTCATACCATTAGCTTCGATAATAGTTAGGCCGTTAACTTCAGAAGGTGGGCAATTAATAAATGGGAGGTGCAAGTAGATACAATCAGAGATTAGTAGACTACTACTAATCTCTGATACAATGTGGAATAGCCAAATAAAATAAATTCTCTGTGTAATATTTTCACATGTGGCAAAAATTTCAAGACGCAAATTATTCAAGTTTTTTAGAAATTGATAATAGTTCTGGTTCTAAATTGTTTTAATCGAAAGTGTAGCGTAAAAGTTACTCTTTATGTGAAGAATGGGGAAACATTCCCCGCTCGATATTAATATAGCTTTACACAATTTGTAAAGCTAATAATAAACCAAATACGTATGTAATTGGACATTTGCTATAATAAGCTAAAAACTATTAAATATTTATTAACTAATTTGTTCGTTATTATAACTTCAAAATAATGTCTTTACTAAGCTATTATCATAAATTTGATGATTGACCTGATCAGACTGATGACCTGATTCAACACGGTGGAATTTTTTGTATTTGAATATAAAATAGCAAAATGTATGATTTTGAGGCTTGGATTTTGAACTTGATTTGATTCGTAATTTTATTAGATTATCAATAGCGAAATTAATATTAGTTAATAAAACATTAAGAGTCACAACTAACACTCACAGGAGATTTGATGATATTAAATTCAAATGGCCAAAATTTGATGATATTCTATTTATTCTATTAAGCTGTTCCACACTACACATTCTAAGTGAGTCTTGGCGTCATTGCTATCTTGGCATCTACGAAAGATGAAATGGAGAGAAAATGTTAATGTAGAATTTTAC
>NW_026018755.1:17650-20341 GCF_020466585.1 Dendroctonus ponderosae
ATACTTTACATAAAATTATATTCGCGACAAATAAAATAATTTAGCTAGAAGCGTAGTGTCAAGCATTCAGTAAAATCCAGTGATGTGCAACAGAACTATTAACATTAAATCACACATCACAATAATATTATAAAGTAATATACATTATGTATATGCATAACATACGTGAACAAAGCAGAAGAATCGCACTGTCAAAATCAGCTGTTCTCGAAAGGTCAATGGTCAACATCTAGTGATAAAGCAAATATTTACCTGTTATTGTAAAGGAAAATATTTAGTTCGTGACTTAACGTGAACGGGGTAGAACGTATATTCGTTTTTAAGTTACAAGTTTAGTGTTTTTTGAATAATTTTGCGTAAAAATGCCGAAAATACGAGCTGGTACAGTTGTTGACCTGCTGGGGGATGAAATGACCCGCATTATATGGGACGCAATAAAAGAAAAACTTATCTTGCCTTTCTTGGACATTGACTTGAAGGTCTTCGATTTGGGTATTGAAAACAGGGATAAAACAAATGATCAGGTGCGCTAAATTATTGTTTAATGCTCAAACAATCTAATAAACATCAGCTTGAAATTTTATTGAAATTGCTTCTCCGTAACGGTATTTATGAGTACTTATTAATTTTTTTCCATGAAACCCGATCGGTTTGAGCGGAAAATTCCTGAACTTTGCTCATGATTAGCCTATGAATACATTTATTACATATATATAATACATATGTACTTATTAATTGAGCCTGCGCTTAATAAAAATGAAACTGAAACATAATTTTAAGTTTTTGAAATATGTACCTAGTCCTATGAGATTTATAAACATCAAATCCATGCTATTATCAAAACCATTCAATTGTGGAGATACGCCTACCAGTTAACAATAGATTCATTATTTAACAATCTGCAAATCAACTATACTTACGAGTGAGTATATCTCGCTAAACCTATATATCGTTTAAGTATATGTATTTAAATCCCGAAACTTTTCAGTTTTCTGCACTATGTTTCAGTTCAAGTGTTTATGTAACTGAAAATGTCCGCCCCTAGAAACGTTTCAACGAAACGTTACTCAAACGTTTCAAGTTAATGTTATCGAAACGTTGCGCTAAACGTTATTTAAACGTCGCAAATAAATATTTTGAAACATTATGCAGGGTGTATCTTTCAATTCAATTTTAATTAATGGTACATTTTGGCCCTAGAAGCAGGACAATCAGGTTAATTTTTCTTTTGACCAAAAACTATCTCATAACTAGTAGGTACTGCTGCATACTAGCAGGTATTGCTGCAGACTATTTTCCTATGTTTTCAGTTTCTGAGTTTTAGGCCACATTTGTGGCCCAAATCCATCCTATCTTCGGGGGTTAATAAGCGGATTTGTTTTTCCTAAAGAAAATAAACCTGATAGTCCTGCTTCGAGGACTAAAATATACCTACCCCAAAATAAATTAAAAAATATTCAATTTAAGGTAACATATTTGTACTCCTCAAAGAATCACTGTAGTTTCGTGATTTTATAACGTTTTCATAAAAAAATTTACAAAACAAGCAACTTGATTGGAAATGTTTTAAATTTACAATTATCCCAAATGGTATGTATACAGGGTGTTGTATGGAAAATGCGTTAGGAAATTTTCGAGAGTTATTCAATATGCTAAAATAATGATAGTAAGTCATATAACGAATATTCGAAATCTGAATATTTACCGAGTTCCAGCTTATCAAACTTTGTTTTTCACTTTTGAGCTATTCTGAAAATTTCTTCGCGGATTAACTTGAAAATCGGTACACAGTTTAGCTTAGTAATCTCTGACTTTCTGATCAAAAATTGTTTCTCCACTGTGAAACTAGATGGAACTTTACCTGTAATACAACTTTAATTTTCTGCTTGTTATTTTGGTCACGCCAAATATCGCAAAAACGAATACTTATGCCATTTTAAACATTAGAAAATACTAAAAACATTATTTTTTTTAAAGAAGCATTTAAAATCACGACTCGAAAGCCCTCCTCGTTTAGGAGCAAATCGACCATAAAGTTTTTATTACTTCAACCCAGTGGTCATGTATTTAATTGGAATCGCAAAATATCAAGTCGTCTGGTTGTAAAAATTGTCAAATATTACACATTTTGAGAATTGCAAATAAAACTATTTTATTTTTTTTGAGGGCAAACTAGTGGTCGTAGGAAAAAACAATAAGAGATAAAAAGGTAGGTAAATAATTTGTAGTAATTAAAAAAATTATGCTGATAAGAGTTTAAGTGCATTCAAAAAAGTTCTGAACAAAACAAACGTAGATGTTCCACATTTCTACCCTGTATAAAAGTAAGCAGAATCACAAAACACTACCATAGAATGGCATTCAATTAGATTATCATGTATACCAAAATTGAAGTTTACATGTTTAACTGTTTTAAAGAAACACAACAAAAACTAATATTTTCCGCCATTTTGGAAGTCAAATATCTCAACAATGAAACCTCAAATTGAAAAAATTCTCAGGAAATTCCCCTTCTAAAATGACTAGAAGAACACGATTTAAAATTTTTTAACATATTTACGGAACACTCTGTATATAGCTTGTTCCGTAAACATCTGTAATGGCATTTTTTCTTAAACAATTGACACATATCAAGATATTAACAAAACTAGGGTTACTTAAACTCGAAATTGGAAGGCCAATCCAACCATG
>NW_026018755.1:21340-42933 GCF_020466585.1 Dendroctonus ponderosae
AATACTTACACGCTTTTCGATCTGTTTCTATTTTTTTAAAAGCCTGCAAAAGTTGATGTCCCACCAATGTCAACAAAACAAGTGTCAAATTACTAACTAATTTGGAGTTATAATTTTAGCCACATAGTATATTATATTCCCAGGACGATTATTTAATAGTCTTCTGGACCGCAGTATATATATATAATTTTTTACTACTAACACCGATGATTTCCTAAATTGATTCAATTAAATATTGATTTTACCATTAATTTACATAGGTAAAAGTCTTTATCTATTTAGGTAACCTAAATATTTAGGTAACCTAACCTCTAATTGTGAAACAATAGATACAGTTTGCGATGAGGTGAAAATATATTACTACCACGGATTTCTATTATACCCTCAGATGTGCCAATTCAATTTATTCAATTATCAAGTCTTCAATTTCCAATAAGATTGGCATTTGCGATGTATCAAGAAAACTCAAGGCCAAACGATCTCTGTTTGTGGCTTAGATTTGAGCACACAATGTTTTTCACACGGACAATTATACGTGGCATGCTCTCGAGTGGGCAAACCATCCAGTTTGTTTGTGTTAGCTAATGATGGTTTTACAAAAAATATTGTAGACTCTATAGCCTCAAGAGATTGATATTGTTATTTAGTAAAATTATTATAATTAGCGACATATAATTAAAAAAAAATATTTCAGTGAATTAAAAATATAAATGTTAGGATATGTGTTATTTTTACCATCATCGCTGTGAACGATGTACAAAAAAAGCTCTAACTTTTTTCTGATACTATAAATCAATCTTTTTTCTACAAATTGAAATTGGAARTCTGAAGTATTTTACGAARAAAATGTACTCTTCATTTACTTCGCTCAGACSCACCGTTTGCCAACTAAATGACTTAAAAAATATCACTGTTTTATAAAAATATTACTAATACCCCTAAATCCATTGTAAGCATTWTKACTTTTATCGAGTATGAAAAAACTAGTGAATGTCTTYGTGCRTTTTTTTTGATTATTAAAAAAATAATAARGGATAAAACAARTAAAATATTGCACGAAGTCATACAACRCATGATTTAATTTAAARCATATTTTCATATCGGAAGAATGACTCAAAAGCAAGGATTGCATCCTTTCCATTATAAAAGGGTACATGATTTAAGAGCCAACGATTTTCCAGCACGTACAGAATTTTGCCGTTGGATTCTAAGCCGCCAATATAATTTTTTATGGTTGAATGAGGATAATACTCAGTTTTGGAGCCTCGAGAATTCGAGAAATGTTCGAAAGTTCGAAGATTCAGCTTATCAAAATTTATATAGTTCCAAAAATTTACGTTTTGAAGTTCAACCGTTTAGAAATAATTTGCAAAAAAYTYTACTACTGCGCCCCTCTTCAAGGAGGCGTAGCTCCGTTAAGGAGCATTTTTCGATACATGTTCATTTGAAAAATTAATATTATTTTTGAGAGCWGATTGAGAGCAGAKATGAGAGAGTTTCAGTTTGGCCACCTAATTTCGGGACACCCTGTATAACACATCCCCAYRCAATAAGTAATTWTTTGCTACTAAAATAATCCTRGGAATAATTTATATGGCAAAACAACGTTAGCCGRATCAGCTAGTTTATTTATATTRCTGTATGRATGTAGAAATATGTAATAATGTACATATTATTATACAGGGTGATTAACCTAGACCGTTCGTTTCGCCCTTAGTTATAACCGGCAACAAAATTTGAAGTTTCTTAAACAACTGCAAGTTGGAAAGCTCCTAATGCACGGTCTTCTTAAATCACCCTTAAATATTGATAAAAAATGATCAAACAGCGGACGTAGCCCCGTCTTTACACTACTCAAAACTCACTATTTCAATTTTGTGCAAACTTGCATTTAAAATTGAAGAGATTATGGAATAAATTTGCAATTGAAATGCGAACCTTAACGCCAGGGCGTTATTCAGGAATTGCTCTATGATATATTCAGTACGGAGTACTCTGTGAAGTTTATGTGGGAAATAGTAGATACTGGCCAGTTGGATACTCTCCAGTGCCAAAAAAAACATCACACAGGCACACACGGGATTTCAAAAGTTTTCAAAGTTTCACCATCTTCGTGTCATTTATTGGCTATTGATATCCTTCACACAGCGAATATTATTAGCACAAGAAGATGGTAAATACTCGGCCCTTCTTCTAATAATATTGAACGCCGATATCATTAATCAACCAGTTATTCCATCAAAAAATTATCTTTTGCACTAAATTATGGAAATTGTTGAAATTATTGAAATAACTAACTAGTTGCTCAAATATGTTTCTATATTTTAATGGAATACTAAATAGGTCACCATCGACAGTGCTGAAGCCATTCTGAAGTACAACGTAGGAATAAAATGTGCAACAATTACGCCCGACGAAAAGAGAGTGGAAGAGTTCAACCTGAAGGAGATGTGGAAATCTCCAAATGGTACTATTCGAAACATATTAGGTAAATAATAGATCGACTTTCATTTCCAACCTAACCAAGTCACCTTCAGGTGGTACCGTTTTTCGTGAGGCCATTATCTGTGGGAATGTGCCACGATTAGTGACTGGCTGGGAAAAACCGATTGTAATTGGAAGGCATGCTCATGGCGATCAATATAAAGCTACAGACTTTGTTGTACCAGGAGCTGGAAAACTGGAACTGACTTGGGTTGGGAAAAATGGCGATAAAATATCCAAGGTGGTATACGATTATAAAGGAGCCGGTATTGCTTTAGGTAAGAGAAAATTGATATTTTGAATATTCTTTTTAAAAGGCCTTGAACGATTTAGCTTCAGTTGTTCAATCGTGGACACTGACCCAAATTTTACCCAACGAGGTAAATTTTACCCAATAGAACGATCTATTTTTGAAATTTAAGTGACCGAGTTGTAATAAGACACTATTCTTAAAGTTTAAATATTTTATTGGACAATTTCAAGAATTCAAATTTAAACTAGCGATTGAAATGGGCTCTCTGAAACTATCTTATGCCGGTAATTCACTACGCACTTTTCTCCCACTTATTAGCCAATAAATTGTGGCAATTGTTGAAGGTCACCAGATATGAGCGTGGAATCGGGCTGCGATCGATAAATTAATGTACCTACGATTTATTGCAGACTTGACTGAGAGCATGCCCAACATTATTGAGGATTGTGAAATTTTTACATTTACAAATTTACATTTTAAATTACAATTACAAAACAAAATGGTGTTTTAAAAGTGCGAAAATTCTGAATAAATATTTCCGGAAGTATTAGATGAAATCCGAAATTTGCTCAAGTGTTTAAAAATGTTTTCTGGGCTTATCTCAAGAGATGCGACTAGAAGACACGAGAGAATAACTTTATCACATTTTTCATAGATAGCAAATACGTTCAAATAATGTTCGTTTGTATAATTTAAGGGTCCCGTTATAATTATTAATTATTTTCAAACGGTAAGTGAAGATGTACTAGTGCGGTAATAAATTGAAAAAAGCTCTAGTGCGGTAATAAACATTATTATGAAATTTGAAAGAGTGCCAAATCATAGTCATTATACAACATTTGTAGATAAGGAAATTAAACAATTCATTGCGATATTATGAAATAGAAAAAACACGTTAATTTCAGCCATGTACAACACTGACGAATCGATCATCGCATTTGCTCATTCTTCTCTTAAATATGCTCTGGATAGAGGGTTGCCTTTGTACCTAAGTACTAAAAATACTATCCTTAAACGATACGATGGTCGTTTTAAGGACATTTTCCAGGTACACTCAAATATTATTTTCCTAAACGTGACTTTCATTTATGTGAGTCGTAGGACATATATGACAGAGAGTACAAGCCACAATACGAGGCAAAAGGAATTTGGTATGAGCACAGATTAATCGATGATATGGTAGCTTATTGTATGAAATCTGAAGGAGGTTTTGTTTGGGCATGTAAAAACTATGATGGTGATGTGCAGGCAAGTTATATAAAAGTTGTAAACATTTATTTTATCTAATATATTTGACCTATCGCTCGAATGGTTCACATCCGACAACAACACTATCGTTTCAGAACAAACATGGGATATTTTCGTGTGAAGTGTTCTTATCGAGCATGTAAATGCTGAGTTGGAAAGTCATATTTTTCAAATTTGTTTCTAGCAAATTCGATTAAAGGTCATTTATAAAGAAAATGTAAAACGTTATTTTTGTAATTGATATACTTGACTTATCGCTCGATTGGTTCACATCCGACCACAACACTATCATTTCAGAACAAACATGGGATATTTTCGTGAGAAGTGTTCTTATCGAGCATGTAAATACTGAGGTGGAAAATAATATTTTTCAAATATATTGCTAGCAAATTCGATTAAAGGTAATTTCTACAGATAATGCAAAAGGTTATTTCTATTTATCTCTAGATGTAGATAGTGCTCCTGATAAGAATCGATTCCTTTCCAAAAACACAAAAAATGTGCAATTTTAACACAACTTTGACAATGATCGACATATTTATTACCGCACTCGTTCGGTAATAAATTTAAAAAAGCACTAGTGCGGTAATAAACATCATTACGACATTTGAAAGAATGCCAAATCATAGTTATTATATAACAGTAGTAGATCAAAAAATATAAGCAATGCTGGGTTCTGAAATATGTATATTGTATATACCTGGTGTATATAAGTCTTCGAATTTAGACAGTACAGCAAATGTAAATTCGTGTTATCTAATCAGTAAGCACTGGTCATTTGCTGTTAATAATATTTGAGGAAAATTTGTAAGATACACAAAATTTTAACTGCAGAAAGTTTATAAACTATCGTATTTCCATTATTTTCATGTGGAAAAATCATGCGGGGTGATTCAAATCTGGTGCTGTTGTCTCTGGAGGTATTGAGAGAGTACATTAAACTAATTTATAATTTTTTGAAAGAGCTGATAGTCGATACACACCTACTTTTTTTTAAAGACGGTTTTATTACTGCTCTAGTCATGGCCGAAGCCGTTAAGCATAGAACAGTGTCGTTAGATCCAAACGATAATACTGAAGCTGATATTATGAAACTAACGCAATGCATGCAAAGCAAGCCGGTATTCTTCTTAGTCAATCGCCACCGATTCTCCGTGATGTCACCGTCATAGATGAGCAGAGGAGAATTGTTGCCAAGGTTTAGGTAAAGAAAGTCGCATAGTGACCAACAAAAGTGGCCCAAATCGCATAATGGTGACGAAGACTTTTATCGCTCATTTTGAGCATATCGCAAATTCAACATTTGAGATGCATTTGAACAAATTTGATCGCTGTAATTTACGATTTATCGCCCAACTTCGCAGCACTGGCAGAAAACTATCAGTTGGCCATTATTGGCAAAGTTTGGATAAAGAAAGTCACATAGTTAGAAGCAAAAATTCGCCCAAATCGCCAAAATTTTGGCGGATATTTTAAATTCAACTTTTCAGAAGCATTTTAACAAATTTGATGGCCTAATTTGTGATTTACACATTACACATTTGGCAGAACTGGCAGAAAAAATATCCGTTGGCTCGGGCAACGGATATGAAAATATTACCACATTCGTTCGTTTGCCGATTTTACGCATGCTCAAGAACATTTTAAGATATTAAATATGGATCGAGATCTCGAAATGTTGTAAACTGTACAGAGTGTTTTCACATAAGTTGACACATCCCATAAAACGTTTATTTAAAAAAAATGTGGAAGTGACCAACACAAAAGTGTCAAAACTCAATTTTTTTAAATCTGAATTTTAAATAAAAATATAAATCACGGAAGTGTCAAAATTTCACAAAGTCCTTTTTAATGAAACACCCTATATATTTTTAGGCATGTCGATTGGATTTTTTTTCCTGATTTCAGAAATATATATATTACCTAGATTTGCATTAGTCGTGTTTTCTATAGCTAATAGCAACAAATTAAAATATTAAGGGGAGGATATTCTGTGTTGATTGCCCTTCGTTGGTTCGAACGTTCCTGGATCGATTTTTCGTCTCTCTTTTCGGAACTTTGTTATTAAGTATTATTTTTAAATGGTACCATGTTTAATTGGTAGCATATTGGAATACTTATCCATTCGAAAAGAAAAAATACGACCTTCCGATCAAATTACGAAAATTTTTGATATTAAAAAGTACTCCTCTACAAGTTTTTTTATGAAAAGTCAAAGCGGCAATGATGTTTTTTGTCATTAACAGATAGTTACAGGTAGGTAGCCTTTGTCAATAATAACAAGCATTCGTCAAACTGTGACTTATTTTGAAGCTCCTTTCACAAATTGTTCACAAACATTGAATTTACGAATATGCGATTAGTTTAGCAGAAGCTGTAAGAACCAGCAAAGGGCTAGAGACACTAAACGATTAGATCGGGGAATTCTCGCAGTTAGTGGACGATCTTGAGATGCTCGAGTCCCGGACCTAGAGGCACAGGCATTGAGGATAATTGAAGCAGAGCTTTCCAGAAGAACGCGGAGCAACTCCCTCGAGGAAGCCCAACATTGTTATTTTGTATGTAATGTACACAGAACACTAGAAGACATTAAATCTTTGATCTTCCGAACACCGGTACAAATTGAGCTGGAGTTAATTAGCCTAATACGAGAAGCTGCTCAAAATGTGAGCCCAGACTGCTGCCAGGAATGTACGATAAAGTTATTGGGACACAAACAAAAAAATTATTAGGCAGATTCCCTTGAAAAACATTGTTGCCGCTTTTTTGATACATTTTTTTGCAAATTTCTCAGTTTTTGATAGCAATAATTTTTTAAAACTATTTTTCTTGTGCTCCTAAAACACCCACAGACAACACCTCCAGAGAAATGACGCCAATTTTGTATCACGCTGTACATGATACCTAATAATTCACATGTATTCCTTACACTCTCTAAATTGGCCAATGAGTTAGCAGACAGGTGGACCACTAATTAAAATCGATTTTTAATCGTCACACACTTAAAAGAAATGACGCCAATTTCGATCATTCCTGTATAGTTACATTAAATGGGCAAAACGTCGCTTGTAAGTGCGAATCACTAATTAATTAATTAATTATTACCGGCATTAATTATTACCGAATTTCTAATTTAGTTCTTTGCAAATATTAAACGAGAACACCTCCACAGGACTGGGGTGTCCTAAACTTATGGTTAGATCTAAGTTTTTGGATTCTCTAGCAAAATGTACATTTATTTAAATCCGATCCTGCGATATGAAGACAGTTTGTCATCATAGCCAAAAAAATTATACTGGATTTTCTTTATTTAGAGCGATTCAGTAGCTCAAGGTTTTGGATCACTGGGCTTGATGACGTCAGTTCTAATCTGCCCGGACGGTAAGACGGTTGAGGCGGAAGCCGCTCATGGAACGGTCACCCGTCATTACAGGATGTATCAGCAGGGCAAAGAAACATCTACTAATCCCATAGCTTCTATTTTTGCATGGACCAGAGGTAAGATGGATTTCCTATTTTTTATATGCTGGTACCATTATAAAAATAATCCCTTTTATACAGATTGTTAATTATTTCTGCATAATTGTATTAATTATGATTTTTTGAGTACCTGCTTTTCCTGTACTAATAGGTCTTCTTCACCGAGCCAAACTGGACAACAACAAGCCACTGGAAGCATTTGCTAATACTCTGGAGAAGGTTTGTGTAGACACGATTGAGTCTGGATTCATGACGAAAGATCTGGCGATTTGCATCAAAGGGATGAACAAGGTTCAGCGATCCGACTATTTGGAAACTTTCGAATTCATCAATAAACTCTCCGAAAATCTTAAGAAGAGTTTAGGCTGTTGACTAAAATATTAAGAAGTTTGATATATTATTTGCTATAAGGACTATGTATGCTTGCAGTGGCACGTTGATCGGTAAAAGGGGCTAAGGTTTTTCTTGTTTTAAATGCATATATAAAGCTTTTATCAAAGAAAAGTCTTCTTTTTTTTTTTAATAGCAGAATGGTCTATTTCCCAAGATGAATGTGTTGCGTAGTGCAAGCGGGCAAGTTTTGAGAAGAATGAACAAATACATTTGTATGCCATCAAAAAAGAAAATTTGAATACCGGGGTTCATCTCCTGAACTAACAAATATGCGATTCTGCTGCTAATAATGCAAGGAAAAGTCATGGGCCGGAGAAGTGACGTTCGACGTAGAGTCATTTGGCTGTGTAATCTGTTAGAATTAGCAAGATTAGAAAAGTCGTGCTGTTTTGAAACCTCCAGTGAAGAGACTGAGACTGTTTTGTGGGGCATATTTTCAACAATATAACGTGGACTCAAATGGAAAGTTATTTCCTATTAAGTTGGTGCACAATTGAAACAATTTTAATTTTCCGACTTTTTTGTCAGTATAGAAACCATTTCCTAATAAACCTCAGAAAAGTTTGTTTTCTGCTCTTTAAAAGCGGGTTAAAAGTGATTAATTTTTGTTGTGTCAGATATCTTTCTGCGATTTTCGCCATTCATTCACATTCGACTAGTGAACGCTTTACTAGTAAACGCCAGATCACGGTCAGAAATGATTTGCCTTGGATATCCAAATTCGCCAAACACTTCGGAACATTACCGTTATGAACCTTCCCACTCAATGCTGCATTCACACCAGTTGTGTGCATGAACGTGAGCTGAGCAGGAAGAGTATTTTGAGCTCTTATTCACGGTCTGATTCATGCCCCATACAATCTCAGGAAGCCTTTCATCCCAAGTCGCCTCCGACTTTGCACTTGTATCAATTGCATTCAACAAGGTCTCTCCACCTGACCATTCGCCATAGGAGTAGCAATCGCGTTTAGCACATGTTTCACCCCCTTTTCCACCAAAAAACTAGTGAACGCTTTACTAGTAAAAGCCAGACCACGGTCGGAAATAATTCGCCGTGGATATACAAAGTCCCCAAACGCTTCCCTCAGCTTTTCGATCACCTCATTAGACCGCAGTGTTCCAGTCACCTTCGCAAGTGTGAAGTTAATGAAAGCATCAACCACCATGAGCACATACTGATTGCGTCTTGTACTTTTGGGAAAGAGACAAATATAGTCAATGTGCAGCGAATAAAAGGAAATTGCCACTGTCTCAATAGGATGTAATAACCCCTCGGCAGGGCCATGACTTTCCTTGAATGGGCATGAAGTAATTGTACTGACTATGTACAGACCTAAAACCGACGTTTAAGTGACGTCAATGAACAGACGTCTAACCGACGTCATAAAACAGACGTCTGGCAGATCTGTCATGTAGCGGTCATTTGGACGTCCAAATGACCAGCTATCTGACGTCTTGTGGCCGAATCTCATGGCGTCGTTTAGACGTCCATATGACGTAGTGTGCTACCTGGGCTAAAAGCAAATCAGCGCCAGAAAGATCGCACTCGGCAATAAGAGCATTAACTTCGATGGAGACGTCATCTATGGTGATGGGTATCTTTGTCTCACCCATCGTCATACCCACGCCTCTACCAAACGCTCTCAACACTTGATGAGTGTCTGAGATCTTTAATTCACCCAAAGATTCAACGGAGCCCCGAGTCAGAATGTTACGCTTACTTCCAGTGTCAATGGACACCTTAATCTTAACCCCATTCTGAGCCACTGCGGCTTTTTTGTAGGCATTGGGCGAATCAATCAACCTCACCAATGCCGCTTCAGATGCTATTACCTTTGATTATTTTCGCCGAGGAATGTGCATCATGTCCCATCTGTTCACATAGCCAGCATAGTTTTGCCTTGGGTTTGGGACAATCTCTCCTCAAGTGATCGCCAAACTGCTGGCAGTTGTAGCAGCGAATCGACGTCGGAGTGCCAAGCCTAGCTCTGACCGCGCTCGGCCTCGCATGTACGCCACTGGGTCCCGCCTCTAACACCTCGGGGTAGTGCATTGTCCTGGGTCCTGGTACCTGTCAAGAGAAAACAAAAACCCAGAGTACAATTCGCCCACAGTCTTGCCTCCAAATGCCCTGGCATTTTCCCGAATGCCTTGGGGAAGCCCATCAATAAGGCATGAAACAGTCTGAGCGCCTACTATCCGGCACCTCTCGATCAGCCCGAGCTTCGGGTAATAATAATGAGCTATTAACTCATTACCCACCTTTTTCCGCGCCAGCATTTCCTTCAGGAGGCTCGCATAGTCGTGCTGTCTCTGAAAAGCTTTTGCCAACGCCAGTCGCCATTCGTTCCACTCCAGGTTGTAGTCGTCGAGCCTTTTAAACCACGCCCTTGCAGGACCTTGCCACTTAGCCTGCATAAAATAAGCTCGCTCATACGCTGACCAGCCATGGATTTCGCCCAGTTGGCAATCTTTGCCAGCCATCGATGGACATGACAATCCTTGCTGTCTGGGTCAAATAGCTCCAAAATTTCGGCTCTTGTTCTAGCCCCTGCGAGACCACGGCACACCATACATCGCGACGATCTATAGCTACTACACTCACTTTCAAAAGTCTTGCACCCCGCTGTATTTATTACATACGTTTAATTTATACAAAATTGTTTTATTGGTAAATAAAACATGCTTGTTTACAAGTCAAGGAACTGTTGGAATTTCAAAAAAAAATTGTTAACCCCTTTAAAATTGTGATGCTGCAAAAGTTGCACCTTGAAAGAAAGTTTATTTAGGCACAATATTCCCACTAGACTCAACTTTCTTAGAAGCACAGTTAGCAGGCAACAATTAGGCGCTATTAAGAGACTGGTCAAGTGAGCAGCAGACCTCGAAGTGGTCGTCCTCACGTTACCACGATATGAGAAGAACGCTATATGTCCCATAGAGTCCGTATCAGCGCGTAGAGAGCCCTCAGTCACCCTACTGGCACTAAGATCTCAGTTCCAGAGAACGTATATCCGTGTGATATCCAGTGCTACCATCCGCAAAAGACTTTTACAATCAGGATTGCGGTCTAGAAGGCCTTCAAGAGTTCCTTTGTTAACTCATCGCCACCGAAGGGCCCGTTTAGAATGGGCACGAAATCATCAAAACTGGCGATTGGGAGAGTGGTGAAAGATGCTCTTTACCGATGAATCGTGGTTTGGATGGTGAGCGATGATCACCGAGTAGGAGTTTGGAGAGAAGCAGGACGCCGAAATAGGCTTTATACAGCCGTTGCAGTTGCTCCATATCGCGGTGGAGCACAAATGTTTTTTTTTGGGGGGGGGGGTATTATGTTCAATAGAAGGACCCCACTTATTCACATATCGGGCGAGGTACCTTGCAAATGTAATCTTTGATAGAATTATACCCCTATGTAATGAATTAGGGGACCGTTCATCTTTATGGATGACAATGCCAGGCCAGAGCTGTTCAAGAAGTATTAGAAAACCGAAACATTGCAAGATTAGATTGGCCGGCTTTGTCACCTGACATGAATCCCATCGAACACGTTTGGGATTATGTGTCAAGAGCGATTTTCAATTGGAATAATCCTCCAATAAATGCCCAAGAACTTATTATTGCTGCTACAGAGGAATGGGAAAATATCCCTTAGGAAGTAATCATAATTTGATTATTGGAATGGATAGACGTGTGAATGCGTTGTTAAGAAGTAGAGGCTCAAATACTGAATATTAACTATGTTGTTGAATTTTTTATTTTGAGTTGTTCGTTAGAAATTGAATTTTTTTCTTTTAAAAATGTTTGCATCCGGACTGTAATTTTCTTTTTATAACTGATAATTCGTTGAAATTAAATTCATTCTGCCGTTGTCCAAATAACTAGAGGGGTGCAAGACTTTTCAAAGCGAGTGTATTACTGCTCGGAACGAGCTCACCTGCATGCGCCACTCTAGTGCGTTCCTCGAAAATCGCTGTTTTGAACGCCTTCGCGGTTTCTTCAGCCATTAAACTCCGGATGCTTGCTGCCAAACCGCCTTGCAGGAGTTCTCGGATCAGCTTTTACTCGAATTTTTTAAAATATTGTTTTCGAGATCAGTTTTTAGCCGAGCTTCAATAGCGGAAGAACGCTTAACTGAATTGGCACATATCCACGTGCGGAAAACTATACCCATTGGTCAAGTGGAGGAAGTCATAACTCGTTTTGTGAGAAGACATTATAAAAAAAATTATTTTGTAATTTGATTAAAATTACATCGACAATTAACGATACAACATTTTTTAATTACATTTATTATTGTAATTGAAATGAAGTCTGTCCTGCCTGAATCACTACTACATGACCTCCTCCTGACTTGAAAGCTGGATACGCCCTCGCATGTTGAAGAGAAACCCGTTAGGTATTAAACATCATATTATACAAATCAACTTTTTAATGTTTTTATTATAATTTATACATACATCACAAATATAATTTATAAGTAAACTTCTGTGTAATAATAATTTTATATGAGTATTCTTAATAATTGATTCGAAAGAAATAGTTGTAGGATATTATAAGACGTGTTAGATTGTGCAAGTCAAGTGAAATTAATAAATTCATACCATTAGCTTCGATAATACTTAGGCCGTTAACTTCAGAAGGTGGGCAATTAATAAATGGGAGGTGCAAGTAGATACAATCAGATATTAGTAGACTACTACTAATATCTGATACAATGTGGAATAGCCAAATAAAATAAATTCTTTGAGTAATATTTTCACATGTGGCAAAAATTTCAACACGCAAATTATTCAAGTTTTTTAGAAATTGATAATAGTTGTAGTTCTAAATTGTTTTAATCGAAAGTGTAGCGTAAAAGTTACTCTTTATTTGAAGAATGAGGAAACATTCCCCGCTCGATATTAATATAGCTTTACACAATTTGTAAAGCTAATAATAAACCAAATACGTACGTAATTGGACATTTGCTATAATAAGCTAAAAACTATTAAATATTTATTAACTAACATTTGTTCGTTATTAGAACTTCAAAATAATGTCTTTACCAAGCTGTTATCATAAATTTGATGATTGACCTGATCAGACCGATGACCTGATTCAACACGGTGGAATTTTTTGTATTTGAATATAAAATAGCAAAATGTAAGATTTTGAGGCTTGGATTTTGAACTTGATTTGACTCGTACGTTTATTAGATTATCAATAGCGAAATTAACATTAGTTAATAAAACATCAAGAGTCACAACTAACACTCACTGGAGATTTGATGATATTAAATTCAAATGGCCAAAATTTGATGATATTCTATTTATTCTATTAAGCTGTTCCACACTGCACATTCTAAGTGAGTCTTGGCGTCATTGCTATCTTGGCATCTACGAAAGATGAAAAGTTGGATGTTAATGTAGAATTTTACCGCCATATTATTTTCGCAAAACTATTACGATTTATCTAAACTTGCGTTTTTTGTCCATAATTTGGACGTCCAAATTAAAATTAAGCTTCAAGTGTTCTCGGTTGATTTATAAGCAAATGGTACTGTAGACTAATTTTTGTAGTTGCGTGCATTTTGATTTGCGTACATCGATAGTTCTCTTTGAATTGTTTATTATTTAATAATTTTGATTTTGATTACTTATTTTTTTTTTTGACAATTAATTTTGATTGCTTATTTTTTTGCTTGCCGTGAAACTTTTGTTGCGACAGCACCTGCCAGATTGTAAGTTTATACTGAATTTTAAAACTTTTCAACTATCGCGGGCTGTTTCGTTTTAGAAACAGAGATATATTGCATATGCAAATTTCGTACGCAACTGCTTTCCTTATGCTATATATTTAAAATTAGCTGCACAATTAATTTTAAGCAATTGTATGTAATTTCCTCAGCTGTTTTTAGGGCACACAGTGATAAAGCAGTTGGATTATTTACTCACAATCAGTTACAATCATTTTGAAAACTCAATATTTTGTGATGTGGTTGTTGTAACTTTTCAGACCATTTTTCAACAGTTTTCGTGCTTCCGATAGATTTTCAAATTGGCAAAACTTGTCATTAGTTACAAATAGCATTATGGACATATAGTTTAATACATAAATGAACATAAAAATATATGGACAAATATTATCTGCTACTGCAAAAAATCATCACTTTCGGATTTTAGAAGATGGAAGAAAAATAGGTGTAAAGGTATAGAAAAATTTGTTGCAGTTTAAAAATTGTTATCCCAACAACGACGATTTCTTGCATTGATATTGTCATAAGAGTGCACACATTCGAGGAATGTACAATAAAGCAAAACATTTTAACCTCATATAAAGGGCTTATCTGGAGAAATGCTTTATCGAAAATATGAGCTCGTTTAACCTTGCTTTAAGTAATATTTTAAAATGGTTTGTTGATTATTTGGCGGTCTGCACGAATAACTAAGTATCACAAATAAAACATTATTAAACTTGAATGCCGTATGTACCCAATTTAGCCAATTTTTCTACGTACAACCAGAAGTCATCAACTGTATAATGTTGCATTTGTGATTAATTTTAAAATTCTGTTGCTCTTCAAAACTTAAAAAGTAAATCAAAGTCGTCAGGGGTTAAATATCCAACATGATAGGGACACAAATAAACATTAATCGTGATGAAAGTTTAAATCTCCAATATACCCTGACTTGTAAAACTCACCTTTTTTGCTCTAAATCTGACGCGGAGTATTTTTCTATAGGCATAACCAAAAATAAGCCATAAAGAGCTCTTCAGTAGTTGATTCTAATAAGTCTAATAAAATAGCTCGCATTTTCTTATATAAATTGGAATATTTCTACACCGACTGTTCGGGTATTTCTCAACACAGCCAGGGACATGAATATAAGGGTAAAATATCTATCCGGCAGCTAAAAAAGGAGAGTGATTCAATCTATATCCAGGTGTTTTCAGACACAAACAGCATTGAGAGTTAAGTTGACAAACTCACCATCGAGGCTACTGGTAAACTAAGACATACCGAATTTATAAACAACCATATAAGCGAACGTGAAAAATCATCAGCAAATATACTAAACTCCGAGTTAATGAGCACAATGCTGGTAAGCCATAAGAAGCCGATATAAAAAAAGTCGTTAATATAATAAAAAGTTTGAAAAGCAACGAAGAATGTATCAAAGCTAAAGTCTCTCGACTAGGCAAACTTTCCGTAGGCCCTTGAATTATTTGCCTCATTAATTGACGGGAACCAATTACTGCGAACTAGAAACAACTTACAGACGGACGAAGGAAACATCAATGCAAAACAGAATCAAACTCCAACCAACCAAGATATTTTAACAACGTCCTGAAGATAATTCGTCTCCGATCTGGTACTCGTGTTCAATGGTGACCTAATTTGAAGAAATCAAAATTAGCTATAGAAAAACTCAATCACTCTCAAAGGATGATAACCCAGAACGAATTTCTGATCAAATCCCGGACTACACTATTTTTAGAAATAGTAGAGGATCTAAGCAGAATAGGGCTTGAATTTTTGTTAAATACGACTTGTAAATTGAGCACTACGAAATCTATCGAGTGAATCTGGCATGTTATAAAAATAAATATGATTAAAGTTTCGGTTGCATGTGTTATTGTAAAGCCAAACTACCGAAATACATATTTACAGGATATAAAGGCTGCAATGCAAGAACAGCGCCAGGCTACATACTAGAAGACCTTAATTATCCGGAAATATATTAGTCCTTATTTTGTTGATAGCTTCAGATCCAACCAAAGCGAGCAGACCGTTAAACTCAACGCAAGAAAAACAGCACATAAATGAACATCCATAGAAAAGAGTGACCGTATCAGTTGAAAAGTTTTCCAGACATTCTACCTGTTGAAGTGTGTCGCCATTCTTGGAAAGAAGTGTTGGGTTTTGTCCAAAGCATATCTTCGTCAATTTGTTGACTTCCATGAGTTCATGCTTCTCCACAGCAGTTTTTGTCTGTCTGTACCAATCTGCAGCTCTTCTTGTGCTTCGTAATTCTGAATTGAATCAAACCTGCATGGAATTCTGCAGAATACAGATGCTGATCGATGATCTTTTTTGTCCTCGGCTGATCTAAGACTCTGTTTTTTGCTCATGTCGGTTTGAGGACGGTTTTAATGTTGCGTCTTTGTGACGTAGTTTTTGAGAAACATCCATTCTCTGCGGTCTGAGTGCCTTTGCTGATTGGTATAGATGTTACAACCAAATGCTCTTTCCAATCAAATCTCAATCAAATGGTAAAGTGTCGAAAAATGAAACGTCTATAACATGATTATGGAACATACGAGAAGCTACATACTGGGGCAGAGCTACAAATTGAAATTTTCTTCAAAAAAGCAGATATTTTCGACCTAACCCATCAGTTTTTTCTACGAGTAACAGAGGAGGCCATTCATATCTTCAAACACCCAGAAAAAAATTCGAACGGTTGGCTGTGGCTGGTACTGAAAGCCTTTAGGTATAGTATGAGTGACCATGTCGTTATAACATCTAAAGGATGCAAAGGCCACTCAAAAAACCCTGCAAGGTACCAAAGTGGAATTTTTTAAATGCAAATTTCGAATCTGTTAACACTTATCTTAAGTCCTCTCATTGCTACCATAGGTAATCAAGTGCTAAAAAAATAAAAATCAATCCTCAAAAAACATTGTTAAATAGGTGCAGGAAATAGAAATTTATATCACAAATACTAAAATAGCACAAGAGATTTAATTGTTTCATGGTAACCAAAAAATATAATTGCATTTATGTTATCAAAATTGTGCGTCGTAATTCCTCACACGGAACACTACGAAGATGGCATCCTTGCAAACCGAAGACTGGTTTACCTATTCTTACATTAAACAAAACTTTAATCCGAACACAGAAATTAAAACCTGATTGATCAAATAAACTTAAAATAAATCATATTTTTTAAAGATAGTTGTACAACAGACGAAATTAGCAAATTACTGTATACTGTATACACTCATAATTTGTAAGCAGGTGAGCAATGGAGATATCCCTTGTAAACGATTTCCTCGAGGTTGTATGCTTTGGTGGATATTAAATTAGTTCCTCTACCTTCTTTAAGAAGTTTAGATGAATTGATCTTTATAGAGTCGCGTTATAAAGAACACATTTTTTTTTCAATTTCAACCATTCCGCTTCGTCTTCCACTAAGAATTGCAACAAAACCAACAAGAAACCCAGATTTGTCTGAGTCTTCAACTGAAAGAGATTTGTGATCATAATACCATTTACTTAAAATAACGTAAATACGAATTTTTAAATGTTAATGTATTTTTATCAATCTTGCCATAAACCTCCGCGAATGCTCATGTACACTGAACGTGAGAATTCGCGGGAGTCTATGCCATTTGCCCCAGAAAAGTTCGTAGTTCTGAGCCAGAAAATTTCCTTCTGGGGGCGCTCTAAACCAAGAAAGCAATGCTACTTTGAAACCACTTTGAAACACTAGTATTTTCGGCAAAAGAAACGGAAAATGTTTTTCTTTAACTCTGTGTGCCTACCTTGTAAGCACGGCGTTTGTATATAAACCAGTAACTTATATTTTGAGCATTAGAGGTGCGAATAGGCGAGCAATAATATTCTGATTGATTAGAAGACTTACCTTACAGTTTAAGGTTTAAACGAAGGCTAAGCTAAGATTTAATTTTTCTTCATCAGTGTGTGAGAAGAGTTAAAGTTTCAGGCTGTTCGTTTAGCAGAAAGTACCTAGTTGAAGGCATTGACAAGTTATAAATTAAGTTCGTTGGTTTTTTAGTTTGAATGTTGTTTCCAGTTCAACTAAGCTATCGAGGAGGGTTTCAAAGTCAAAGAACTCTGAAAAAAGTTTAGAAACTCGCTGCTGCAGTTTTCATCGTATATATTTACATGCTAAAGCCATGTTTGATTGCTGTATTGTTGGAAACTGGACAAACTGGAAATTATTGATAGAAAAAACACTATAACAATATAAAATTGAATTTGAAGTTTCACACTTATATATAAATTTATATGCACAAACGGCCTATAGCCCCGGGTCTCACGATGTCGGGTGCCTCGGTAATATAGATTTTATATTGCGCATTTTTTTTTAGAAAAGGGCCTTTGCAAGGCTCGTAGCCCCGAGCCCCCGTCAAAGGTATTGCGACTTTGTTTTTACAAAACGGACCCTCCAGAGATCGTTGCCCCGGGCCCTACCACAGGTTAATCCGGCCCTGCTTATATGCAGGTTTGAAATATTCTCCAACCAGAAACATTTGTGTCAAGTGAGTACTATAAGAAATTCGCTACGCCAGTCCCAAGCCTGGAGTCTTTCCACTTGACAGAAAGGAGGGAAGGAGGAATGCAACACCCTGTTAAAAAACCAGTGTTCATCTGGCTCGAATGATATCACCTTGTGAGGGTCCTTGCTTAGGATATAGGTGAAAAGCCGTGGGTCAATGGTCCTGAGAGTAGGAAAATAGATGCGACTTCAATCTAGTTGAGAGAGCAGAAGAGCCTACGGTGAAGGGAAAACTGGTCTTAACAGTCCGGAAAGTCTGCCAGTTTATGGGAAGGAAACCCAGAGAAAAAACTACTTGGTCCTCCAGGTTAGGGTTGAGACAATGGACCTGCAAACCATCACGTATGAAAAAATCATAAACCACGCAAAATTTCTCAACAAAGCCTTGGAAACGGGCGGGAAATCTGGAGAACGACATTTGGCAAAGAAAATGATTCTGAGAATTGGAACGTGCAATATTCAGGGATTTCAACAAAAAAATGCGGTATATAAGTTTTCAGATAAATCAACAAACTTAGATGGACGTAGTAGCGTTGACCGAGTCCAAGAAGAAGGGCCAAGACACAAAAGAGAAACATGGGTATATCCGTATACACTCGGGTGTTCCAAAAGAAGAGAGAGGTCACAGCGGAGTGTCGGATGGCATGCAGGCGACGGAGTAGTTGGACCATAAGGCGAAAATACGATAAATAATAATGGAGAACGGATTCTTGAATTGTGCCAGCAAAATGCGCTGAGTGGATGGTGGAAATCCATAAAATCCATAATTGACTACATCATTGTGAAGCAACAAAGAAAGCAAAGAAAATTAAAGGTCAGTGATGTACGCGCCATGAGAGGACTAGAATGTGGCACAGACCACTCTCTCTTACGGTGAAAAATATCTTTTCCTTTTAAAAAGCATGGTCAGCAAACAAATACTCAACAGCAAAGAGATTAAAGTAAACATAAAACAGTAAGATACAACATTAAAGCACTGGAAGATGACTCCACTAAATTCTTATACCAAATCGGCCTAACAAGTAAAGTTACAAATATTCTAAATGGATCACCGGATACCATGTTCGAAGGTTTGAAAAGCTGCATCCACCAAGCAGCTAAAGACGCACTAGGAGAATTGGATGAGTGTGAGAATTCTGCGTGAACCCTGGTGGAATACAAAGCAAGAATCTCTGGTAGAAGAGAAAAAAGGTATAGAATGTCGCTAACAACAAAAAGCCCCCAAATAAACTAATTTACCGATCTAAGAACAAGAAAACGCAAAGAGAAGTTATCAAAGCAAAAAACATGCAGATAGATGCATAGGAAATACCAGACCAAAAAAAAAATAGAAAATGATAAAAGGAATGTGGACCAATAACAAAGATGTCAGGAATAAATCTCATTAACATGCGAGAATGGGTAAACGTCTACAAACGACTATTAACTGAGGACCGAGTAAAGTTCATCCAACTTTTGCTATCGCTGGAAGGTGGCGCATTTGTTTTTATGTCTGTCAGCCATTATTAACAGAAAACAAAACAGTCCACGCCAGTAAACAATTGATCGAGTTTTATTGCAACCATCCGTAGTAAATAATTAATAAAAGTACCATCAAAAGCAACGCCACGAGTCAGGCAGTTAACAATTTACAAACAGAAGGTCAGCACATGAATAAAAACATCATACCCATAACACTAGGAGAAATAAGATCAACATTAACTCAGGATGAATATCAAAAACTCCCCCGGCCCCGGTAATATCAACATTGAATTACTGCAGGCAGCGCCAAATGTAATTTTGAACATCTTAGCAGTCATCTTCAACCAATGTATAGAAGGTAACGAACCCCTAATGAATGCAAAAAAGCGGCGATTACATCGATCTTCAGAAAATTAGATAGGCGAGATTGCACGAATTAGCGGGGGATAAGTGTTATGTGTTCCATGGCAGGCTTTTATGATAGGGTGTTAAAATGCAGGATTGAGCAACAATTTGCAGAATCTGAGGAACAGAATGCATTCAAGGCAGGATGACCTCGTATGGATGGTGTTTTCACAGTAAATTTTTTTTAATGGAAAAACGTGTCGAAAGAGGAAGGGCTGTTGATTTGATATTCGTTGACCTACAGAGGGCATACGATACAGTGCCGGTAAACAAGCTATGGCTTTGCACGAGAACAGTGGTTATCGATATAGGCTTCCTATGTTGGCGCCGTTAATACATTATAATCGAACAATTCAAGTTCAGTAAAGATAGGAAAGCGACTGTCCCAGGAATTTCAAGTGACGAAAGGCCTAAGACAAGGCTGCTCTTTGGCTCACTTATTGCTTAAAATATCATCATAACAGCATCCCCCTAAGGAAGCATCCCCTAGATCTTGGAAGCGAAAATGTTGCAAGATGGACCTGTGAATCAATGGCGATACTTTATATACCATACTATTCGCGGATGATCAAGTTATTGTAGCGAAGATGAGGACGATGCCAGCTACATGTTTCGCAAACTTCAAGATAGCTATGAAGACTGCGGCCGCACCGTAAACATAAAAAAAGAGCGAATATATAGTAGTAGGAGCAGAAGGACAATATTTGGAAGTCGGGCACGATAAGAGCAACAGTTGTTCTTCATTTAAGTACCTTGGAGTTACACTATCTTCCAACGGGGAAGGTGCCGGCGACATCAGTAACAAGAAGTAAGAAGGAAAGAGAGCTATTCGACAACTAAACTCGTTTCTTTGGAGCTCAGAAATAACAAAAAAGACGAAAATTACTATCTACAAAACGATCGTAAAAAGTATAGCACCTACGTAGCGGAGACTTGGGAAATCAGTAACGGAGATAAGTCTAGGTTGATGGCCCCTGAAATGTATTTTTTAGAATAAGCTGTCATATTTCCAGACTAGATCGCGTAATAAATAGATACCAAAATATTAATTTAGTACGGAAACTTCTAAAGAATGGATGGAAATAGATCGCCTAAGATAATACCGAAATTGATTCCTCCCGAGCGAGGACAGCGCGAAAGACCACCTAGAAGTTGGAGGAAAGATTTGGAAGAATCAATGGAGGCAAGAGTTCTACAAGATGGAGATTGGGCAGACCGAACAAAATGAAAGTTCAGAAGCGAGAAACGGCTCAAACACACTTGGAAAGGAAAAAGCATATGGATAAAATTATTCGGTCAACCGCGACCCAACTGTAAGAGAAAATAGAGGATTACAACGCACAAATCAACAAAAAATTGGAACCTACAGAAGCTCTGAGAAATATGACACTCAAAGAGATTATGGGCAGTGTTCAAGGTAGCTATAAAAAAAGCATGCTCCATGAAAACAAGAGCTGATACGAACTCAGCTAGAACACCAATAAACTACTGGCAGAACGCAGAACAACGGAAAGAGATTCAGCAAAATATCAAACGCGATATCTTATAGAGAAGTGAAAAATGCAATTGAAAGGACCTGA
>NW_026018755.1:43721-48237 GCF_020466585.1 Dendroctonus ponderosae
AATACAGAGAGAAGCTGGACAGGGTGACTCGATTTCTCCGAAATTATTCACCCTGGCGGTGGAAGATGTCTTTAGGAAATTGTCATGGCAACAGAAGAGAGTCAACATGCACCGAATATACCTAAATAATCTCCGATCTGCCGAGGACATTCTACTCATCAACACTAATGCAGGGGAGCTTAGCAATATGTTACACGACCTGAGGGAAGCATCGCAAATGGTGATTGAAAAAACCAAAATTACGAGCCCAGACAATATTTGTGTCACTATAGATAACCACGCACTTCAAGCTGTAGAATAATATTTATATCTTGGGCACAGCATAATGCAGCAGAACAGCAGGAACAATCAGTCAGCCGAAATAAAGAAGAAAATTAGGTTGGCTTGGATTAGCTTGGGTTAGGTGTATGATGTTTGTGTACTATCGGTCATGTTGTACGGATTGACAGTTACCCAAGCTAAGAAAAGCGGACAACGACTGCGAATCTGCCAACCTGCGATGGAACAAGCAATGCTCGGAATTAGCTTGAGAGATGGGCAAACGAATGAAAATATCAGGGCGAAAACCAAAGTCAATGACTCGGTGGAACAAACTGCAAGTGTTGGCAGACCCCTGTTAAGAAGGCGAGATGAAATACAGAGACCAGCTGGCAAGAAATGGATTCTCACAGCGCAGTGTAGATGGACATGGGAACAAATGAAAGAGGCTTATGTCCAGGAGTGGACTGAAACGAGCTGAAGAAGAAGATAAGGAAGTACTGGTACTACAACCGAACGATGACTATTGCCGAACGAAACTGTGCGTTTTTTAACACGCTGTTTCTAAATAAACGCAATGTTTTAAAAATCAATATTAAAAACATTCCTCAAATTACTTTTTCGTACGGACATTTGCATTGAGTCGCTATAGCCGCCTGAATTCGATTTATCTTCGTTGTGTTTCAGCAAAAATGCAATGTCTAATTTCCCTTAATTCAGGCTAATAATTAATTTCAACAGTTTCCAAACGCATGTATTTGTCAGATTGTTGAGGAATTTTTAGTTTCAGCTATGTTATCAGGCAATTATATACGTCCAGTGCTCCCTTCCAATCTCAATTTTCTTTCAGTATGTTTATTTTGAACAAGATATAATAAAAACGATAGCAATTTTTGCGAAACTGACTTATTCTAGCCATGTCGATGTACGATCTTTTTTCAGTTAGTGTACTAACATCAACCACCATAAGGCAACATATAACATCGATTCTGTGTTGAAACTTGAATATCTTCACTTAAGTAGCTATTTATCTGGTGCACACAACTTAGCAAGTTCTGTGAGATCGAACATTATGGCTCGTTAATTCGCAACCTTTGGACACACGAGAAACTACATGTAAAACTTTCAGACAATGTAGGTTAGAAAGTAATTTTACAGTTTTATATGAGCATTCCATTTCGTACAAACACAAGTCAAAATACAAATATCCATTATTATTTAATATACAGGATGGCAAATTTATGTAATGGGTGTACGCATTGATGAATTTATTTATTTCATTCTTCCCAAGTATTTATCTCATTGTTCTGTGAATTCAGTTGAAAATCTAAAGGTTGAAACGTTGGTTTTGCTTTTCAACTAATTACAATAACCAATTTATTAATTTATGTGTCCTTTTCTTTTATTTGACATTTAGGTTTGTTGACTATGTTTGTTGATTTACGCATAAAGTGGCAGCTGTCTAGTTGCATACTTAATGTTCAAGATAAATACGTTTTACATGTTTTAGTGAAAATTATTATTTTCATCACTAATTATAATTTGATAGCAAATTAATATTAATTTTCAGTTTACACGATATGAAACATAAATGCGAACCACCCTGTATAATAAATAGAACAACCGTTTTCTACAGATCAGCAGTTTATTGTATAGATAGAACATTTGACTCTCAACATACGAAAATTCAATATGGCAGAAATATAATTATAATAAATACGTAAAGAGGTTTCACTGTTATTAACCCGAAATAGGTAACTTGCACGGTAAATTGAGCTAGTTTTTCAACATCAAAAATATTCATATATTTGTGCTATACAAAAACCTTGGTGCAAAAATAACTTCTTAATAATCCCAAGCAATCCATCGCGCAACGTTGTTCAAACTTATGTTTGAGTATCTGACTGTAATTCTGACTTTTGAGCAGTTAACAGAAAAAATGTCAATAAACTTCCCAGATGTCTGCCTATTCAATCATGAATATTATTTATCTTGATCCCTTGGTGAAAAGTACAAAGTTTTGCCACTGTTTTCGATGAGGAAAAAATCACTTTACTCATGACAATGGCATTATTCAATTAAATTTTCTTCATCCCGTGTGAAAAGTAATAACTTTCGCCAAGCACGCTGACAGCTTGACTGTTTGTCACTGACTGTCGGCTGACTGTTTTGACAACATTTTCAAAGCCATCTTTTCAAAATCGTATACTTTTCCGCTAGTATCCGGCTAGTCTCTACCGAGGATCAATGAAAATGATACGCAAGACAAAAATCGAAGGTCCGCCATCCGCCGTCAACTTCAAGCAGTGGTATAACGTCGACTTTCGTCTCTTGTACCGTAATATACTATTACCCAAAGTATTTTTTTTGCGTTGATTGAAGGAATTAGCAGAAATTTACGTATTTTGTAATATAAAGGAAATATTCATCCATTTCAATCACATCAGTTATTCTGAGGGTAAAAAGTAAAAAATAAGAAAGCAAATTTAGGTCAAAAAGAGAAGTGTGTTTGTAGTGTTTACAACCGTTCCCACCTCGGTCGTGCGTTTAAAGCGTTTAAAGCTGGAACATTTTTGCTTTTGTGTAAGTAATCATCCTCATCATTAACTTGATCAAATTCACAGCCACCGTCGTTAAAGCATCTCATATAATAAATATTCAATTTAATCGAAATGAGAGTGTTTTGTTATATGCCTTCAATTCCTTACTCATGTAATAAAAATTATTAACAATTTTAAATTTCTTCCCCAATACTTTTACTTTTTTATTTCGATCTATTGTTTCCGTTTCAGATAAATTTAAAGTCGGACTGTCATAAATTTGCACGAAAAAACTTCCGTTCTCTTGTGCTCCGTTCGTTTGCGAATATTCCGAATATATTAGAAAGGCTTTTGTTATAAACTAATGAGTTTATGTTTTAAGTTAACGAATGAAATAAATCAATCAACGCAAAGAAACACTGTCTGATACCTAAAGACACGTTTAAACTCTGTGCAATAGATTGCTTTAGTATTTTATACATATGTTAAGATAGTTTTAGGCTACGTTACATGGAGAACCTACGGGACTAGTAGACTCGGTATTATTGCCAACAGTAATCGAAATATTTACATAAGTGAATTATATACATTCATAAAAAGATTGCAAATAGGAATTCTGCTTTTTAATTGTTTCGAAATTTTAACACATAAATTGCATCTAAATTGCAGTATCTTAAAATGATGTAGGAAGTACGCAACATTTTTAACATTTCTGTGTCTTTGTCCGGCCCAATCGCGTTAGACTAGTTAGTTTTAGATAAAATCATGGAAATTAATAAAAATGAGTATTAATGGGTTAATAAAGTTATTTCATAGAAGTAATAAAAATGGTGCGTAACTATACTTAAGTTTATTCTAAACATATTTATTCTACATTGCACAAACCGATATATAAAAATCGAGTCAACATTGTGATATCCAGTTGCTATTTTATCTAAATGTTTCAGTAAACCAAACACGAATGATGGTAAAATTATTTTTATTGAATGGAAGTATCAGCCAACTTCGATAATAGTCCATACTTTCGCTAAGAGGAATATTCTTTGATATAATAGAGGAAAACTTTTGGTATTATTCAGGGTGATTAAAAAGTGGCGCCCTTCATCTGGAGGTGCTACCTGGGGGTGTTTTGAGAGTACAGGAAAAATAGTAAAACAATTTGCTGTATTAAAAACTGAGATATTTGCAATAAACTAGAGCAGAAGGATAACAACAACAGACAAATAAAATAAAATTAAGTTCTTAAATCACAAGAGGTGTACGAAGTTTTGCCCGTTTAAAGGTACGGTTTGAATGGTGTTAGTGCAACTGCGACTCGCGACTCGCGGCTGCTCGCATATGACTCCTTTAAGGCTGATTCATACTATTAGACACCTAACGAGCCGGCAGCGACACGATGAAACATTCTTATAAGATTAATAAATGGTGATGTTCACATTAAGCTGCAACGGCACGGTAACGACACCTACAGACAACGACGAAGCCGACCGACACTCACGACCTCTGTTGTTGTCGGCCCGTTAGGTGTCTGATGGTGTGAATCAGGTGGAATCACAGACGACAATTAACCGACATCGACATGACGGTGGTTTGTTGCGTTGTTTGTGATTATTTATTTGGCTATAACAAAACTTGAAGCTATATTTTAAACTAAATAGAATTACAATTATGTAATCATTCCAGGTTCATGAGACTTGGGATTTTCTTGATTTTTATAC
>NW_026018755.1:48725-48834 GCF_020466585.1 Dendroctonus ponderosae
AAATTTTTATCGTAAAAGAAAATGGATGCAGGAAAATAAGTCCCATAAGCGGATTAAGATATTTGGATTTTTTTAAGGAATTGTACTTCTTTTAGTAAAATAACGCTTA
>NW_026018755.1:49605-55827 GCF_020466585.1 Dendroctonus ponderosae
TCTTCTTCTACTGCCACATTGGGTGCCAAAAAACCACCCAATCATGAATAATGTTGAAAAGGATGCAAAAGCACATTGCATTTTGTTGATAGCAGCTTATTAGTGGGACAAACGGCAACATATGGAATATTGCAAAATACTTAAAGCTTGTTGAAAATCTTAGTGTTGAGCTTTAATAAAAGTTCCAATGCTGACTAACCCAAACTAAATGTTTCGGTTTGATTCAAAGCATTCTCACTGGAAAAATAGCTTTCTCGGTTCAGGAGATATGTTTTTTTTACTTGATTTGAAAAGTCCCATTCCACAGGAACACCTGTTAAATAATCAAGATTAACACATGATAAAACAGGAATATGCTGATATTTCCATCCATTAAAGATTTAATTACAAACCAAATAGTCAGTCTTCTTAGTAACTAAACAAAAACTGTTACCACATTTATCACATATAAAACTTTGGTCTAACGTGTTCTATTAGGATACGGTGATATGGTGTATAAACACTTCTCTAATCAATAAAGTCTTATTGCTAGACCTTCTTATTGCAAGAGGGCATAATAATTGAACGCAGCGACAATAGTTATCAAACCAGACGACAACTGAAGAGTTCCTGATCGGGAAAAGGTATATTTCTCATTGTTGATAACATGATTGTGATCGATTAGAGTGAAGGTACGGGAAGCGATTAGTGGTGGCGCGACTTCCCTATCCAGACCATCTGTTGTGGAAACGCACGTTAAATTGCTGAGAGAATTAATGCTGGCTGAATTGTGCCTTCGGTCTAGATGCATTCGTAACTGAATTTTCGTTCTTCGTAGTTCAATGCCAGCTGCGAGATCGCGGTGAACCTCTTCCGGACTTATGTCGCGAACTAATGGATTAAGAACCTGGAACATACCGTGAGTTACTTTAAATATTCAGACCAATTCCATTTATAAACAGACAAGTTATTTAAAATATTTATATATTTGCGCTATAATTTTTCGCTTTTGCGCCGCTAACTTTACTTGGTTCAACCTTTAACTGCTCGCTGCACTTAAAGAAGTAGTTCTACGGTAAAAACGAGTGTAACCCTGTATCCTATAGCACTGTCCGAAGCTCAATAATAACGATCTACATAGATCAAATACCGTTAAATCTCGATCTGAAAAATATTTTTTTGGAATTACTCCTTTGTTGGTTATTGCCTTGAGTTAAAGTTTAATGCAGTTAGTACCTATGAGCTTTCGTATTATCGCGCAAAAGTTGACAATTATACCTTTATGCTATGCGGTTGAACTCCCCTTGTCATCTACATGAAAATCTAATTTTTTTCGTTTTCCGTTTTCTGTTGTGAATTATTTTATGAAAGAAAATAGTACTCCACATTTCGTAAAAACAGTTTGCATGTTACATCTCTCAAAACCGAGCTGTTTTCGAGCAAAGCTACTTTTAAAATTGTTCTGCAGAGTGTAGTTAAATAATTTCCAACGTTTTAAGAGAACGTTCCATCGGTACAGCTGCACTTAGAATTAACCATTCTTTGTTAAATACCTATTCGATTAAGTAATAGGTATTATTAGATTTTGTAGTGCTGCTTCAAAATGTTTATAGCAAATTTTCAAAGTGCTGTCTATCCTCCTATATGCACAAATTAAGTCTTGTCAAAAAATTGGGGAAACCCTTGAATGTAATATATATTTCTCTATATAATTTTTAAAAACTTTAAAACAATAATTTTTTGATTTAGAAATGTGTTTCGGGCTTTGAAGCCGTAGTCCATGAGAATTTCTTCCTGACGTTTCGTCCACAACTGCGATGGACATTATCAAAGGCGATGAGGCAGTGAGCGAAAAAATAAATACGACAGGGGATCCAGTAGTTGAACCAGTCTTAGTCGGAAAGCACTGGAGATCACTTTGCCAACTTCAAAGCCCGAAAAACATTCCTAAATGTCGAGATTTGACCGGCTGTAAAAGCCTTCACAATCTAATAATTTTCTGATATGATGAGTCTTTAATTCGAAAGGATTGCGTAATGATGTGCGGTATACTAGCGGTCGAGCCCACTATACCAATATACCCTCGTCCTATCCATCTTTCAAGACGTGCTTCATTCAGCAATCTCCTAACAGCTACTATGCAATGTGGAAAAACTCCATCTGGTAATAATTACATTGAGCTTCTAACTTGAAGAGGCACAATTTCCAAAAAAACCTGCAATTGATTTTTTTTGTGAATCTATAAGGCCCAATTAAGTAATTTACTGCCATGTCAGTCCAGATATTAACAGAAAACGTGTTCTAAAGTCATAAGAGGGGTGTAGGGGTGACATTGTAGAAGTAGTACCTTTGTCGCGAAACGGCCACACGCGGACATAGCTAGGATGGTTTCAACACACTGGTCTACAGGGTCCCCAACTCATTTTCTGGTTTCAAGCGCCACACTCTGCTAAACTGCGTTGTTGCGCAGGCCACACCAACTCAGAGACTAGTTTATATTAAACAGTATTATAAAGTACAGCTTTCGGGATCGCTAATTTCAGGCTGAACCCAGCCAATGAGAGCTAAAACTCGAAACTAGTCCTGGCGGTGCTTGAGGTTAGCGCACCTCAAAATCTGCACATGCCTATTTCAACAGCCCATGACCACTCTGCTGATGCCGAAAGCTTTCTTCGCTTTCATCGCCATGATTGAGATCAAAGATTCCAGTACACATATGCCCGTATGACAAGGAATCTTTTTCACATTAAGATTTAATCTTGTTTAAGATTGCCTTCAGTGATCTAAATTGTCCAAATCTAGTGCGGATGGCACTAGACAGTTGCCGATTTGGAATTATTATTTTTGGATGTGTTTTAATATACATAAGTTCTTCCGCAGAAGCATTTCTACCTTATTTGTGTTTTGACGTTGGATTTTCTCTATATGTTTTTAGAAAAAAAGCACGTATTTTTTTATGCGTTAAGCAAATTTTAGCGCTTTTTTTGGCTAATTTTGGCGGTTTGGTAAATATGAATTTTTAAACACCATGTGTAATAAAAAAGTATGTGGCCATACGTCGTTAGTTATTAATATTCTGTATTTAGTGATAGTAATACTAAAATTGGTAAATAAGTAATGCAGTTTTGGTACAGAATTTGCTCAATTCAGTATAATACTTCCCTTATAAGACCCTTGATAATTTTGGAAAATTGAAAACTAAATTATTAAAATTTTAAATGTTTATATAACTTATAATATAACTTATAACTTATCTGACCGTCCACGGATTGAAGTGCAAATTGTTTCTGGTGAAAGTTGGCAGCTTTACTTTAACATTAGCTGAGTCTTAGTTTTCTACCATTAGCGGTTTGGATGATACCAAGTTCTAAACATATTGTTTGTAAGAAAAGAAAATGTGTGTCATACGCAGCTAAATAATGAAAATTGCAAATTTTAAAGTTGCTCTCTTTCCTTAATGGTCCTGTCGCGTTTGGACTGGAATTTTTTCCAACAATTGAGTTCTCCTATTTTGATATTAATTTATATTTGATAGAACTGCTCAGAATATTTAGTACAATAATTTATTATACTCTTATTGAAGTGAAAAATTTATTTCTTCTTTTACAATCAAGTCAACTTGTTTATCTTGTCAGTCACAATAAAAATCGATCATTTCAGAAAGGCACGTAAATCTTTTTACGTAAATTTTACTGTTTGCTTGTTTGTACACAAAAATTGTAGGTTTTTAAATAGCTGACAACGATCAGCTCAACATCTTTGCATTAATAATAAATACGTTTTGTAATACGTGTCCTACTAAAGTTTAAAACAATCGGAAAATCAACGGAAGGCAATTCCAAACAAAAATTGTAAAACTAACTTTATCGACCTGTCATAATTGAGTTTTTGAAAAAGTTTGAAAATGAAAAGAAAAAATAAGTAGACACGCATAGTTTCTGTTTTGAAACTTCGTTGTTAAGTGTTGGTGGCATAAGTTTTGAACACCCTGCATAAATATCGGACATTTATGGTGACTATGGAGTCCAACACAAAACACATAAAGCCACTATTTTTGTATGTTTAGGTGCATTCAGGTCATTTACGAGAAAAAATATATGTTTTTGTGGCTTCTAAAAAACGTTTTATTATCTTAAAAGCTAATATTAATTTTATGTAAAAGGGTAGATTGCTCAATCTCATTATGACATGTTATACAATACTTTTTCGACCACTGCAGAATATTAGAATGAAAACGAGAATTATTCCTCTGGATATCAGGAATAAGATTTTATATATTTTTTTTTAGACTTGGCGAATTTTGATATGCTAATTTTGCTAAGTTGTCATCGAAAGCAAATTTATTCTTAGTATTTGCTGGTATTGAAAAATATGAATCATGCAATAGAAAAGAGTTTGCGCTACATACAGCGTGTTCCAGACAGGGGCAGATCCAGATTTAAGTCAGCAACCTTTTAAAAGCATTAAAATGTGGAAACGTGATGTGTAAGTACGTAAATAAAGTGTTCTACTACCCGAAGAAAAATTAGTATCTATTCAATATAAGTAGTTCCTTTACACATTTAGCGAATATAGTCTATATAATATGTGTCTTAAAAAGTATCACTTTCCTTTATTTTAAAGTTTTACTCACCAACAACTTACTGTGCCAGTTTTACAATATATTTAGTTCAACCCAAGCCTGATTTTATTTGTTTACTGTTCCAGATGTTAATAATTTATTGCGATGTATTATTATTGACTTAATTCAAATGACTAACAACTTTAACACTCTTAAACTGATAACAAAATAATTTACGAAATGTTCAGATCGTTTTTACAAAAACCAGCAGACTAAACCCATCTACTAATTATTGAAATCAAGATTAGCAATTACCAACTTTTCCCGGGATCTTTTTTCTTAGAAAAGTTTGCTTTAATTCGGCAGATAATCCACGGAAGTCCGTGAAATAATTACTTTAGAATTTCCAGCGCTTAGCCAGAGGCATCAAAGATTAATTTATTTTTCAATTTTTCCTCATTAAGCAGATTATTCCACATACAAAGCATGAAATAGATATTCAACTGTTTCAAATCATTTCTTGAACATATAACCTTTTAAACTGTAGGCTATTTAAATAACATTTTAAATTGCTCTTCAGTTTTAGAATAAGTTTAATAAATACGTCATTTATTGTCTCTATTAATCAAAATACGTTTCGGTACATACATGCAGAAATGCATGCCAAGTCTTAAAGCAGCAACAACGCTACACGTAAAAACTGATGATGGTGAAAAAATACACCGAAACGTATTTTGATTAATAAATAAAGACAATAAATGACTGAAACCTAGGAATAGATTTGATTTGAGTTTAAGTTATAAAAAATAATTACTCAACTGGTTTTAATCGAATTCTTTTCCAAATATTAACTAATTATTCCATAATTCCATTCAATTTTGCCTAATTAAGCGTATGTTTATTGCGAATATTTGGTTATTTCAATGTACAGTTTTAAGTATTTATGGTGAAATAACATTTTAAGCAATATCATTATAATATTGAAATAAATTAAATTATAGCTTTATTCATTAATAAAAGTCAACATTAAATACATAGGCTTTGCATTTGAAAACTAACCACATATTTTAATATAATATTTTTAAAACTTGAAAAATGAATCAAAATATAAAAAATATGTCGATCTAGATCAGAAGAAGGTACCTCCCATCGGATCACATTTTATTTTAGATTGTCGAAAGGCAACGACGGCAGCCTAGCTGCTGGTAGGGTCACTCTCGATTAGGTCAAAGGCGAGGGATTAGACGAAGCATGTTCCCTGGTCCTCCAGGATGGGGGCTGAATTTATGGGCTTGCTACCCTTTCTTCATAAAAACCTAAACTTAAACAACGACTTAAGCTACGGGACCTTGAATATCGGAAGGGGGAATGTACAGGGCATCAGGACCGAACTTATGGAAGTTATCAGCGAAATACGGAAAATGGACATGGACATAATAGCATTATCTGAGACCAAGAAGAAAGGATCAGGGATCGAAGAAATGGACAACTATATTCATTTATTCAGTGGAGTGCCGAAAGATAATTGAGCAAAACGAGGAATATCAATATTGATCAAGAACAGTTGTAAAAGTGGAATAACAAATTTTGAAACAATACACGAACGAATAATAAAGGTCAATATAACAATCCTCGGAAAACGAGTAACTATTATTCGTATATGCGCACCGAACGATGATGAC
>NW_026018755.1:55927-76684 GCF_020466585.1 Dendroctonus ponderosae
TAATTTCCTCAGCTGTTTTTAGGGCGCGCAGTGATAAAGCAGTTGGATTATTTACTCAGTTACAATCATTTTGAAAACTCAATATTTCGTGATGTGGTTGTTCTAACTTTTCAGACAATTTTTCAACAGTTTTCGTGCTTCCGATAGATTTTCAAATTGGCAAAACTTGTCATTAGTTACAAATAGCATTATGGACATATAGTTAAATACATAAATGAACATAAAAATATATGGACAAATATTATCTGCTACTGCAAATAATCATCACTTTCGGATTTTAGAAGCTGGAAGAAAAATAGGTGTAAAGGTATAGAAAAATTTGTTGCAGTTTAAAAATTGTTATCCCGACAACGACGATTTCTTGCATTGATATTGTGATAAGAGTGCACACATTCGAGGAATGTACAATAAAGCAAAAAATTTTAACCTCATATAAAGGGCTTATCTGGAGAAATGCTTTATCGAAAATATGAGCTCGTTTAACCTTGCTTTAAGTAATATTTTAAAATGGTTTGTTGATTATTTGGCGGTCTGCACGAATAACTAAGTATCACAAATAAAACATTATTAAACTTGAATGCCGTATGTACCCAATTTAGCCAATTTTTCTACGTACAACCAGAAGTCATCAACTGTATAATGTTGCATTTGTGATTAATTTTAAAATTCTGTTGCTCTTCAAAACTTAAAAAGTAAATCAAAGTCGTCAGGGGTTAAATATCCAACATGATAGGGACACAAATAAACATTAATCGTGATGAAAGTTTAAATCTCCAATATACCCTGACTTGTAAAACTCACCTTTTTTGCTCTAAATCTGACGCGGAGTATTTTTCTATAGGCATAACCAAAAATAAGCCATAAAGAGCTCTTCAGTAGTTGATTCTAATAAGTCTAATAAAATAGCTCGCATTTTCTTATATAAATTGGAATATTTCTACACCGACTGTTCGGGTATTTCTCAACACAGCCAGGGACATGAATATAAGGGTAAAATATCTATCCGGCAGCTAAAAAAGGAGAGTGATTCAATCTATATCCAGGTGTTTTCAGACACAAACAGCATTGAGAGTTAAGTTGACAAACTCACCATCGAGGCTACTGGTAAACTAAGACATACCGAATTTATAAACAACCATATAAGCGAACGTGAAAAATCATCAGCAAATATACTAAACTCCGAGTTAATGAGCACAATGCTGGTAAGCCATAAGAAGCCGATATAAAAAAAGTCGTTAATATAATAAAAAGTTTGAAAAGCAACGAAGAATGTATCAAAGCTAAAGTCTCTCGACTAGGCAAACTTTCCGTAGGCCCTTGAATTATTTGCCTCATTAATTGACGGGAACCAATTACTGCGAACTAGAAACAACTTACAGACGGACGAAGGAAACATCAATGCAAAACAGAATCAAACTCCAACCAACCAAGATATTTTAACAACGTCCTGAAGATAATTCGTCTCCGATCTGGTACTCGTGTTCAATGGTGACCTAATTTGAAGAAATCAAAATTAGCTATAGAAAAACTCAATCACTCTCAAAGGATGATAACCCAGAACGAATTTCTGATCAAATCCCGGACTACACTATTTTTAGAAATAGTAGAGGATCTAAGCAGAATAGGGCTTGAATTTTTGTTAAATACGACTTGTAAATTGAGCACTACGAAATCTATCGAGTGAATCTGGCATGTTATAAAAATAAATATGATTAAAGTTTCGGTTGCATGTGTTATTGTAAAGCCAAACTACCGAAATACATATTTACAGGATATAAAGGCTGCAATGCAAGAACAGCGCCAGGCTACATACTAGAAGACCTTAATTATCCGGAAATATATTAGTCCTTATTTTGTTGATAGCTTCAGATCCAACCAAAGCGAGCAGACCGTTAAACTCAACGCAAGAAAAACAGCACATAAATGAACATCCATAGAAAAGAGTGACCGTATCAGTTGAAAAGTTTTCCAGACATTCTACCTGTTGAAGTGTGTCGCCATTCTTGGAAAGAAGTGTTGGGTTTTGTCCAAAGCATATCTTCGTCAATTTGTTGACTTCCATGAGTTCATGCTTCTCCACAGCAGTTTTTGTCTGTCTGTACCAATCTGCAGCTCTTCTTGTGCTTCGTAATTCTGAATTGAATCAAACCTGCATGGAATTCTGCAGAATACAGATGCTGATCGATGATCTTTTTTGTCCTCGGCTGATCTAAGACTCTGTTTTTTGCTCATGTCGGTTTGAGGACGGTTTTAATGTTGCGTCTTTGTGACGTAGTTTTTGAGAAACATCCATTCTCTGCGGTCTGAGTGCCTTTGCTGATTGGTATAGATGTTACAACCAAATGCTCTTTCCAATCAAATCTCAATCAAATGGTAAAGTGTCGAAAAATGAAACGTCTATAACATGATTATGGAACATACGAGAAGCTACATACTGGGGCAGAGCTACAAATTGAAATTTTCTTCAAAAAAGCAGATATTTTCGACCTAACCCATCAGTTTTTTCTACGAGTAACAGAGGAGGCCATTCATATCTTCAAACACCCAGAAAAAAATTCGAACGGTTGGCTGTGGCTGGTACTGAAAGCCTTTAGGTATAGTATGAGTGACCATGTCGTTATAACATCTAAAGGATGCAAAGGCCACTCAAAAAACCCTGCAAGGTACCAAAGTGGAATTTTTTAAATGCAAATTTCGAATCTGTTAACACTTATCTTAAGTCCTCTCATTGCTACCATAGGTAATCAAGTGCTAAAAAAATAAAAATCAATCCTCAAAAAACATTGTTAAATAGGTGCAGGAAATAGAAATTTATATCACAAATACTAAAATAGCACAAGAGATTTAATTGTTTCATGGTAACCAAAAAATATAATTGCATTTATGTTATCAAAATTGTGCGTCGTAATTCCTCACACGGAACACTACGAAGATGGCATCCTTGCAAACCGAAGACTGGTTTACCTATTCTTACATTAAACAAAACTTTAATCCGAACACAGAAATTAAAACCTGATTGATCAAATAAACTTAAAATAAATCATATTTTTTAAAGATAGTTGTACAACAGACGAAATTAGCAAATTACTGTATACTGTATACACTCATAATTTGTAAGCAGGTGAGCAATGGAGATATCCCTTGTAAACGATTTCCTCGAGGTTGTATGCTTTGGTGGATATTAAATTAGTTCCTCTACCTTCTTTAAGAAGTTTAGATGAATTGATCTTTATAGAGTCGCGTTATAAAGAACACATTTTTTTTTCAATTTCAACCATTCCGCTTCGTCTTCCACTAAGAATTGCAACAAAACCAACAAGAAACCCAGATTTGTCTGAGTCTTCAACTGAAAGAGATTTGTGATCATAATACCATTTACTTAAAATAACGTAAATACGAATTTTTAAATGTTAATGTATTTTTATCAATCTTGCCATAAACCTCCGCGAATGCTCATGTACACTGAACGTGAGAATTCGCGGGAGTCTATGCCATTTGCCCCAGAAAAGTTCGTAGTTCTGAGCCAGAAAATTTCCTTCTGGGGGCGCTCTAAACCAAGAAAGCAATGCTACTTTGAAACCACTTTGAAACACTAGTATTTTCGGCAAAAGAAACGGAAAATGTTTTTCTTTAACTCTGTGTGCCTACCTTGTAAGCACGGCGTTTGTATATAAACCAGTAACTTATATTTTGAGCATTAGAGGTGCGAATAGGCGAGCAATAATATTCTGATTGATTAGAAGACTTACCTTACAGTTTAAGGTTTAAACGAAGGCTAAGCTAAGATTTAATTTTTCTTCATCAGTGTGTGAGAAGAGTTAAAGTTTCAGGCTGTTCGTTTAGCAGAAAGTACCTAGTTGAAGGCATTGACAAGTTATAAATTAAGTTCGTTGGTTTTTTAGTTTGAATGTTGTTTCCAGTTCAACTAAGCTATCGAGGAGGGTTTCAAAGTCAAAGAACTCTGAAAAAAGTTTAGAAACTCGCTGCTGCAGTTTTCATCGTATATATTTACATGCTAAAGCCATGTTTGATTGCTGTATTGTTGGAAACTGGACAAACTGGAAATTATTGATAGAAAAAACACTATAACAATATAAAATTGAATTTGAAGTTTCACACTTATATATAAATTTATATGCACAAACGGCCTATAGCCCCGGGTCTCACGATGTCGGGTGCCTCGGTAATATAGATTTTATATTGCGCATTTTTTTTTAGAAAAGGGCCTTTGCAAGGCTCGTAGCCCCGAGCCCCCGTCAAAGGTATTGCGACTTTGTTTTTACAAAACGGACCCTCCAGAGATCGTTGCCCCGGGCCCTACCACAGGTTAATCCGGCCCTGCTTATATGCAGGTTTGAAATATTCTCCAACCAGAAACATTTGTGTCAAGTGAGTACTATAAGAAATTCGCTACGCCAGTCCCAAGCCTGGAGTCTTTCCACTTGACAGAAAGGAGGGAAGGAGGAATGCAACACCCTGTTAAAAAACCAGTGTTCATCTGGCTCGAATGATATCACCTTGTGAGGGTCCTTGCTTAGGATATAGGTGAAAAGCCGTGGGTCAATGGTCCTGAGAGTAGGAAAATAGATGCGACTTCAATCTAGTTGAGAGAGCAGAAGAGCCTACGGTGAAGGGAAAACTGGTCTTAACAGTCCGGAAAGTCTGCCAGTTTATGGGAAGGAAACCCAGAGAAAAAACTACTTGGTCCTCCAGGTTAGGGTTGAGACAATGGACCTGCAAACCATCACGTATGAAAAAATCATAAACCACGCAAAATTTCTCAACAAAGCCTTGGAAACGGGCGGGAAATCTGGAGAACGACATTTGGCAAAGAAAATGATTCTGAGAATTGGAACGTGCAATATTCAGGGATTTCAACAAAAAAATGCGGTATATAAGTTTTCAGATAAATCAACAAACTTAGATGGACGTAGTAGCGTTGACCGAGTCCAAGAAGAAGGGCCAAGACACAAAAGAGAAACATGGGTATATCCGTATACACTCGGGTGTTCCAAAAGAAGAGAGAGGTCACAGCGGAGTGTCGGATGGCATGCAGGCGACGGAGTAGTTGGACCATAAGGCGAAAATACGATAAATAATAATGGAGAACGGATTCTTGAATTGTGCCAGCAAAATGCGCTGAGTGGATGGTGGAAATCCATAAAATCCATAATTGACTACATCATTGTGAAGCAACAAAGAAAGCAAAGAAAATTAAAGGTCAGTGATGTACGCGCCATGAGAGGACTAGAATGTGGCACAGACCACTCTCTCTTACGGTGAAAAATATCTTTTCCTTTTAAAAAGCATGGTCAGCAAACAAATACTCAACAGCAAAGAGATTAAAGTAAACATAAAACAGTAAGATACAACATTAAAGCACTGGAAGATGACTCCACTAAATTCTTATACCAAATCGGCCTAACAAGTAAAGTTACAAATATTCTAAATGGATCACCGGATACCATGTTCGAAGGTTTGAAAAGCTGCATCCACCAAGCAGCTAAAGACGCACTAGGAGAATTGGATGAGTGTGAGAATTCTGCGTGAACCCTGGTGGAATACAAAGCAAGAATCTCTGGTAGAAGAGAAAAAAGGTATAGAATGTCGCTAACAACAAAAAGCCCCCAAATAAACTAATTTACCGATCTAAGAACAAGAAAACGCAAAGAGAAGTTATCAAAGCAAAAAACATGCAGATAGATGCATAGGAAATACCAGACCAAAAAAAAAATAGAAAATGATAAAAGGAATGTGGACCAATAACAAAGATGTCAGGAATAAATCTCATTAACATGCGAGAATGGGTAAACGTCTACAAACGACTATTAACTGAGGACCGAGTAAAGTTCATCCAACTTTTGCTATCGCTGGAAGGTGGCGCATTTGTTTTTATGTCTGTCAGCCATTATTAACAGAAAACAAAACAGTCCACGCCAGTAAACAATTGATCGAGTTTTATTGCAACCATCCGTAGTAAATAATTAATAAAAGTACCATCAAAAGCAACGCCACGAGTCAGGCAGTTAACAATTTACAAACAGAAGGTCAGCACATGAATAAAAACATCATACCCATAACACTAGGAGAAATAAGATCAACATTAACTCAGGATGAATATCAAAAACTCCCCCGGCCCCGGTAATATCAACATTGAATTACTGCAGGCAGCGCCAAATGTAATTTTGAACATCTTAGCAGTCATCTTCAACCAATGTATAGAAGGTAACGAACCCCTAATGAATGCAAAAAAGCGGCGATTACATCGATCTTCAGAAAATTAGATAGGCGAGATTGCACGAATTAGCGGGGGATAAGTGTTATGTGTTCCATGGCAGGCTTTTATGATAGGGTGTTAAAATGCAGGATTGAGCAACAATTTGCAGAATCTGAGGAACAGAATGCATTCAAGGCAGGATGACCTCGTATGGATGGTGTTTTCACAGTAAATTTTTTTTAATGGAAAAACGTGTCGAAAGAGGAAGGGCTGTTGATTTGATATTCGTTGACCTACAGAGGGCATACGATACAGTGCCGGTAAACAAGCTATGGCTTTGCACGAGAACAGTGGTTATCGATATAGGCTTCCTATGTTGGCGCCGTTAATACATTATAATCGAACAATTCAAGTTCAGTAAAGATAGGAAAGCGACTGTCCCAGGAATTTCAAGTGACGAAAGGCCTAAGACAAGGCTGCTCTTTGGCTCACTTATTGCTTAAAATATCATCATAACAGCATCCCCCTAAGGAAGCATCCCCTAGATCTTGGAAGCGAAAATGTTGCAAGATGGACCTGTGAATCAATGGCGATACTTTATATACCATACTATTCGCGGATGATCAAGTTATTGTAGCGAAGATGAGGACGATGCCAGCTACATGTTTCGCAAACTTCAAGATAGCTATGAAGACTGCGGCCGCACCGTAAACATAAAAAAAGAGCGAATATATAGTAGTAGGAGCAGAAGGACAATATTTGGAAGTCGGGCACGATAAGAGCAACAGTTGTTCTTCATTTAAGTACCTTGGAGTTACACTATCTTCCAACGGGGAAGGTGCCGGCGACATCAGTAACAAGAAGTAAGAAGGAAAGAGAGCTATTCGACAACTAAACTCGTTTCTTTGGAGCTCAGAAATAACAAAAAAGACGAAAATTACTATCTACAAAACGATCGTAAAAAGTATAGCACCTACGTAGCGGAGACTTGGGAAATCAGTAACGGAGATAAGTCTAGGTTGATGGCCCCTGAAATGTATTTTTTAGAATAAGCTGTCATATTTCCAGACTAGATCGCGTAATAAATAGATACCAAAATATTAATTTAGTACGGAAACTTCTAAAGAATGGATGGAAATAGATCGCCTAAGATAATACCGAAATTGATTCCTCCCGAGCGAGGACAGCGCGAAAGACCACCTAGAAGTTGGAGGAAAGATTTGGAAGAATCAATGGAGGCAAGAGTTCTACAAGATGGAGATTGGGCAGACCGAACAAAATGAAAGTTCAGAAGCGAGAAACGGCTCAAACACACTTGGAAAGGAAAAAGCATATGGATAAAATTATTCGGTCAACCGCGACCCAACTGTAAGAGAAAATAGAGGATTACAACGCACAAATCAACAAAAAATTGGAACCTACAGAAGCTCTGAGAAATATGACACTCAAAGAGATTATGGGCAGTGTTCAAGGTAGCTATAAAAAAAGCATGCTCCATGAAAACAAGAGCTGATACGAACTCAGCTAGAACACCAATAAACTACTGGCAGAACGCAGAACAACGGAAAGAGATTCAGCAAAATATCAAACGCGATATCTTATAGAGAAGTGAAAAATGCAATTGAAAGGACCTGAKATTTTATAACACACAAACAATAAACGAAGCTATCGAGRGGCTCRAAAAGMWCAAAAGAAWAGTCTCTCAAATACAAAATTAAGARCGAAYAAGGAGAAGTTGTTRCAGAGAGGCAGCAAATAACATCCACTATCCAGCATTTTTACAAGGAACTTTMCAGCCAATCAGTACCTAAACCAAACCGAGCGAAAATTGAAGTCATCCRAAATGAGGACTCTCAGARGATATCCYAGAAATTGACACTGCAGAGTTAAGGATAGYATTAAAGCAGATAAAGAACCRGAAGGCCCCAGGAGAAGATCTCCGTACGGAATAAAAGTTAAAAAAAACGGATGTAAAACTCTTGAAAAAGCACTRACTGTCCTTTTTAACAGATTYCCAGAGAAAGGAAAAATTCCCGATACATGGAGAAATGCCGAGGTTATAATCCTCTCTAAAAAGGGGGACCGAACTAACAGAGAACTACAGACCGGTTATCCTCCTATTCGTTTTGTGGAGGGTTCCCAGCAAAATAATTACCAACTGCCTCAATAATGAGTTTGATTTTTACCAGCAGGCTGGATTCCGGAGCAGTTATAGTACCTTGAGCACATCGAAATAGTGCGCACTCTTATAGAGAAGTGTACAAAATACAATGTCCCGTTACACCTCGCATTCGTTGACTACCAGAAARCATTCGACCAYATGAGCAACGCGAGCATCGACGATCAAGAATATARGAGYCTCATTGAAGATATCTACAAAGATGTTACGGTCCATGTYAAAATAGATGGAAACTCAACAACGGATGAGATCCYAATACAGAGAGAAGCTGGACAGGGTGACTCGATTTCTCCGAAATTATTCACCCTGGCGGTGGAAGATGTCTTTAGGAAATTGTCATGGCAACAGAAGAGAGTCAACATGCACCGAATATACCTAAATAATCTCCGATCTGCCGAGGACATTCTACTCATCAACACTAATGCAGGGGAGCTTAGCAATATGTTACACGACCTGAGGGAAGCATCGCAAATGGTGATTGAAAAAACCAAAATTACGAGCCCAGACAATATTTGTGTCACTATAGATAACCACGCACTTCAAGCTGTAGAATAATATTTATATCTTGGGCACAGCATAATGCAGCAGAACAGCAGGAACAATCAGTCAGCCGAAATAAAGAAGAAAATTAGGTTGGCTTGGATTAGCTTGGGTTAGGTGTATGATGTTTGTGTACTATCGGTCATGTTGTACGGATTGACAGTTACCCAAGCTAAGAAAAGCGGACAACGACTGCGAATCTGCCAACCTGCGATGGAACAAGCAATGCTCGGAATTAGCTTGAGAGATGGGCAAACGAATGAAAATATCAGGGCGAAAACCAAAGTCAATGACTCGGTGGAACAAACTGCAAGTGTTGGCAGACCCCTGTTAAGAAGGCGAGATGAAATACAGAGACCAGCTGGCAAGAAATGGATTCTCACAGCGCAGTGTAGATGGACATGGGAACAAATGAAAGAGGCTTATGTCCAGGAGTGGACTGAAACGAGCTGAAGAAGAAGATAAGGAAGTACTGGTACTACAACCGAACGATGACTATTGCCGAACGAAACTGTGCGTTTTTTAACACGCTGTTTCTAAATAAACGCAATGTTTTAAAAATCAATATTAAAAACATTCCTCAAATTACTTTTTCGTACGGACATTTGCATTGAGTCGCTATAGCCGCCTGAATTCGATTTATCTTCGTTGTGTTTCAGCAAAAATGCAATGTCTAATTTCCCTTAATTCAGGCTAATAATTAATTTCAACAGTTTCCAAACGCATGTATTTGTCAGATTGTTGAGGAATTTTTAGTTTCAGCTATGTTATCAGGCAATTATATACGTCCAGTGCTCCCTTCCAATCTCAATTTTCTTTCAGTATGTTTATTTTGAACAAGATATAATAAAAACGATAGCAATTTTTGCGAAACTGACTTATTCTAGCCATGTCGATGTACGATCTTTTTTCAGTTAGTGTACTAACATCAACCACCATAAGGCAACATATAACATCGATTCTGTGTTGAAACTTGAATATCTTCACTTAAGTAGCTATTTATCTGGTGCACACAACTTAGCAAGTTCTGTGAGATCGAACATTATGGCTCGTTAATTCGCAACCTTTGGACACACGAGAAACTACATGTAAAACTTTCAGACAATGTAGGTTAGAAAGTAATTTTACAGTTTTATATGAGCATTCCATTTCGTACAAACACAAGTCAAAATACAAATATCCATTATTATTTAATATACAGGATGGCAAATTTATGTAATGGGTGTACGCATTGATGAATTTATTTATTTCATTCTTCCCAAGTATTTATCTCATTGTTCTGTGAATTCAGTTGAAAATCTAAAGGTTGAAACGTTGGTTTTGCTTTTCAACTAATTACAATAACCAATTTATTAATTTATGTGTCCTTTTCTTTTATTTGACATTTAGGTTTGTTGACTATGTTTGTTGATTTACGCATAAAGTGGCAGCTGTCTAGTTGCATACTTAATGTTCAAGATAAATACGTTTTACATGTTTTAGTGAAAATTATTATTTTCATCACTAATTATAATTTGATAGCAAATTAATATTAATTTTCAGTTTACACGATATGAAACATAAATGCGAACCACCCTGTATAATAAATAGAACAACCGTTTTCTACAGATCAGCAGTTTATTGTATAGATAGAACATTTGACTCTCAACATACGAAAATTCAATATGGCAGAAATATAATTATAATAAATACGTAAAGAGGTTTCACTGTTATTAACCCGAAATAGGTAACTTGCACGGTAAATTGAGCTAGTTTTTCAACATCAAAAATATTCATATATTTGTGCTATACAAAAACCTTGGTGCAAAAATAACTTCTTAATAATCCCAAGCAATCCATCGCGCAACGTTGTTCAAACTTATGTTTGAGTATCTGACTGTAATTCTGACTTTTGAGCAGTTAACAGAAAAAATGTCAATAAACTTCCCAGATGTCTGCCTATTCAATCATGAATATTATTTATCTTGATCCCTTGGTGAAAAGTACAAAGTTTTGCCACTGTTTTCGATGAGGAAAAAATCACTTTACTCATGACAATGGCATTATTCAATTAAATTTTCTTCATCCCGTGTGAAAAGTAATAACTTTCGCCAAGCACGCTGACAGCTTGACTGTTTGTCACTGACTGTCGGCTGACTGTTTTGACAACATTTTCAAAGCCATCTTTTCAAAATCGTATACTTTTCCGCTAGTATCCGGCTAGTCTCTACCGAGGATCAATGAAAATGATACGCAAGACAAAAATCGAAGGTCCGCCATCCGCCGTCAACTTCAAGCAGTGGTATAACGTCGACTTTCGTCTCTTGTACCGTAATATACTATTACCCAAAGTATTTTTTTTGCGTTGATTGAAGGAATTAGCAGAAATTTACGTATTTTGTAATATAAAGGAAATATTCATCCATTTCAATCACATCAGTTATTCTGAGGGTAAAAAGTAAAAAATAAGAAAGCAAATTTAGGTCAAAAAGAGAAGTGTGTTTGTAGTGTTTACAACCGTTCCCACCTCGGTCGTGCGTTTAAAGCGTTTAAAGCTGGAACATTTTTGCTTTTGTGTAAGTAATCATCCTCATCATTAACTTGATCAAATTCACAGCCACCGTCGTTAAAGCATCTCATATAATAAATATTCAATTTAATCGAAATGAGAGTGTTTTGTTATATGCCTTCAATTCCTTACTCATGTAATAAAAATTATTAACAATTTTAAATTTCTTCCCCAATACTTTTACTTTTTTATTTCGATCTATTGTTTCCGTTTCAGATAAATTTAAAGTCGGACTGTCATAAATTTGCACGAAAAAACTTCCGTTCTCTTGTGCTCCGTTCGTTTGCGAATATTCCGAATATATTAGAAAGGCTTTTGTTATAAACTAATGAGTTTATGTTTTAAGTTAACGAATGAAATAAATCAATCAACGCAAAGAAACACTGTCTGATACCTAAAGACACGTTTAAACTCTGTGCAATAGATTGCTTTAGTATTTTATACATATGTTAAGATAGTTTTAGGCTACGTTACATGGAGAACCTACGGGACTAGTAGACTCGGTATTATTGCCAACAGTAATCGAAATATTTACATAAGTGAATTATATACATTCATAAAAAGATTGCAAATAGGAATTCTGCTTTTTAATTGTTTCGAAATTTTAACACATAAATTGCATCTAAATTGCAGTATCTTAAAATGATGTAGGAAGTACGCAACATTTTTAACATTTCTGTGTCTTTGTCCGGCCCAATCGCGTTAGACTAGTTAGTTTTAGATAAAATCATGGAAATTAATAAAAATGAGTATTAATGGGTTAATAAAGTTATTTCATAGAAGTAATAAAAATGGTGCGTAACTATACTTAAGTTTATTCTAAACATATTTATTCTACATTGCACAAACCGATATATAAAAATCGAGTCAACATTGTGATATCCAGTTGCTATTTTATCTAAATGTTTCAGTAAACCAAACACGAATGATGGTAAAATTATTTTTATTGAATGGAAGTATCAGCCAACTTCGATAATAGTCCATACTTTCGCTAAGAGGAATATTCTTTGATATAATAGAGGAAAACTTTTGGTATTATTCAGGGTGATTAAAAAGTGGCGCCCTTCATCTGGAGGTGCTACCTGGGGGTGTTTTGAGAGTACAGGAAAAATAGTAAAACAATTTGCTGTATTAAAAACTGAGATATTTGCAATAAACTAGAGCAGAAGGATAACAACAACAGACAAATAAAATAAAATTAAGTTCTTAAATCACAAGAGGTGTACGAAGTTTTGCCCGTTTAAAGGTACGGTTTGAATGGTGTTAGTGCAACTGCGACTCGCGACTCGCGGCTGCTCGCATATGACTCCTTTAAGGCTGATTCATACTATTAGACACCTAACGAGCCGGCAGCGACACGATGAAACATTCTTATAAGATTAATAAATGGTGATGTTCACATTAAGCTGCAACGGCACGGTAACGACACCTACAGACAACGACGAAGCCGACCGACACTCACGACCTCTGTTGTTGTCGGCCCGTTAGGTGTCTGATGGTGTGAATCAGGTGGAATCACAGACGACAATTAACCGACATCGACATGACGGTGGTTTGTTGCGTTGTTTGTGATTATTTATTTGGCTATAACAAAACTTGAAGCTATATTTTAAACTAAATAGAATTACAATTATGTAATCATTCCAGGTTCATGAGACTTGGGATTTTCTTGATTTTTATACMTTTGGCAGTAGGTTTTTATGAAAAAYATATGAATAAAACAATTCTAATAATACAATATACAAAAGRAACGACTACTTACTAGTTTTTYRTTTATTTRMMGGTCTACATTTTGTTTAGGGTGCTGATTCTARSCATGATCTGGCCTARCGCACGGTACGTGTCGTTACCGTGYCGTTGCCGGTTARTAAGAAMACTACTATTTACTCATCTAATAAAAATGTTTTGTCGTGTCGTTGCCGTGTCTTTGCCGGTCGTTGGGWGGAAATATTCCTTTAATGTACTTTGCACATAAACGGTTTCTGTCGTACTTTGCGACTAGAGACACAACGGCTCGAGTTGCAGCTAATGCGATTCAACTGGTGCAAATGGTTCAAGTCGCAACTAAGATTTTGGGGAGATGGCTGGTTTTTTAGCGCATGAGGATCACATTTTTAATGGAAAGTCCAAAAATGCCCATTGATTTATGATTATAAAAATTAAAATTATWAAATTTTTATCGTAAAAGAAAATGGATGCAGGAAAATAAGTCCCATAAGCGGATTAAGATATTTGGATTTTTTTAAGGAATTGTACTTCTTTTAGTAAAATAACGCTTAMAAKTTTGAGGTCGTSCATCATTTCGACAGTTTTCTCTCAAATTTATTTACCTCACGAATTGATCTCTTGAACTGATCTGTTGCGACTATAAACGCATCACCCAAAACACGTTGCGACTGCGGCCAAACGCAACACCGAGTCGCATTCGCCGATCGCACAGCTGAAATCGCACCTTAACTCCAAACGTCTTTGGTCCCAATCAGTTGATTGTGCACTCTTGGCAGCAGTATGGGATCACATTTTGAGCAGATTCCCGTTTTTGGTTAATTAACTCGTGCTTAATTTGTACCGGTATTCGGTAGAACAGAGATTTATCTTCAATACCTGTTCCTCTAGGTCTGCAACCCGAGCATCTCAAGATCGTCCACTATCTGTGTCAATTTATGAAGCCAATCGTCCAGTGTYTCYAKTTTTTTGCTGGTGYAAGTTCTTACAGCKTCTCCTATCTTACTTKATTGACGAMAGGTAGAAGWGTACTTTTTGAATATAAAARMAWTTWTRATTTGATGCAAAAGGTCGTAATTTTTATTTTTGARTGCMTAAGTATTCCAATAGGCCACCAATTGCCAAACCAGGATGAAAAAATTAAAAAATAATACTTAATATCAWAGTTGAATCTTCTAAAAAGTTTCGAAAAAATGTTTTCCAATATTCTTCTCGTAYTCTCTTAGTGAGCCCTATAGCGCTTTAAAAKGAATTACGCCAATTGTGAATCACCCTGTATAAGCGTGCYATAATTTKTTGAAAGGTCAATCATCTTTCAGGTGGACTTCTTCTTCTACTGCCACATTGGGTGCCAAAAAACCACCCAATCATGAATAATGTTGAAAAGGATGCAAAAGCACATTGCATTTTGTTGATAGCAGCTTATTAGTGGGACAAACGGCAACATATGGAATATTGCAAAATACTTAAAGCTTGTTGAAAATCTTAGTGTTGAGCTTTAATAAAAGTTCCAATGCTGACTAACCCAAACTAAATGTTTCGGTTTGATTCAAAGCATTCTCACTGGAAAAATAGCTTTCTCGGTTCAGGAGATATGTTTTTTTTACTTGATTTGAAAAGTCCCATTCCACAGGAACACCTGTTAAATAATCAAGATTAACACATGATAAAACAGGAATATGCTGATATTTCCATCCATTAAAGATTTAATTACAAACCAAATAGTCAGTCTTCTTAGTAACTAAACAAAAACTGTTACCACATTTATCACATATAAAACTTTGGTCTAACGTGTTCTATTAGGATACGGTGATATGGTGTATAAACACTTCTCTAATCAATAAAGTCTTATTGCTAGACCTTCTTATTGCAAGAGGGCATAATAATTGAACGCAGCGACAATAGTTATCAAACCAGACGACAACTGAAGAGTTCCTGATCGGGAAAAGGTATATTTCTCATTGTTGATAACATGATTGTGATCGATTAGAGTGAAGGTACGGGAAGCGATTAGTGGTGGCGCGACTTCCCTATCCAGACCATCTGTTGTGGAAACGCACGTTAAATTGCTGAGAGAATTAATGCTGGCTGAATTGTGCCTTCGGTCTAGATGCATTCGTAACTGAATTTTCGTTCTTCGTAGTTCAATGCCAGCTGCGAGATCGCGGTGAACCTCTTCCGGACTTATGTCGCGAACTAATGGATTAAGAACCTGGAACATACCGTGAGTTACTTTAAATATTCAGACCAATTCCATTTATAAACAGACAAGTTATTTAAAATATTTATATATTTGCGCTATAATTTTTCGCTTTTGCGCCGCTAACTTTACTTGGTTCAACCTTTAACTGCTCGCTGCACTTAAAGAAGTAGTTCTACGGTAAAAACGAGTGTAACCCTGTATCCTATAGCACTGTCCGAAGCTCAATAATAACGATCTACATAGATCAAATACCGTTAAATCTCGATCTGAAAAATATTTTTTTGGAATTACTCCTTTGTTGGTTATTGCCTTGAGTTAAAGTTTAATGCAGTTAGTACCTATGAGCTTTCGTATTATCGCGCAAAAGTTGACAATTATACCTTTATGCTATGCGGTTGAACTCCCCTTGTCATCTACATGAAAATCTAATTTTTTTCGTTTTCCGTTTTCTGTTGTGAATTATTTTATGAAAGAAAATAGTACTCCACATTTCGTAAAAACAGTTTGCATGTTACATCTCTCAAAACCGAGCTGTTTTCGAGCAAAGCTACTTTTAAAATTGTTCTGCAGAGTGTAGTTAAATAATTTCCAACGTTTTAAGAGAACGTTCCATCGGTACAGCTGCACTTAGAATTAACCATTCTTTGTTAAATACCTATTCGATTAAGTAATAGGTATTATTAGATTTTGTAGTGCTGCTTCAAAATGTTTATAGCAAATTTTCAAAGTGCTGTCTATCCTCCTATATGCACAAATTAAGTCTTGTCAAAAAATTGGGGAAACCCTTGAATGTAATATATATTTCTCTATATAATTTTTAAAAACTTTAAAACAATAATTTTTTGATTTAGAAATGTGTTTCGGGCTTTGAAGCCGTAGTCCATGAGAATTTCTTCCTGACGTTTCGTCCACAACTGCGATGGACATTATCAAAGGCGATGAGGCAGTGAGCGAAAAAATAAATACGACAGGGGATCCAGTAGTTGAACCAGTCTTAGTCGGAAAGCACTGGAGATCACTTTGCCAACTTCAAAGCCCGAAAAACATTCCTAAATGTCGAGATTTGACCGGCTGTAAAAGCCTTCACAATCTAATAATTTTCTGATATGATGAGTCTTTAATTCGAAAGGATTGCGTAATGATGTGCGGTATACTAGCGGTCGAGCCCACTATACCAATATACCCTCGTCCTATCCATCTTTCAAGACGTGCTTCATTCAGCAATCTCCTAACAGCTACTATGCAATGTGGAAAAACTCCATCTGGTAATAATTACATTGAGCTTCTAACTTGAAGAGGCACAATTTCCAAAAAAACCTGCAATTGATTTTTTTTGTGAATCTATAAGGCCCAATTAAGTAATTTACTGCCATGTCAGTCCAGATATTAACAGAAAACGTGTTCTAAAGTCATAAGAGGGGTGTAGGGGTGACATTGTAGAAGTAGTACCTTTGTCGCGAAACGGCCACACGCGGACATAGCTAGGATGGTTTCAACACACTGGTCTACAGGGTCCCCAACTCATTTTCTGGTTTCAAGCGCCACACTCTGCTAAACTGCGTTGTTGCGCAGGCCACACCAACTCAGAGACTAGTTTATATTAAACAGTATTATAAAGTACAGCTTTCGGGATCGCTAATTTCAGGCTGAACCCAGCCAATGAGAGCTAAAACTCGAAACTAGTCCTGGCGGTGCTTGAGGTTAGCGCACCTCAAAATCTGCACATGCCTATTTCAACAGCCCATGACCACTCTGCTGATGCCGAAAGCTTTCTTCGCTTTCATCGCCATGATTGAGATCAAAGATTCCAGTACACATATGCCCGTATGACAAGGAATCTTTTTCACATTAAGATTTAATCTTGTTTAAGATTGCCTTCAGTGATCTAAATTGTCCAAATCTAGTGCGGATGGCACTAGACAGTTGCCGATTTGGAATTATTATTTTTGGATGTGTTTTAATATACATAAGTTCTTCCGCAGAAGCATTTCTACCTTATTTGTGTTTTGACGTTGGATTTTCTCTATATGTTTTTAGAAAAAAAGCACGTATTTTTTTATGCGTTAAGCAAATTTTAGCGCTTTTTTTGGCTAATTTTGGCGGTTTGGTAAATATGAATTTTTAAACACCATGTGTAATAAAAAAGTATGTGGCCATACGTCGTTAGTTATTAATATTCTGTATTTAGTGATAGTAATACTAAAATTGGTAAATAAGTAATGCAGTTTTGGTACAGAATTTGCTCAATTCAGTATAATACTTCCCTTATAAGACCCTTGATAATTTTGGAAAATTGAAAACTAAATTATTAAAATTTTAAATGTTTATATAACTTATAATATAACTTATAACTTATCTGACCGTCCACGGATTGAAGTGCAAATTGTTTCTGGTGAAAGTTGGCAGCTTTACTTTAACATTAGCTGAGTCTTAGTTTTCTACCATTAGCGGTTTGGATGATACCAAGTTCTAAACATATTGTTTGTAAGAAAAGAAAATGTGTGTCATACGCAGCTAAATAATGAAAATTGCAAATTTTAAAGTTGCTCTCTTTCCTTAATGGTCCTGTCGCGTTTGGACTGGAATTTTTTCCAACAATTGAGTTCTCCTATTTTGATATTAATTTATATTTGATAGAACTGCTCAGAATATTTAGTACAATAATTTATTATACTCTTATTGAAGTGAAAAATTTATTTCTTCTTTTACAATCAAGTCAACTTGTTTATCTTGTCAGTCACAATAAAAATCGATCATTTCAGAAAGGCACGTAAATCTTTTTACGTAAATTTTACTGTTTGCTTGTTTGTACACAAAAATTGTAGGTTTTTAAATAGCTGACAACGATCAGCTCAACATCTTTGCATTAATAATAAATACGTTTTGTAATACGTGTCCTACTAAAGTTTAAAACAATCGGAAAATCAACGGAAGGCAATTCCAAACAAAAATTGTAAAACTAACTTTATCGACCTGTCATAATTGAGTTTTTGAAAAAGTTTGAAAATGAAAAGAAAAAATAAGTAGACACGCATAGTTTCTGTTTTGAAACTTCGTTGTTAAGTGTTGGTGGCATAAGTTTTGAACACCCTGCATAAATATCGGACATTTATGGTGACTATGGAGTCCAACACAAAACACATAAAGCCACTATTTTTGTATGTTTAGGTGCATTCAGGTCATTTACGAGAAAAAATATATGTTTTTGTGGCTTCTAAAAAACGTTTTATTATCTTAAAAGCTAATATTAATTTTATGTAAAAGGGTAGATTGCTCAATCTCATTATGACATGTTATACAATACTTTTTCGACCACTGCAGAATATTAGAATGAAAACGAGAATTATTCCTCTGGATATCAGGAATAAGATTTTATATATTTTTTTTTAGACTTGGCGAATTTTGATATGCTAATTTTGCTAAGTTGTCATCGAAAGCAAATTTATTCTTAGTATTTGCTGGTATTGAAAAATATGAATCATGCAATAGAAAAGAGTTTGCGCTACATACAGCGTGTTCCAGACAGGGGCAGATCCAGATTTAAGTCAGCAACCTTTTAAAAGCATTAAAATGTGGAAACGTGATGTGTAAGTACGTAAATAAAGTGTTCTACTACCCGAAGAAAAATTAGTATCTATTCAATATAAGTAGTTCCTTTACACATTTAGCGAATATAGTCTATATAATATGTGTCTTAAAAAGTATCACTTTCCTTTATTTTAAAGTTTTACTCACCAACAACTTACTGTGCCAGTTTTACAATATATTTAGTTCAACCCAAGCCTGATTTTATTTGTTTACTGTTCCAGATGTTAATAATTTATTGCGATGTATTATTATTGACTTAATTCAAATGACTAACAACTTTAACACTCTTAAACTGATAACAAAATAATTTACGAAATGTTCAGATCGTTTTTACAAAAACCAGCAGACTAAACCCATCTACTAATTATTGAAATCAAGATTAGCAATTACCAACTTTTCCCGGGATCTTTTTTCTTAGAAAAGTTTGCTTTAATTCGGCAGATAATCCACGGAAGTCCGTGAAATAATTACTTTAGAATTTCCAGCGCTTAGCCAGAGGCATCAAAGATTAATTTATTTTTCAATTTTTCCTCATTAAGCAGATTATTCCACATACAAAGCATGAAATAGATATTCAACTGTTTCAAATCATTTCTTGAACATATAACCTTTTAAACTGTAGGCTATTTAAATAACATTTTAAATTGCTCTTCAGTTTTAGAATAAGTTTAATAAATACGTCATTTATTGTCTCTATTAATCAAAATACGTTTCGGTACATACATGCAGAAATGCATGCCAAGTCTTAAAGCAGCAACAACGCTACACGTAAAAACTGATGATGGTGAAAAAATACACCGAAACGTATTTTGATTAATAAATAAAGACAATAAATGACTGAAACCTAGGAATAGATTTGATTTGAGTTTAAGTTATAAAAAATAATTACTCAACTGGTTTTAATCGAATTCTTTTCCAAATATTAACTAATTATTCCATAATTCCATTCAATTTTGCCTAATTAAGCGTATGTTTATTGCGAATATTTGGTTATTTCAATGTACAGTTTTAAGTATTTATGGTGAAATAACATTTTAAGCAATATCATTATAATATTGAAATAAATTAAATTATAGCTTTATTCATTAATAAAAGTCAACATTAAATACATAGGCTTTGCATTTGAAAACTAACCACATATTTTAATATAATATTTTTAAAACTTGAAAAATGAATCAAAATATAAAAAATATGTCGATCTAGATCAGAAGAAGGTACCTCCCATCGGATCACATTTTATTTTAGATTGTCGAAAGGCAACGACGGCAGCCTAGCTGCTGGTAGGGTCACTCTCGATTAGGTCAAAGGCGAGGGATTAGACGAAGCATGTTCCCTGGTCCTCCAGGATGGGGGCTGAATTTATGGGCTTGCTACCCTTTCTTCATAAAAACCTAAACTTAAACAACGACTTAAGCTACGGGACCTTGAATATCGGAAGGGGGAATGTACAGGGCATCAGGACCGAACTTATGGAAGTTATCAGCGAAATACGGAAAATGGACATGGACATAATAGCATTATCTGAGACCAAGAAGAAAGGATCAGGGATCGAAGAAATGGACAACTATATTCATTTATTCAGTGGAGTGCCGAAAGATAATTGAGCAAAACGAGGAATATCAATATTGATCAAGAACAGTTGTAAAAGTGGAATAACAAATTTTGAAACAATACACGAACGAATAATAAAGGTCAATATAACAATCCTCGGAAAACGAGTAACTATTATTCGTATATGCGCACCGAACGATGATGAC
>NW_026018756.1:0-11750 GCF_020466585.1 Dendroctonus ponderosae
CTGAGCCCAAAGAAAGGCGACGAGTTTTCCCGTAAAATCGATCTCTTAATTTTTTTGCATAAAAGATTCAATTTGCCAGTATTTTACAGTAAAACTTTACGAAAACCACGGTTTTTCTGCTTAGAGACAATGTTGAAATATTGACCTGAAAGTAAAGAAACCCCAGTTTCCAAGATTTTTCCAAATAAATGATTATAAACTTTCGCTTTTTCAGTTCGTACAAATATTTTTGGAACAAAACCCAGAAATAATGCATGTTTTAGTTTCTTTCCAGTTGTCAGCACAACAAATACATAAGACATGGTTTAATAGCATTTTTGTGCCAAAGGAAAAATTAAGAAAGATTCATCTTTTGTAAGTTTTTTGCATTAAAGGGATGAAACTCTCTTATAATGAAAGTTTTGCAATGTTTCTTTTGGTACCAGTGCCGTGTCCGGCGAGCCTGGGTAACACTGTGTTGAGTTGCGCTATTGACTTGTTGCCGCTCCCCGAGTTATCGAGTTATAACTCATCGATTAATGAGTTACAAGTCATTTATTAAAGATTTACGAGACTCGATACTGGGATTTTCACATATAAAAAAGGGTCATCAACATTTTTCCTAAGTAACGTTTTACTACTTTGTTCAAACACCTAAAAAAGGTCATGCAGTTTTTCCATGCAATAGATCTGAGTCCAAAGAAAGTCGACGAGTTTTCTTGTAAAGTCGATATCTTAATTTTTTTGCATAAATGGTTCAGTTGGCCAGTATTTTGCAGTAAACCGTTAGTAAAAACGCGGTTTTTCTGTTCAGAGGCAGTGCCGTTTACAAATATTGACCTAAAATTGAGGAAACGCCAGTTTCCAAGAGTTCTAAAACTGTGAAATTTGAAGACATTTAAAAAATATTCTTAATAAATGGCCTTTAAAATAAATCTAAAACAAGTAAGGAAAAGTCATCTACATTTTCCCAGCAACGGAACTGAGTTGTTGCGCTAGTGCCTTGAGTTGGCGCACCAAGCCATTTGAGCGGCACTACGCCAACTCCTAAAAATTCATTGAGTTACCGCTCGCTTCCGGGCGATAAAAAACGAATTTTTTTATCCACTATATCAATATGATTATGTTATGAGAGTAAACAGTGTGATCAAAATTGAGTTCGGTTACTAAAAACAGGATTTTTGAGATGCTGGCGACTGGCGATATTTTGCTTCCTCCTTTTAAATTTGCTGAACACTTCCAAAACCATGTCTTTTCCCCCAATTTTAAATTACATTTTTGCACAAATTGCACCCGTTTACCCAAAAAAAATATAAAGGAGCCCCAAGTCATAACACGTGTGGGCGAGTGCTGTTTTGGACGATACAAACGGTACACACCATGGTTTTTTCGCCAAACAAAAATTACTTTCACATTCAGCATCGGGTTGGGAACAAACAAGCTCTTTTGCGTTTTTTGGCATTATGATGATATCTTTTATAATTTGAAAAATTGTCCGAGGGAATTAGCGTTTTATTCAACATTTGATGCTTTCTGAACGGAAAAACGCCACCCGTCAATGGCTTTGTTGCAAACAAAATTAGCTGCCAATTCCACAGTCAGGTGGGCACAAAAGGTGGTTTGCGTTTTTTCAAAAATGCACAGTTTCTGACTTGCACGCTGTTTTTATGCAAATTTGGTGGCAAAAAGCCATAAGGTCTGAGCAATCAAAAGCGACCCATCGTAATAATCATGTAATCAGCTGGACTAAAGCCTGGCTGAACAAGAGGCCAAAGCAAACTGTCTTGAACTGCTGCACTGAAAGTGAGGAAGAATCAACTGGTTGATGATGCAAAAAAAGTTTGAAGCTTCTGCCGCTGGCAACACCAATCGAATCATATTAAAAGTGGACTTTTGCTAGATAATCCCGAGTGGCAACTCGAGGCTGTTTATCAGCCAAAACACTGTAAAACTTGACCTATTGTAATTAGACTGCTCAGGGTTGAAGCAATAAAATTAATTTGCAAAATATATAACGCAATTCGCATTATCAATGACAAAAACAACGAATTCGGCTTGCAAAATGTAGCGAATTCGCACGCTGGACTACATCCGTTTGAAGTTGTACGTTGACCTAGTGGTTAAAAAAAATAACGCAATCGGCTTTGCGGCTGCTAAAACGGGCTGAAGCAGTTCAGTCCGGAATCGCAGCTACAGTTGAAGCATTTTTATGCCTCGTGTTGATAGCGATAACGGCAATTAGTGGTTTCTACCAGGAAACGAAGCGACTACGTCAATCACAGCCTCAATTTTCTGCTTCAGGTTATCTTCGACAATCTGATCTCTGCCTGGGGCTTCAATGGTCTCCTTTCGCACTTCAGCTACGTGAGACGATACTATCAAGCCCGACGTGACTTCACCATAGCGGCCATGGACAAGCATCTAAAGAACATCTGCGAATGGACAGTGCCCACAGGTGGAATGTTCGTCTGGATCAAAGTGCATGGAGTTGCCGATGTCTACGACATGCTAATGACCCGAGGGCTGAAGAAGAACATCACTTTTGTGCCTGGACACGCTTTCATGGCCGATCCCACTCAGGCGTGCCAGTACATCCGGGCATCCTTCAGCAAAGCGAGCTTGAAGCAAATCGACAAAGCCATGAAGCTACTGGGCGAGTTGATAAAGGAAGAACACTTGCTGCTTCGCAGGAAGCTGGATGGCTTGGAGAATAATATACTTAGATAGTTGATGCAGAAGCCTGAACATTGAAGAAGCATGTATATAAAATACACCGGCCCTCGCAGGCAGAAATGGGCAAGGAAGGAGCATGGCTAGTTGGGGGCGTCTAGATGAAGACTTCGCACAGCAATGCATCTGAGTAGTCTTCTAGTACACGTAGGTCCTATGAATAGGGTAGATGTAACGAATAAACCTGTATGAAATAAATGGCTGCAATTTACTGGGTTTTGTGTGTTTTACTGTAATCGGCTGTGCAAAAACTGCTCATTGCTCCTAATGAATATTTTAAGGTGGCCTCATGTTTGAAACAAAAACCGTATATTGACCAAATCAAAAGTTTCAAAACAATAAAAAAACGCGCAAAAACCACCACTGACCTAATTAATTGAAGGTAAAGCCGTTATTCGTGCTCCATTGCATCCCTCCTTGATATTAAGCCACAAAACTACAGCAAATAAATAGTTTACAAAACGTTTTTTTATTGTTACCACAAGTCCGCTTAAAAGAACACATTTGATACAACTCTATCAATTTTTAATATAATAAAATACATACATATCTATAATCTAGGGCCCCTATAAGCTATCATTGCAATATTTGTACAAACTAAGTTTAAATCGTATACTTCATAAAGAGCACATTCACGTTAAACGAATGTATACAGTGTGTTTAGTTAATTTTTTCTCCTTTAGTTCTATAACCAATATGGCATAATAATACGTATACAACAGGTCTAGAAATGGGTTTCTAAGAAAATGTTCTGTAAGATAATGATGGTTTCAGCTTGAATAGTGGGCACATTTTTTTAGAAAACCATGCATATAAAATACCGCTAGTTCGGTTGATTCCATCAAAATATTTACATCTATACAGAAAAGTCGGAACATTCAAGAGAGGAATTGTCTTGATTTTGATTGGGTAGTGTGGGGTTTTATGTAATTTATACACTGGAAAAACACAATTACAACATAGACTTTCACTTCATACCCATTCCCAGTGGATTCAAAACGAAAATTATGAAAAATAACTGGGATTGTTCTCATTATTAATTTTTTCTAGGCTCGGGGCATCTTTTGCATAAAGCAGATGTAAAACCGTTAAACCGAAGTTATTATAAAAAAATTGATACACATTGGCACTGACGAGTTCACAATTTTTGGCTGTTTTTACTGTAGAAAAGATATTAGATTTTTTGAAGCAAAATTTTGGAAATTCTAACCAGTAACTCTTTGGTTCTTCTTTGATCTTTGATGATGGCACATTTTCGCAATCTTTTGGCAGCAAAAATTATGATTTTTAGACCGTTAAAGTACTGCCGAGCAGGGTGAATTCATTCACCAAAAATTATATATCGTCTATTTCAATGGATTTGATGATAACGGGGCTTTAAATGGAAATCCCTATTTAAACCCCATGCAATTTTGGTGAGAAAGACACTGAGGTCTGATTTTCCAAATTTCTCAAAACATAATCCATAGCGCAGTTAATTTATTTGGACTTTTCCAGCGCTGCCAAGTGAATTTCTCATATTAATTATCCATTTTTTCAGCTCTATCGCATACATTCAGCTCTGCTCATTTGCAAATTTTTTTAAAGACTAAATGTTTTTGTCGTTACCTCGAAAACCATACATACTGCGATTTTGGTCTAGAAACCGGCTGCGACTGCAAATTTTTTATTAGGAATGACTTTATTGATGGGAGGTTTCGTTCACGCGATAAAAATTAGTGCGTGATTTTCGAGTCAAATTCCAACGAATTAATCGGATATGTTTCGGTAAAAAAAATTTGAAAATTTATCTTAACTGGTTGTTGCATACCAATAAACTACAGACCCAAAGATATTGAGTGTTCCACAAAAACGTCTTTCACTGAGCCAAGGGGGAAAATCGAAAGTTTGGAATGCGTTCTTATGGGTTCGGAATTTCAAAAGTTAAAAAAACCCTGAAATCCTCATCAATTGAGCCGATTTTTACACAGACAACGTTTTTTCGCTGAATTTTACAGATCAAGATCCAGTTGAGCACAATCCAGGCAACACACAACGCACCTTCCCATTTAACATCATGTAAAGTAAAATGTGTGTCGTACAAAAACAAATTATGAAATTCAACTAAAATGGCCTAAAAAAATAATTTTTTTCCGGAAAATACTGGCAAAAAATCCACCGTTGAAAAATGATCTTTAGCGTTCTGGGTTCGCATAATTTTCTGTTATTTCAACACATTTTTGCTTTCTTGTTTCTTGAAAATATAGGAGCGACTCGAGCCTCTATTCCTTATTCCTTTGACTTCAAATGAGCACAATTGACTTAGATGTGATAAAAAAACTATCAATTTGTCTTTTTTTTAAACTAAAATTGATGTAGAAAAACATCGCATTACATCGAAATAAAGCCAGATTTTAATACGACGGCCACATTCTTGTAAGACGTTTCTATTAAAAAAAATCTGCAACTTTTCATACCTCTATAGAACAAACTTTTTGCCAGTTTAGAACGTGAATATGAAAATAAAATAGACATTTAAACTGATAAAATGAAAGCTACGCGTACAACATGCACAGAAATGGTTCCTTCACCAATGTGACCATAAATTATTTGTATTTATTAATAAACGGAAGGCTGCAAACGGACAAATTGCACTAAATAAATATCTGTTAGCGCGCCCAGATTTTTAGCAAAAAAAGGGTTCCCTGGTCGGGGGCTTCGTTTCGACGCAAAAAATTAAACGTGAAATTCCAATGGATTCACCGGATGGAAAGTTTCGGTATAAAAAATGTTCGAATTTGAAAATTAATCTTAACCGGCCGTTGCATACGAACGAACTACATGCGCAAATATACTGAGTGTTCCACAAAAATATTTCTCGCTCAACCAAGGGGGAAAATCGGAGGTTTTGTACAGACTGTTACGGGAGCGGAAATTTCCAACGCGAATAAAGCCTCCAAATTTCCGTCAAATGTTCCGATTTTGGCACAGACTGCTTTTTCTTGCTTAATTCTATTATCGAGACGCAATTAAGCACTACCGGGTAGCAGCAAACTAACTTTCCCATTTAACCCCAATGTAAAGTAAAATGTGTGTCATACAAAGGCAAATTATGAAATCCAATAAAAATAGCCTCAAATGTCAATGTTCCTTGGAGAATCCTGGCAAAAAATTTCGCAGTAGCAAAATGTATTTTAGCACTCTAGAATCGCAAAAAATTTCAGAATTTTAAAACAATTAAAAAGACAATTATTTCGGAAGAAAATGAGCAACAAAATTCTATTAAAATCGGTTCTTTGAAGTTAGAGGACAGACTTAAGTCTTCTTTTCCCCATTTATTGAACTTAAAATGAGCACAATCTTAGAATAGAAAGTTGAATTTGCAGTTAGAAAGTGAGAGGGAATGGGCATTGCTTACGCGTCCAACATGCACAGAGGCGATTCTTCAACCAATCTGACCATGAATCATTTTTATTTATTAATAACCGGAATGCTGCAAAGGAAAAATTTAATAAACGGATGCATTATTGTGTGTGTCATAGTTGATTTGTAGGTAAGAAGGGATAGCGGCATTAAGTTCGGAAGCTCGACGTCGAAGCGCAGCAATACTGTGGCCACGCCAAACCTCCTCATCCTGCTCCCCTCCGCTTGGGGAGGCGCCTGACGACACTGGTGGAGTGACGGCGTTCGAACACGAGATCTGCGGGGGTGGAGAGCCGCCGCCTCCTCCACCGCCTCCTACATTGCCCCCGCCGCCGCCTCCGCCGCCGCCACCGTTATTACAGTACGTCATCATGCTATCACCTGCAATGCATAAATCAATTTTGTAAACAACGTTTCTGGCTGGGACTCGTGTCTTTTCCACGATAAATACGAAACAGCTAATGGAGGATGTGTAAGCCTCATTTTTTTCCCAGTTCAGTCCGGGCAGGCTATAAAATACCCAGCGAAGACAGAATAATTCGTTTAGTATCATTGATAATTGATTGTTTAATTGTCATGTTTTGACCAAACCCCCAGGTTTTGCTCAAAGCTTCGGAACAAATTTTTCCTTTCTGTGTTGCCTTTGCGTGACATTTTTTTAGGACTTGGAATCCAATCACTTTACAATAAAGAGCTCCAAAGAGACAAGATAGAAAGAAAAAGACCGAATATCAATAATCATCTAGAATAAATTACTCTGATTTTTCATCTCATTTGACTTTGTTTTGCAATTTTTTAGAACGCAGGACGCTCATAGCTTGTCAATTAACGGTTGACGAGTTCAAGGCAAAAGATGAAGAAAAAACTGAATAAATTGTTTTGGATCATTGATAATCGTAATGTTTTATCAAAACATTGCAATTAATTGAAACAAAAAAACTCGAAAAACAGCTGAAAACAATTATTTTGTGCAGCATATGAAAGGAAATGACAAAGATAAGCAAACGAAAATTCGAAAAAGCAAATGAAAAGTTCAATTCGCAGATAAGTAAGAAATGAAGTAACGGAAAACTATTTTTAACGGAAAATTTCCAAAAAAACGACAAACGAATTGAAATTATTAACATCCAAGGAATAAACTTCGAGCTAGAGAAAAACACCGAAGAAACATATAAAATCCGTTAGTTCACCCGAAAATTTCCATGTTGAAGCCATTAATTAATTATCAATGATGATTAATTATTCGGAATTTTCTTTCCCTTTCGCCTTTGATTTGTATTTTTTGGTTTGAAACAGTTGAAACGTAGCTTGGCACAATAATTTTTATTTTCTCTTGTAAATTTTCCTCAGTTCTCTTCAAAGTTGAAAAAGTTTTTGAAATTTTCTATTCAATTTGTGTTTTTGTCTGAAGGAGTAAACAGGAAAATCCAAAACAGCAAAAGTAAAAAAATCAGGTTTATTGAAAGAATTTGCTTTACATTTTCTAAAGCTTAGAACAGTTTTAATTCATTTTAGCCGAATTTTCTTTGTTTCTTTTTTTTCTCAATTGTAATAATTTTCGAAAGTCTATTCAATGCGTGTTTTTTGTATAATTGAAGCAGTAATTTTTTGTAGTTGAACAAAATGAATGTCGAGATGAATGATAGAGTGAAGGAAGAGAAAGATGTGATGAACAGAAATGAAGCAAACACGTTTGGTAATAACAAATTTCCTAAAAAGGTTCATGCGAAATGTAAGAATCAAATACCAAAATCCGATTATTATTATTGACCTTGATAGAATTATTAGTTTTGACGAGTTTGAATTCAATTCGGTGGAATTTTCGCTGTTTTTACTTGCCAACTCCGATCATTTTCTTTAGTTTTTCACATATTTGCAGAAGGCACTTGAAAATCTCTAGTAAATTCGCGTTTGTCACTAAAAGAGCTGAAAGCAGTCATTTCGTGTATCTGCAGAAAATAAGTAACGAAGATAGAGTAAAGTCACAGCGATACTCGCAAGAAAAAAATAAAGAACCGAAGAAGCAGAAAAATGAAAAAATCGGGTTTATTAAACTAAAAAATAAATGGGAAAAGCTAAAATAGCAAACTTTAATACAAAATTCAAGAACACTTTTAACAACTTTTCTGGAGTAACGACAGTACAGGCGAAATGAAACGATTAATGCCAGATTAAAAACATTCAATATTTCAAAGCATCAAAGGAACAAGAAAAATCTTCAACTTAAGCAGAAAGAAACAATTTTCAATTTTTTTATTAGCAAGAGATGAGTAGCGGAAAATAGGAAAGCCTTGGTTTAATAAGTTCAAATAGCAGTGAAGTAAGATATGAAGAAAAGTAAAGAAAACACGATTTTTAATGACAAATTTTGAAAGGAAGTAAAGCAATTAATGCTAGAAAAAAAATTCGTTTTTTTGAAGGATACCAAACGATTAAAGAACATTTTTTTAATGCCATTTTCAATATTTTTAATCGAAGAAATAAACAAGCTGGTCTGAGTGAGCAAAAAATACAAAACCATTGGGTTTGGTAGCGGAGAATCAACATACGAAAAAAAGTGCAGAAAAAACGATGTTTTAATGGCAAATTTTAAAAAAGGGACAAACTAAATGAAATAATCAATACAGGAGGAAAAAATACAATCGTTCAAAAGATACCAAAGAATAAGGAAAATTCTTCAAATTCATCCGAAAAGTACAATTTTTATGCGAATAATCTGGCAAGAAAGAAATCAAGAAGCTGATCAGACAGCAAACGAATGGAAAATCCTTGGTTCATTAAGCGAAAAAATGAAAAGTTCCAAAAAGAGGCAAACGAAATAAGGCAAATAATAACAAAGGAAATAAATATTACCCTTGGAAAGGAACGGAAGCAGCAAAGAAAATTCTTTGAATTAATTTATCATTAAAAAAAGACTATTTTGAAACCAACACTTTTGTAAAATAGAACATTAGTTCATTCGCGAAAAAATAAAAATTAAATGTTCAAATAACAGCGAATTAACGTGAGACAGAAAAAAAGGTTTTTTTAATGACAAACTTCCCAATAATAAACAAACGAAAAAAAGCGAGTAATAGCGGAAATTACCAAAAAACCCGGTATTAGAAAGGCACCGAAGAAATAAAAACAATGCTTCAAATTTATCCGAAAAGGAACATTTTCAATCTAAAGCTTTGGTAAGAAATAAGCAAGATAATCAGCAAAAAACTTAATAAATTTGATTGTGTCTAAAAATGTCAATAAAATGTTCAAATAACACGGAAGTAAAGTGAGAACACCAGTGAAGAAACGGCAAATTTCGAAATAAAGATGAAATACAACTGATATCATAAGAAGGAAAAGCGGGATCCTTCATTTCACCCGAAACGTAGCAATTTTCAAGCCAACAATAAATTTTTTTGCATTCAAAACTCCACTATCGGTCCTGGTGAAGAGAATTTTAGTAAATGAAAATGCAGAATCTACATGGAAGGTTGAGGTGAAACCAAAGCCCATCCATTCTCCATCAGACAAACCGGTTAGCAGCATTTGAATATTAACACTTCAGGTCAGAAGTAACAAGCTTATGTATTATTTCACAGATCTGGGAGGTTAAGGAAGGATACATAAAACAGGTAATTAGCAGTGATTAGACACGACTCGGTGGTTTGCTACCGAAATACACCTAGCGGGCTCTAATTGATACAGCAAACTGATTTTACCATTAACCTGTTTGCTATGATCTTATTTTCATGTATACTTAAACCCGTTTAAACAACACGGTTTACATACCAGCAATGCCCACTTTCTATCCATGGGCATTGACTTTGCCGGCAAACGTTTCGCTTGCGCTCTGCCCGAACATCATCAGCCTCTTAAGGGGCAACTTACCTAAGGAGTTCAGTCCATAGTGGGCCTGGTAAACGGTACTGGCTGTCGAGCTGCTTATCGGCAACGTCGAACTTAAACTACTGCTTTGATTCAATTGGCCCAGAGTTTGCCCAAAACTGCCCATTGTTACTGTACCTTGACCCAATTGGGACAGACCTGAAACATGTTACTGAAGCTGATTTTATTTGAAGAAACTTGGAGTTTTTCGATATAGTTGGAGCACAAGGGGTGTTGAAATGTACTGAGTGATATTCGGCTCGAAGGACCAAAATCTGTTACTTTGCCGGAAAAATCACGCAAATTTTTACGCTAAAAACTAAAAAAATCGATATTGACAAAGCTCATCAGAAAATTGACGCTTGGAATTAGTGTTAGTTAAAATAAAGACTCTAATTGGCCATTACAGTCTACTTATCGATACATTCTTCACTAATGAATCGAAAATTTATCCGATTAGCGGCGGTGTTTGAGTTTCAGTGCCAAAACTTGAGTTTTGGCACTAAAATGGCACTGGCAGCCCGAAAAAAATGCAGCTTGCTGTCGCTTACCTGTGGCCATTCCCCATCCAGAGTCACTGGTGCCAAACATGGTTCTTCCGCATAAATTCTCCCCCATTGCCCCAAAGGGCGGTAAACCGTGCGAGGGCAAAAGGGCTCCAGGTGTTCGGAATACGTTTGTTGTCTTCTTGCGCTTTTTCCACTTGGCTCGACGATTTTGGAACCAAACCTTTACCACAAAAAAAACATCAATTTGCCGGTCAAATCAATCGATTTTATTGATTCTGGCACTTGGATGCTCGATTTTTCGCCGTCTATTATCTAACATTCGGTTAATTAACACAATAAAATGGTTTCTATTTGCTCCATTATCTGCTGCAACACTCTCTGTCTATTGTTTGTTATGTAAATCGGTAATTTTTATTACTGAATAACGTATACTGTCTGGTATTGGTAAGTGGTGTGGCGGCAACAGGTTGCGGGTTTTTCGAGGTGTGAAATAAGCGACTTTTTGAATAAGCAACGACCTCCACGAGTCAACGAATTCAACCGACAATATAGTCTTTTCTCGGATGCTTCGAAATTTCAGTTTTTACCCAAATTGGCCGCAAATTGCCGCTTTTGAAGAAGCAGCAGAGCTGATGAATTGAAACCAGATTATCACTAGTATTTTTCAAATTTTCACTGCAGGAACTGCAGGTTTTAGTCCGCTATTTCTTGTCGAGTCAACCATCGATCGTTGTTGGACAAAGATGGTTTTTATCGGGATTGGGACCACTAATTAACAGAAGTCGTTTTATACACTTGCAACTTTTCTCGTATTTCTGTAAGCTCCACCCGAGGCAGCTTTTTCGTTTTTGAACCAAAGTAGTTCTATTTTTCCTTGTTCGGGACATTTATAAAATTATTTTTTTCCGATAAAGTTGGGGAATTTTGCTTGTGGATCTTGTTCTCTGGTCTCATTTCGTTTCATCATCTCTGTTCTTATGTAACTCCTTTGCTAATTGAACTTTTCCCTTTTATTTTTTTCAGTTAGTGAACGAAGGTTTTTCTACATTTTTTCTGTTTAGGATTAGGTTGTTTAATTTTTTTACAAACGTTTTGGAAATGGCTTTTCTTGGATAAAGTTGAATAATTTTTTGTTTCGAATTTTTAAAAGGATTGGATTCTTTCTTCTCCTTATTTGGTTGTCACTAAAAGAGCTAAATGCAGTCATTTCGTGTATCTGCAGAAAATAAGTAACGAAGATAGAGTAAGGTCAGAGCAGTACAG
>NW_026018756.1:12116-12774 GCF_020466585.1 Dendroctonus ponderosae
ATTTTTCTGTTAAATGCATTTTTTATTTTTGCATTTTTGTTTCTTGAACCACGGGTTTTTCTATTTTTTGCCTATTTTCTTGCCTGAGTCTGAATGTTGGTTTTCTAATTAATTTTTTTTACTGTCTTTTGTGTTTCCAATTTCCTTTCCTCTTGCGTGCTTTTCTTTCATTTCTCTGTCTGGCTAATTTCACTTATTTAATTATCTTGTAATACATTGATTTTCAGATGTGCAAATGACGATTTTTAAAATGATTGGATTCTTTCTTCTCCTTATTTGGTTATCACTAAAAGAGCTAAATGCAGTCGTTTCGTGTCTCTGCAGAAAATAAGTAACGAAGATAGAGAAAGGTCAGAGCAGTACAGCAACAAAAAATAAAAAATCGGCTTTATTAAACTAAAAAATAAATGGGAAAAGCTCAAATAGTAGCACAGTTATATACAGAATTGCAAGAAAAACGATTTTCGATAACAAACTTTCCTGGAGTAACGACAATACAGACGAAATGAAACGATTAATGCCAGATTAAAAACATTCAATATTTCAAAGCACCAAAGGAACAAAAAAAATCTTCAACTCGAGCAGAAAGAAACAATTTTCAATATTTTTATTAGAAAGAGATGAGTAGCGGAAAATAGGAAAACCTTGGTTTATTAAA
>NW_026018757.1:0-12750 GCF_020466585.1 Dendroctonus ponderosae
GAGTTCATCAAGGACTTTCCCGGCAAGTTCACAGCAATTTCCCCAGTCACATCATCAAACAGCACAACATCAAAGTCCCAAGCAATTTCCCCAGCGTAAACGAGAAACTGTGACCGAATGCCACAAGTTTCGTTCAGTTCCGAGGCTGGATTAATCGCGCAATGTGGTAATATCCAGCCCTGTTCTTTTCAATCGAATCTATATACACGTTTTATTTATATTACATATAATCTAGGTATATACATTACAGACTGGAAAAGACGCACACCATAAAATGGCTAAGCTTTTCGGTCTTTTAAACTATCGTGGAATTTTCGTGCACCTTTATACTTTTCTCATAAACGCAAGCTGATTAAGGAAAATCCTTATTTCATAAACATTTGTATTTATTATTGTACAAGTCAATCTTGAGTCTGCTTCTAGAAGTTCCGTATATCGAACCATTGGTACTTCTTGGGCATCCCCTTATTGTATATGTACTCCAAACATTTTCTTCGCCTAAAAACAGGCAAAACTCGGACCAGAAGATCAAAATCGAAGCGGAGAGGCAAACTTACGGAAATGTGGTGTACTTGTTGCAACCGGCAATCGGATACTCTTGCTTGTAGCACTGCGTTCCGAGGCCTGTGAAGTAAATGTGCCCGACTTGGGTGGAGGTTTTGGTGTTCACCGACTTGAGGCACCTGTAGAAATCCTCATCGCAATCGCAAATCAGGCTGAAAATCGATGGTTTTAAGGTTTTTGCCTCAGCCTTGACTCGGCTCTTACCGTGTGTAAAACGAAGGATTCTCTAGGCCGTACTTGGTGGCGTGTCCTTCAATGATATCCGGACACATATCGTGTGTGCGACAGCACTTGTCTGTATCCCGCTCCGTTCCCAAATCCGCATCGTTTTCCGCTATGTTTCCTGCTCCACACCATTTGGTGCCTAAGCGAGGAGAAATGGTTCCACCCCGCTGCACTCAAAACAACCTGCAAGACTTACCAGGGAATATGAAGAACCAATTGGGAACCCTGCGTTCACCAGACCGTCCCGAGTCATCGTCAATTTCATTCAGATCCACTTCGATATCGTTGTCCCAAATGATTTTAACGCCTTGGCAGCAGGCCACGAGCATTAAGAGGTCGACTATGATGATGGGGCCCATTTTCGAAAATTACCTTCGTTCAACTGATAGTCGGCTCAAAAGTTCATGGTTTTAAATCGCCTCATGAATTCGAATTGTAAATAATTCATCTTATCGTCTGTGTATTTCTGTTTTTTTTTTCGGAAACTTGATTAAGCGCGTCAAAACACAGTGGGTATGTGCCAGTATCGGGAGCATTTGGAGAATAAATTAGAAGAAGTGCGATAGCGCTGATAGTGCGGCCTGATTTCCAGGTAAATTTGCGTTCTATACGATTTTGTGATGCGTGTAAATGGGGAGGTTCGTCCAAAAAAGTCTGAAAGTCATTCCCCGACTCCCTCCCAAGAGTGGAATACGTGGGGCGCCGGTGCATCTTTGGGATTCTTTAGTACAAAATCAGAAGTGATCTTTTTTGCATCAATGTTTTTTAAACATCATTTTCGATGCTTACAAGCTCCAAATTTGAAGTTTGTGAGTCTTCCTTGTTCAAAAGTCGTTCTTAAATGCCCACTCGGCAAGCGCAACGCGCTATAAGTTTCTCTTACTGTTAGATTTTCTGCTAAAATGTTGTATTACATAGACCATAGACAATCCTTTCAAGAACTGAAAATTTGCGCAATGTAATAACAGTTTCATCCATTGAATCTGCAGGTTTATCCAATCGAAACAATTGTTTTAAATTGAACAGTGATTAATTAGACAATGAAATTCTATTTGAATTTTGACGGGAACTCATTGACTGTACGCATAATATAGTGTTCTTGATTCACTAACACGCATTGTCCTTTTCAGCGTAAACATAGCATGGATTATGCAGATGATGAGGCATCTGTGCAACGATCTTTTATTGTATATGCCGCGTGAGGTGTTGGAAAACTTTAAAATCCAAGTTGTCACATATCTCCATGATGTAATATGGGTTTTGACCAGCGACGATTGAATATGAACACGACGACACTTTTATCCTAACAAGGCCAGTGGTTTTTCTACATTTGGGGCGATTTATGTAGTATTTCATGAACTGTCTCTCATTTTAGGTACTATAGCATATTGTATGCTATTTTTCGTTGCTTTTTAATTTGTGTTTTACAAACTTGTTCCGTTAGTCTGACGCGTGGTTTTTGTGAAAAGTATTTTAAAGTTTTCGAAATTGTTCAACTCTAAATACTGAAGTGCGAATCAAATTATATAAGGCGGTTTTGTAAATCCTTTTGAGATTGAGCCCCTTTTTGTGCTTAGAGTTACGTTTATTATTAATGGCTACATTTTATATAGAGTTTGACGCATATTTACGCTTGAGTATATTATATATACTATTGTAAGTAGTTTAACAATATTTTTTGAATTTCTTGCAAGAAATGGACTTTTCCAATATATGTGTATCTTCAATCACTGCAAGTAAACAAGATGAGACAAACTGTTTGTTTACTACCTATTGCTTCCGCCATCCAATCCGTTCCTGTTAAAGTGATTGTCAATACTTTTTTTCGGTTCTAAAGACTCGCATTACTCTTGAATTTTTGCATTTGAGGTGAAAACTAGTAACATTTTTAAAATGGTGTTTAATACAAAAAAGTACGCAATTTATCGCTCTACTTGGCAATAAAAACTAGAACTTTATAGTGTGGCCCGTTCTCTTGCCAGCCACCGAATAAGAGCGGTTCTGAAAACTCGTATAAACATAAAATTTTCTCATTTTGCTTGAAAAATAGTTACGTTTCTAAAAAGATGTTTGGGTACAAAAAAGTACGCAATTTAACTCTCTATCTCGCAGGCAAAACTGGAGCTTTATAGCTCAACTGGTTCGTTTAATACGATCGAGATTCTGAGAGTTAAGTAGGATTAAAAATTTAAATATTCAATGTGCTTTTGTGGTAGATCTTAGAACTGACTGCGTGTGTTTTTCTAACTACTAAAGTATTGTAAAAAATGGCGATTTGAATGCAAAGTTTTCAAGCGAATTTCCGTTTCATTAAAAAGTTCCCACTTTATCTGACTTTAGTGCTTTTGACTAAAGACCAGAGACACTGTTCCGATACATGGTTCCCATATAAATCAAACGCCTCTCAAAATGGGCTTTGAAATTGCCATTCGCCCAATTGTGTAGAATTTAAAATAATCTTCATCAAGTCCAACAGCTGCGCCACTGGGAAAAGAAAAAATATTCATTTTGTCGATAAATATTATGTCTGCATTATACAGGGTGTTTCATAAAGAAGACACTACGTCACACTTTTGATTTTCCAATGTAAATCAACTAGGAGAGGCATAAACAGGGCTACAACCTCTTCTTGACTCGTCTGGCATATATCATTGACATTTTGGCGAATGTTTTATCGCAAAATGGTAAATTGCAATAATTTTAATAAAGAAAGCTAATTACTGCATTTCTATGCTTTCAGAAGACTCTTTTCGGACAACACAAACCGGAGACAAGAAATAGTAGAAGTATTTATTTCCTAAACTGAGGACAAAAATCTCAAAACTGTTGTTAACCAACTCGGACTCATTGAGTAAACATCTAGTTCAGTCGCGTAACTTTGCGTTGCAAAACCAAGCTACATTTGAGATAAATTGGCAATTTTTTCCAATGTGGCAAAACATTGTGTGGTAAATCGTAATTAGCAAACGACAAGGCACATTCATCCTCTCTTTCCCTTCTACTACATGGAACTGGTCACGTAGTTCGTTTCTAGCCCCAGACGGTTTCACCATTTAGTGCAGTTCCGATCAATGCGCGACTGGCTGCTTACGCCTTTCTCGTTTTAACACATCGGCAGTTGAAGCAAGCTGTGACGTCCCGTACCGGGCGCTCGCCATCGGATACAAAGTGACTTGATCAGCTGGAATGCCCCCAGATTCTAACCAATAAAACCCATTGAGTGTGGGAGCAGGGGTCACCTTGAGATTGCACTGTCCAGGTCTAGAGTGATTATTTTGAATTTTTCCAACTCCAAAACAAACCTCACAGTGTCTGTTATTTTTGATAAAGTGGGTTCACATAGGCGTGTGCAGGTAAGTGACTGCCTGCTTACCTGAAGTGTGACATTTTTCAAAAAACTCTTACTTTTGGAGTTTTTGAAAATATCCGTCAGTGGGTCACTCAAAATTCTCGTAAACTTTCAGGCAACATGACAGAATCCGCAGGGGCAAAATTCATAGAAAGGGGGGCCCATAAGGGCAAGGGCATAGCAGTGTTCACCAGTGGAGGCGACTCACAGGTAAGGGCCTCAAAAAGCGGGTTAGTTTGTCCTAATCTCTTTGATTCCAGGGCATGAACGCTGCTGTAAGGGCTGTGGTCCGGATGGGCATTTACTTCGGGTGCAAGGTATACTTCATTAGAGAGGGCTATCAAGGTAGGCAAGTCTTCACTTCACATTCGAAGATACTCAGTTGAACTGGCTTTCAGGTATGATAGATGGAGGCGAATACATCATTGAAGCCAACTGGTCTTCAGTGAGCTCCATTATCCACAAAGGCGGCACCATTATTGGATCAGCCCGGTGCATGGACTTTAAGTAAGTCTTAGGTGATTGATCAAATCTCCTTAATCCGCTAATCGACTTTAATGGCAATTAATGCGATTAGAGTACATAATAGATTTTGATTAATTGCCTAATTTGGTTCTTTTCAGGGAACATGAAGGGCGCAAAAAGGCCGCCTTTAATCTAGTGGAAAAGGGCATCACCAACTTGGTGGTGATTGGAGGCGACGGTTCTCTGACTGGCGCCGATCTGTTTAAGCAGGAATGGTCGGTGCTGCTGGACGAATTGCTGAAAGAAGGCAAAATCACTGCGGAACAGCGCGAAAAGTACAAATCGCTGTTTATTGCCGGTCTGGTTGGTTCCATTGATAACGACTTCTGTGGTACCGATATGACCATTGGAACTGACAGTGCTTTGCATAGGTAAGAACATGTTCATCATTGGGCTATTGCATAAAACTGATTGTTTTCACAGAATCATTGAGGCGACAGACGCCATCGTATCGACTGCTTATTCTCATCAACGCACCTTTATTATGGAAGTGATGGGCAGGCATTGCGGGTGAGTTTTCCCACTTGTCTCCTTAATTTTTCCTGTTAGGAATTTGGGCCAAATATAGTGCACTTCTTTAGGTACTTAGCCATAGTGGCAGCCTTAACGTCCGAAGCGGACTACGTGTTTGTTCCCGAATCGCCGCCTCCAGACGACTGGCAGAAAAAACTGTGCGACAAGCTCGAACAGGTTAATTTTTTTTGGGTATTGAGCTCCGACTAACCAGTTTTGTCCGAGTGAACAACGCTGCCTGGTTGATTATTAATCTATTTTGAAATTTCCCCCCATTTTATTAATACGGTGTTGTATGTTTTTGTGAACACTCTTAACCATTCCAGCTACTTAGCGCTGGTCGCTGCTTTAACCAGCGAAGCCGACTACGTTTTTATCCCCGAAGACCCCGCTCCACTAGATTGGACCGATAAGCTTTGTAGAAAACTGATGCAGGTACTCAATCACTAATATTGCGATTAATATGTTGTGATATTAGATTTATATGTGTCAATCCCACTATCGAAGAATTAATTACTGATTACTGATACTAAGGATCGCGTAACTATTAACGGCACACTACTCTGTTTAGGGGATTGTTTAATCTAAACTGGCCGCTGTGGTTTCAGGAAAGAAACGTCGGGCAACGGTTGAACATCATCATTGTAGCGGAGGGCGCGATTGATCGTAACGGCCAACCAATCACAGCCGAAGACATCAGGAAGGTGGTGGTTGATAATTTGCATCAGGACACTCGCATTACTGTCCTGGGACATGTGCAAAGAGGAGGAAACCCGTCTGCTTTTGATCGGGTTTTGGTAAGAGAAGACTAGTTGCTGCTAGTATCGTTTCTAATTTGGGTTGCCCAACAGGGTTCAAGGATGGGAGCCGAGGCAGTGATGGCGCTGATGGAGGCCGATGAAAACACAGACCCGTGCGTTATTTCCCTGGATGGAAATCAAGCAGTAAGACTGCCGTTGATGGAATGCGTGAAGCAAACAAAGGCGGTCGCCCAGGTATTTTTGGAGGCTTTTGGACTTACTATTGGTTGCCTTGAATTCATCCTCAGGCCATGGTAGATAAGCAGTGGGACAAAGCTGTCCAATTGCGAGGCAAGTCTTTCATGAGGAACTTGTCCACCTATAAGCTGTTAACGCGGTTGAAGCCACCAAAGACCGCATTTGACGAACAGGGGCAAGGCAAAGTAAGTGGAATTTACTACACCAAGGGTGTTCCAACTATGTGTTTTTTTCACTCACTAAGTGAGTTTTGTTAAATGAAACTAACTCATTTTAGAGTGAGGTTTGTATAAATTGCAGTTTTTTCTCATTCAATCTAAATCAATTCTAATTCAAAATCTAATTTCGGTACTTGTACTTGTACTATGTTACTAAGTATTTAGTGCGTAAATGATCCATCCAAATTTGAGTAACTAATCCATAATTTCTTGTTCTGCGCTCCCTTAAGGATCAGAAGCATGGACTTCAGAAGGTATTACAGTTTCATTAATTGCAATGATTCGATTTACACAGCAAACTGGCACTTGTTGCATGTGCCTGTGTTTGCAACTGGTTGTTACTTATTGATTTTGCATTTTCCTCAAAACAAACGATCTAGCGCATTGGTCGAAGTGAGTCAGGACTTTCCTGTTAACCGCTGCACTCAAACAAGACGTTTTCTTCTAATTACTAACCCGATTTTTCTTGATTTTCGGTGGATTTTAGCGAGATACTTTGTGGGGCTCGGTGAGTATTCTTTCAAAAGTACCCCTTTCACACATAACTATAGCTTGCCAAGTTCTTTATTGCTTGTTACGCTTGTTTCTCGCACATTTTTTGGTGTGTAGGTGGCAATTTAGTTTCTAGTTGCCCAGAGAATAGACGTAGGCATAGACGCGCACTTGCGAATTTTAGCCAAACCCAGTGTATTTAGCGTAAGTTACTCGGGTAAAGTTAAAAAAATCCCTAGCTTTCGTTTTGTGCAAGTTTCTGAGCACTGCAGCCATAAAACACTTGCCTCAACGCTCAGGTCTGCACTTTCTGATCTTACCCGGCTTCTACCACCACTCAAAGGGTCTGTAACTGTACCGTTTGTGCCCCTTTTCTAGGAAGGCTACACCATGGCCGTTATGCACATTGGAGCGCCTTGTTGCGGCATGAACGCAGCCGTCCGCTCTTTCGTCCGAAACTGCATCTACAGGGGAGATACAGTGCTGGGCATCCACGACGGGCTGGAGGGGCTCATTGCCGGAAACATCAAGCATATGAGTGAGTTGGTTTGTCCCGTTTTTGGGCAGAATTTCAACACTTGTCGTCATTCCTAAGACTGGTCGGACGTGACTGGTTGGGTGGGACACGGAGGGGCCTATTTGGGCACGAAGCGCACCCTTCCCGGACATCGCATGGGGCTAGTGGCCTCCAGAATGGAGGAGTTTGGCATACAGGCATTGCTGATTATTGGAGGTTTTGAGGTAAAGTACGCGACCAGAAAACGTTGGTGATAATGCGGCGCTTGCAAAAATTCCAGGGCTTTCAAGCGGCTTTGCAGCTGAGCGAAAACCGCGACGAGCATCACGCCTTCCGCATCCCCATCATGGTTATTCCCAGCACCATTTCCAACAACGTGCCCGGAACGGAATTTTCCCTGGGTTGCGACACGGCCCTTAATGAGATCACGGAAATTTGCGATCGGATCCGACAGTCGGCTCAAGGCACCAAACGGAGGGTGTTTGTGATTGAAACCATGGGCGGATATTGCGGGTGAGCCCCGTTAAACATTTGCCAAGGTCTGGAAACGAACCAGTTATTTTCTTCTCAAAGCTACTTGGCTACTGTGGCCGGACTGGCAGGTGGAGCGGACGCCGCCTACATCTACGAAGAGAAATTCACCATCAAAGATCTGCAGCAGGACGTCTACCACATGGCTACCAAGATGTCTGAAGGAGTGCAGCGCGGGCTGATTCTGCGGAACGAAAAGGCCTCCGACAACTACAATACTGAGTTTATATTCAGATTGTATTCGGAGGAGGGCAAAGGCCTGTTCAGTGCCAGGATGAACGTCTTAGGTGAGCAACATCAGCCTGTTCAACTCGCCTAGTTGATTAATCATTAAATGCTGCGCGTAGGCCACATGCAACAAGGAGGTTCGCCTTCGCCGTTCGACCGGAATCTGGGCACGAAGATGGCGGCGAAAGCCGTCGACTGGATGGTGTGCCAGCTGAAGAACAACACGGATCATGATGGTAAAATCAACTGCACAGACCCGAACACCGCCTGCTTGCTCGGTATTGTTAAGCGGCAGTACAAGTGCACTAGTCTGCACACTCTGAAGGACCAGACCAATTTCGAGTGAGTTTTCCTTTTCAAGGGGATTCTGTGTTTTAATTTCACACTGGGGGGTTTGCTTGATTGCTTAGTTTTTTTGCAGCCTATTAAGAGCATTTTAACTTGAAACCTTTCCTCTCAGGGCGATTCTTTAACAGGAAATGCGATTGTGATGACAACTGAAAATTTGTTGATAGCGGAAAAACGCCAATGTTTACGTACTAAAATCTAAAGTTGAGATTGTTCTTGTGACAAACGCGATCGGTTTGGAAAGTTAGCAATATAGCAAATTCAATTTTCTGATATGCAAATGGACTAAAGTCCGGTTAAAAATCTACTATGGGCTTGTTCTTGCAGTCAGCGTATACCCAAAGAGCAATGGTGGTTAAAGCTCAGGCCGCTTCTGCGTATTTTGGCAAAACACGACTCAACCTACGAAGAAGAGGGCATGTACATGTCCATTGAGGACCGACTAGTAGATGCCACCATCTAGATTATGCGCTTTCGTAGATTCGCATCCGAGAAGCTCGGTTCTTAGGAGAATATACTAGAAATACTCCGCATGCTTCGTTTTGGATTCATTCCATGCTCATCTAGGTTTATTTTAATTTCCATGTAGATGATAACGGTCAAAGATTGCTTCCTTTGCTAGGAACTATGTCAGTATTTTCTATAGTTTTCAGGTAATTCCAGGTTGGATTCAACCTGCGGTTGATTGATTGTAGGAAATTATTTATTTATTTGTACTGAGTTATATTCAACTTAACGACTAAGTTGGGATTGTTTGTTTGGCCTTTATAGGCGCCCATTCTACAAGAGTTTTAAGGAAGAATGGCAAATTGACTTACACATATATGAAATTGTATCGTTTATGGAAATTGTTGTAGTAAAAGCATTAAACGTGCCCGTTGTGGTTATTTTGACAAAACCCATGTGAATGTGATAAACACCGCCCATTCGCATCACCCTTTCTAGCTTGATTTGTCGCTTAACGCTATGCACTTCGCCTCACCTACTCCGGTAAGTAGAAATCGCCGATTTCCTACCTCACCGCTAGTTTATCGAGTTTAATAAATACACAATGGTTTTTAGGCATAGGCTTCCGAAGGATCAATGGTGGCTGAAGCTGAGACCTCTGCTGCGCGTTCTTGCCAAGCATGACTCGACCTATGAGGAGGAAGGCATGTATATGAGTATTGAGGATCGCAATCTTCACGAAAGCGCTCTTTAATTTCCAACTAAACGCGCGTAGTTGTGCAATGTTAGCGGGCACAGTTGTTGAGTTTTTTCCTTAACTAGCCCCCTTGGCGGATGAGCGGTAAGCGCAGGGTGGGCACGCTTTAGTTAAAGTTCTTCTAGTCGAAGCAATATGCAGAAGTGACAAAGATAACATAATTAGGCTCTAGGAAATGTTTAGTTACTGTGACGGATTTTTGTTATTGATGCTTTTAACGTATTTTGTTTATTAGATTCTAGCGCCGTTTAACTGTTGGTAAATGTTATGAGAAGTTTTATTGTTCCCTATCATTTAGGAATCCTCAGGACCCAGTAGGTCAGGGCGTTTTTCTAAAAGACAACTGATTGTTTCCCCAGGTCACGAAGTGCGCTTTTGGGATCTGACCTTGCTGAAGGCCAACGTGAAAGAGAGTCGATGGATCGAGCCGGAACTGCGTCCCCAGTTCACTTGGGTGGCTAAGAACAAGCTCAAGCAATTCTCGATGCTGTTTCATCGCTTTGAAGACGCTGAATAAATACATCGATTTAGCGTTCGTGACCTGTGATACTTGTAAATCGTCTGTGATACATTGTGATGTCAGATTTTCAGTAAAAATCTTTGGATATGGCTAGTGGATGTTTGCGTTGACTAATGCGGTAAGTTGAGATTGTTTTTATCGGTTTTGAGCACCTGAGTTGGGTAAATATTGACAATTACTTGAAAACTTTGATTGTTGATGTTGGTTTTTCAGCAAATTGAGCCAGATGGGGCGGGCTGAGTGTGTCTTAATTTGATTATGAATATCCTAAAATAGAAGGTGATGGTTTTTTTTATCAAAATATATTGTTTGGCTTCTATTGAGGCAACTTATCTCCCGTTGAATGCCGCAGACGTGACTCTCTAAACTATTTGAAGAACGCTTTTATAGTTGAGTTTTTTGCTTTCAATATATAGTTCTCCACATTTTATCGTTAACTTCTTGGCGAAAATTCTGGTCTTTACTTAGCTGATTACGGGTCTAATAGAAACCGGGCTTTTTTAAATCAAATTTATTCAACATATAAAACAACAAACACATTTAAAAATCCTGTTAGAAATTAATGTTTTCGGGACATGAGGCCTCCTTTGGGCACCTCATCAGACGTGAGGTCAGCGAATCGGTTGAGGGCCTTGCTGAAGGTTTCGTCGCCCGCTTGAAATTTTTCATTATGTGCCACTATTTCCTGCAAGTTGCTCTCAAAGATCCCGAACCGCTTCTGCTCCTCCTCCTCGGATTCGTAGGCCTTTGAGTGAGTTGACTGAAGGAATTAACATTAGAAAAACTCATGCGCGCCAATCAATGCCGGTATTACCTTCCATTCCGCCCACTTTTCCTGAGCGTCGACTGGACCAACAAGTACAGACATTTTTCAGCTTTCACTCGTTTACGATGAACTTTATACTGAATGATCTAGAACGGTCCGAAATCGGGGTTTAAATATAGCGCAAACCACTTGATTATGATTAGATTAAGTGATTGACTCAATCCACTTGTGGTTGTCCAATGCCGCACCTTTTCCGCTAAAAATCACTCGGATTTTCCATGTAAAAAATGTTTTCGGGACATGTTATGAGCTGATGTTGATTTAGACTAGATTTCATTAGTTTCCAAGTAAATACTTCTAAGTTGATGTATATGTATTGATGCTTTTTTCTATTTCCATCCAGACTTCTTGCATTTTCGCCGCAAAACGTATTCCGGTAAAATCAGTTTTTGCAATCCAATTCAGTTAATTTTTTCGCCATCAGAATAGAGTTCCGGAGAAATATAGACAGAGAGAATATCAGACACTTAGGTGCAAGATTATGCCTAAATTCCATGTTTTCCGTCCTATTTTTGCTCATTTCTCGAAGGCAAAGTGAGCAAGAACGCTCATTGGTACATCATTCTAGACAGAAATAAATGGCCTTTTTAGAAAGTGAACCATGGATGGGGAAATGTTGGCAGTTTTCTCAAAAAAGGCTTGGATTCAAGAAGTTTTACATTTGCGTGGTTTTTTTTTGAGTTGCAAAATCCACTTGAACATAACGCTGCTTTTTTCGAAGTTTCTCAAGAACCATTCTAGCCACAGAATTCGTTTTGGCATCGTTTGATAGAGAATTGAAAAGTCGATTCAGTCGTAACAGTGTGAGTAAGGAAATTCGAATAGTTTTGGCCCAGAAAGCGAAATTTGAATATCAGACACTTAGGTTCAAGATTATGCCAAAATTTCATGTTTTTCGTCCCGTTTTTGCTCATATCTCGCAGGCAAAATGAGCAAGAACGCTCATTGCTACATCATTCTAGACAGAAATAAATGGCCTTTTCAGAAAATGAATCATGGATGGGGAAATGTTGGCAGTTTTCTCAAAAAAGGCTTGAATTCAAGAAGTTTTAGATTTGCGTGGTTTTTTTTTAGTTGCAAAATCCACTTGAACATGACGCTGCTTTTTTCGAAGTTTCTCAAGAACCATTCGAGCCACAGAATTCGTTTTTGCATCGTTGGATAGAGAATTGAATGGGGGGTCATGACCATGACCCCCCCCCCTGGATCCGCCCTTGGATACCATGTGTATGGTTACTCAATGCTTAAAAAGACGTAAAAACTGATGAATTTTATCGCTGTCCTCAACCGCCATGTTGCTAACCTTGCATCGATGGCTCGCTTTATATGTCGATTATTTTTCAGTCACATTCAGTGTCTAGTTGTCTTCACAGATTACAGAGTATAGATTGGACAGTTTTGCTTTCCCGCCAAAATAATTTTGCTAAATGCAACCACAGAGAGGCGTCGTCAAAAAATCCAGAGGATCAGCTGATTGTTTGCATGCGTTTGTTTTCTACATATGTCCATAAGAGGACTCTGAGCATACAGTATTTTACAGTTAAGATTATTCCGTCAATTTTCAATCTTTCAGTCTATCAATGTTTTTAATTTGCAGTCATAAGCATTTTCAACTAGTTTGATAACTGTGATATTTATCTTTGTTTTACAATAATGGAGCATAACGTGGCTCGGAGAATGACTAAGTGTTGT
>NW_026018758.1:0-12609 GCF_020466585.1 Dendroctonus ponderosae
GAACAAATAATTCTAGGCTCTTCCCAAATTTGATTGTCCTAACTAATCACCTGTTAGGCCTAATTAATTTTAGAATGTTTTAAAGTGTTGCAATTGTGATGTATTTTAATGTGTGATATGATGAGGCTGTTGATGAACTGTGATTGTTTTTTAAATTAATGATTTTTTTTTAGCTATGTTATTATAGAAAAACTGATGATGGTGGAAAAATACACCGAAACGTATTTTAATTGATAAATAAAGACAATAAATGACTGAAACCCAGGAATTAATTTTCATTTGGAATTGAAACACAGTCAGGAAAGTATATACAAATCGACAACAATAAATTTCGAAACTAGCCCTATATAATAGCTCAATCGAGACTAAATAGTAAAAATTGCACATTAAATAGTCAAATAATTAGAAGTCTTTCTTTAACGACCGCAAGCACTGGCGGGAATCAACCCCGATTTGAAAGCTGCCGAGTACGAGCAAACAGATCATATCGCATGATGACAAATGCTTATGTAATTTTAAAAGTCGTTAAAATATGAATATTCCCTTTTCTGTATTGTGCGGAAAATGGTTTTTCGTCTGATTCAATAAAGGAGCCATTTCTCGAAGAAAAATCGCGTCGGAAAATTTATATAGGTAAGGTTGTTAAGGTGGCCATTGTGCTCCGGCTTCGAGCTTACAAAGCACCCGAAAGAGCCAATCCTGATATGATTTTGTGTATTCAACTGATTACGGCGTTAGAATTCTGATAACTTTCCTAAATGTTTTGGAAGTGAAAAAAAGGCCAAAGGGACAATAGCGGAAACGGGTCTGGAAATATATCTTTGTCACGATAAGCTTGAAAGCGGAAAATGTCCTTTAAACGCAATTATAGTATTTCAGAATATTTTTTTTCGGCACATTTAAGAATTTCCAATAGGGGCAAATGATTAGTTGCTGAATATTTTCGGCTCGATTCCATTATCACAATCAACAAATCCCAACTGCAAACATTCGCATGTTGCTGGAAGTAATAAATTCCTTCTCATGGAATCTAAAATTGCCATTACAACACTCTCCGGTCTCGTTACAATCTAGATCAGATATAACCGGTGCTGGATTAGTTTAAATTATTACTTTTCTGGGAATGAGGGGCTGAGTTTCTTAATTTACCTTTCCGGTGCGAAGATTAGGATAAATGTTAACCAGAGGGAGGAACTGTTAAACAACGTTTTAAATACACCCAATGTGCTTAATAATGCGACTATCGATAGTTTAAACTTTAAAGTACAGCAAAAAAAAACTCAAATTTTCCCCAGTATTCTGGCCATCTACCATCTAAAACAAGGATTGTTTTATTTATTGCACCTTTAAACTCAACGCCCAGCTGGCTCCCTATTTAAAACCTCTAAATGGAGCCTCAAAGGTCTTTCATTAGACTAATTCCTGAGCGAGAGTGCTGCTCTATTGGCTTGAGGCCAGCCAGCATTAAACCGATGATAATTTTTCAAACAACAAGCTTAAATTGAGCATCACTAAAGCGGCAAAGCGTTAAGTTTTATTTATTGGCTGACGGAATGGCAATAAGTCGGTAGGATCACAAAGTTTCTTTTATTGTGCCGACTTACCAGGCGATTTAAATGAATTAATTACCATTATTTTAGAGCCTATGCCTTGTCTAGACTCATAAAACCCGTCATTTATTAGCGGGTTACACCCTTATTCCCCAAGGAATACGGGACGAAAATAAATAAGCCATGTTCGGAACATGGGGACGATCGTATATTGATTCGTTTTCTCGCATTAAGACCTATGACAACACCGTTTCTGTTGGAAATTAGATAATTGGGAGATGAAATATTGTTTTTCGGTGGTTTGGCCAGGGATTGATGAATTTGTTAAAAGTGAATTATTTAATAGCAGAAACAACTTAATTTCAGTGGATCAGGTAGAGTACAAGTTCACAATTTTGGACGAGAGTACCAGACAACTTTATAAGCAAAGGTTAGACCGACAGCTACAACAAGGATATAGCCATGAAGCAGCTGTAAACCTAAATAAAACAGTATCAAAAGGAACGCTCAAGCAGCCAAAGAAGTCTTAGGTGTAAAAGAAAGCAGGTCTAAAGAGAATAATTTATTTTCTGCGAAGAAAGCCGTAACAGTGTGATCAAATACGCTCAACTACAACTTCTTGATCGGTAAAATCCACTTTAGGCCACGGTTAGTTAGCAAAATGTCGAACCAATCCAATTCAATTCCGATCCATTGCCGCAATAACTTGTCCGATTTATGCCGACCGATGGTATTAAGTCGTCGAAATATCTTACCCTTGTAAGACGAGGCAAGGGTTGGCTGGAATCGCGCTTAGCACAGCAATATTACCAAATGAATGTTCCTGCACAAAGGCTTTCGGATGATTTACGCCCGGCTATCCAGATATCTGAATGAGAACTTTACACCGCCCAGCTCCTGGTCTATTGTTCTGCCGCAACACCACAAGTCGTTAGACTCTAACACTAATTTGAAGGATGTGATGACATCCCTTACGCAGCTGTTGAGTTCGCTCAAGTTATTATTGCCCAACTTTTGCCACCGAATTCCTTAACTATACATCCACATTCCACATGTATTAATGGGATTGAAGTGGACAATCGCGGACAATCGCGGACAATCGCGGAATGGGAATTTCGCGCTCAAAAGTTTAAGAGCATGTTTCCAATATACGAAAGTCGATAGGTTTCAGTTAATAGAGGGAATAAATCACCTGAGGAAATGTTTTATATTGAGAAAAGAAGGATTTGTTAAAGGCATGAACGGAAATAAAAAAAATGTTTATCCCGAGCAGCTACTAACATTGATGAATATTTCTGTGATTTTCACAAATCTGTGAGCTTTAGAAACACATTTTACAGCAATCCCCTTGCACTTCAACTCGGAATTTTTGGTCCTGAACCGAACTTGTTCGTTTCGAACAATCGATAACATCCAGAAATTCATATCTGTTCCAATATCTTCGACTTTCTTATTCCTGGTTGGAAGTAGGTATACAAAGGGCACGTTAACAGTCCCTGCATATATATAAATTCTCCAGCGGGAGCTGTCGCCGATTTTTCTTCGCGGAATCGGTTCTTTAGTGGTTTTGTCGAGATTCCATTTAGCATATGTCAGAACGCATGAAAATTCCGATCGCTTTCCGCCGTTTATTTGAGGTTTATTCAACAAGATGCTGATCCCACCGATATTAAACGGTTTCATGCTAGTATAATATCCACATGGTAACTCAACGGTGGCATTATGAATAGACAAATTGTTTTTCATATTCAAATCAATTTTCCTATTTGTTCAATTTTTTAAAGGGATTTTTGGGATTCTCAATCTTTTTTCCACTGTTTTCGGTGACATTTTGCGCGGTTTTTTGACTTATTATCTCTATACCTTTACATTGAATTGTACAATAACATTGTCAATGGAAGAAGAAAATGGTTTATTTTAACGGCTTTAAGCCTCATTTTACTATTTCTGTATTTTGCTTTCTAGCAGTACTTTTGTTTAATTTCATGAACCTTTGCTTAAACCACTATCATTCATTACTTGGTTTAACTCTGGTTTACTTGGATTAACTTGGGTTTGCTTTGGTTAATTTGGGTGTACCTGCGTTAGCTTTGTCTAAGTTCACTTGGGTTCGTTTGGGCTTTGTTTTGTTTAGGTTAGTTGAAACTTGTGTTAGTTTGGGTTTGATTGGGGTAAGTTGGGTTTACTTGCATTAATTTGGGCTTACTTGGGATAGTTTAAGTTTACTTGAGTTAATTTGGGCAACTTTGAGTTAATTTTGGTTTATTTGGTTTAGATAAGCTGAGGTTAAATGTGTTTGCGTTAGTTCAGGTTTGGTTAGCTCAAATTGGTTTAGTTTTATTTGGTATCTCAGTTAGCAATTATACGCCATTGTGCGCTAGTAATAAATTGAAAATGAAAACTGGGTTCTTTCACGAGTTACTTCTTGTTTGACATTTTGGTACTCAATTGCGTTATTTTCCCATTTTAGGCTCTGGTATATGGTTAGAAACAATATGAAACCGCTATTAAACAAATTTTTTGACACAAATTTATGAACATAGGTCGATTAACATCTGCTTGTACTGGATTTTTTGCAAGTAAACCTGATCAACTGCATTTCGCACAAACTTGTGGAATCTCGTAAAAATCTGTTGAGACTGACGCTGGAAGCAAATATTATTGGATTCGAAAGTGGACAGTAAAATTTCAGAAAAATCTGGAAAGGAAAGTTTGAGAAGTAAAGTAATAACTATGAAAAGAAACACCGCCACAACAAAATAAGCAAAGATTTGGAATATAAAATATACTTCAGAAATCTGAAAGGGTTCAAAAGGCTCATGTAAAGGGTGATTCAACAATAGAGTAAAGTAAGTTTACGCGTTACTGGTATTATTTGTTGCAAAAAGTTTATCGTCATATTGTAAAAATACAATTGCAGTCATACCGACTGCATCAGAAAGATTGCAGCGCAGAATACAATTTTTTTCCAATGGAACACCGTATATTTTATTTAATTTTTGAATACTTACATAACTTTCAACTACTTTTGGCGATATATAAATATGGAAGCAAACTGGATAATTTCTAGAAAATTATAAAAGAAAGGTATACTAAGCATTTAACCAAAATGAACCGTTTTTGTATCCTCAATAAATAACATTAACAATATGTGGGATGCGTTATTTAACATATGTGAGATTTTCGACCCTACAAATACAAAAACTTTGACGATTATTATGACCGCCCTGTAGTTTGTTTCAAAGACAAATATTTTGCGAGCCAGATGTTAATTGGTATAGCATTAGTTTTTTCTCCTGCTAAATTTCAAAAGTTTGAAACACCATGAAAATACGAATTTACATCTTTAAAGCGGAATAAGTTAAGTTAATATTTTATAAAACAAAAAGCACAAAAATGAAATAAAATATAGGGTGCTCCATTAGGAAAGTCCATGCAAAAGTTAAAATCCAATCTAAATCTAATGCAAGTTTTTATAATAAATAAAAAACACCTAAAATCATACTAGGCAAATAGTTCCGGGTGAGACTAAAAAAACGCACAGGTAGACGAACGAGCACAAATGGCACGTCTTGTTATTTGCAGCTTAGACCTCGTCCCTTTCTGTGCATGTCAATAACAGCCGACTCCCAGATTCCGATATCTTATAGGCACACACAATTCTCGCGCAAACACGACCGATAAAAATATATTCCCAATTTCTTTCAGATCGAACTTCTCTAACCATATTTGTCCCGCACTCCAAAGTTTGCGTTTTTTCTCCTTGCTCTTCCGTTCCTCCTTTTTTCCGCTTCTCCAAATATGGAATCTAGGCGGAGGACGTAATGAAAAGGGTCGCCTGTCTATCAATCGACGGATTTCGTGATTTAAGTGGGTAAGACTATGTTATGTCTGGCAATATTTCACGTGTAAGTGGAGAAACATATTTGGTTGAGATTTATTATTGGAAAAAAACTCCTGTTTAAACTGGAGGCAAGTTTGAGGATCATTCAAGTACTGAACCGGTCGATGTTTCTCTTAATCAAAAAAACTTAGAGACATAGAAGCTTAAAATCCCCATCGTTTTATTCCCTAGTGATCATTCCAATAACAACAGCGAAAAACCATCTCTTTTCATTTTTTGCGGTCGTTACCTCCAGTTTGGTTAGTGGATGTGGGTCCACCGAGGTAGCGATAAGAGGGACTCGTGTTCACCAAAAAAATGAATTTGTCTTGGACGTTTTTAAGAGTTCGGCTCCGATTTGATGGCGTTTAACCTCCGAACTGTACGAGCCGCGGTCAAAGACGTCTTTGGATATTGTGATCCTTAGATATGATTTCGATATACCGAAACGGAAGCCATTATCAAAGAGGAAGCGAATAATGACATTGCTTTGGGCCCTGACGAGATTTGGTGCGAAACTGACTGCACTTGACTTTTATTCGCCATTCGAGCAGGCCTATAATAATGATAAAAAATAATTGAAAAACTGTTCTCAAATTTATTGCGATAACGAAATTTTAGAGTTTCCTTACTTAGTGGGAGCTGACTAATAGCGCAATAACAAAAAAAATGCGCTTACACCTGGCCTCGATTTGAAGCCATGGTAAACTGAAAACTCCACTCATACTGGCTCTTAAAACGTGAAATAATCTCCAACATTGACACTAAAATGGACATTTATTATAATGCCATGTGTTGCTTGTACGCTCCCTTTATCTCCAGATCGATCCAGCCGACATGAGTTTTATTTCCAGTATTATTTTCGTCCTTTTTTGTATAGATTTGCATCGGGCTTTAAAATATACACTTTTTTGCGATATGTTTAATACAGGGTCAACACGAAAATTTGTTGATTCCCAGCCACAGAAATTAAATTAGTGTTTTGCTAGTGGAACTTAAATATCAATTTCAATAAATGCCCGCATAAAAAGCTCCCCAAATTCATCTCCACCGGCTTGAAAAGTGCCTCATATATTCGACGATGTGTTGCGCTAAATTTAAATAAAAGTCAACAGCTGCAGGGAATTTGGGTATTTATACAAAGGAAACGCACACCGGATGTGTAGGGACATTGTCGCGGTATCGTAATATTTCCAGAAATGTCGAAGAAGGGTCCTACGAACATATTTTTTCCCAGTTTCCCTCGTCCCTATCATTCGTGTCGCGTTTTTAGCTACTTTTATCAGCCCATGGGCTCTATAACATTTGCAAGAATGTCGATCAAAAAAATAATGGATTTCTTTTTGTAAAAGATGGTTCGTTTAGCAAAAATTTGGGGAAAAAATGGGAAATGCTGATATTACTGATATCACGTGAAGAGACTTTGGACGCAAAGAAGGTGGTTGATAACTGTTGAACTTTTGAGAGCAACATTGGCCCCATGTTTTGCCCAAACTTAAGTTCGAATCTCCGTCTAGAGGCCCTGTATATTTCAGCTCTAAAGAAGCATACCCTTAATAAAAAAACAGAACAGCTGCTATTTGACTAAACCCATCCGAAGCATTTATTAAAAACGTAGCCAACAGTCCATATCTAATTAACCGATGAATTTTAATGAACATTACCATATAATTAGAAAGACTAGCTAATAACACAGCAATTTTTATTTTGGCTAAGTCTCTAACAGAAAATAGAGCGCTATGTTGGGAATTAATAGCACAGAAACGGCGATCAATATATATAAAAACAGCTGAAGCCAAATGTTAGATTTTTACTCGATTTAGTCTTATAAAAATATGAACTTATTGACACAGCTGAAAGAATGGGCGCAAAAAGTAAAAAAGCATCGAGGACAAGTGCACATCTTCCCCATTATCCGTCGATTTTAAAATGTCTTGAAAAACCTCCTGGCAAAGAATATGTTTTTAGCTCATGTAACTGGCAGCCAAAAACGTTGCTCAGTTTGATTTATTTACTACGACTTTTACGAGCATCCACCAGTCATGATTGGAAATGCGATATTCAAACCCACAAAAAATTCCAGGCCCGAGTGTGATATAAATTCTGATTGGAACGATTCGAGGTCTGATAGAAGATGATATGTGTACGTTTTCAGCTTTCAGAGGGTATTTTTACACCACTTGGAGCTTTTGGCAACTGAACTCAGCTTCAAGCTCCCAATTCTTAACGTAGTCAATCTATTTTTTAAAAAATTGCTGGTTTGAACAACTCTGAATGCTACAATGCGAAATTGGGCACAGGTTTTGTCATTAGCCCAAGCAGTAAAAAAATAACCGTGCTTGAAAGTAATTTATTAGCCATTTGACTTACGCGAACACGTGCCTGTCGTTCAGTATATTTGAAAATTGCCGCCTTCTCCCCTTTTCCTTCTTTCCGACCAACATGAATAATGATTTTAATTTTCGGATATTATTTGCGATAGAAACTGCAAATAGATTGGCAAAAATGCGATTTGCGGGTCACGTTTGCCTCATTTCTCACGCCAGCCACCTGCTTAGAAAGTGGCCAATTTTGATCAGGAACATTAAATCCTTCAAATCAACCAAAATGAAATGGAAATTTGGCGTCAATCTAGTTTAATATTTTCGAAATTTTGTCCACAAGCATCATAATTTGTTAGTGTGCTAAAAGTTCGATTATTTTGTTTGCTTGAGATCAAAATGATGTAATAGTTGAAGCATTTTGGAGGAATTGGTATTTTCTTGAATTAAATTGACTTCCACCACATATGAAACGTTCGATCAAAAATCAACTGCATCAATCAATGCTTGTTTTTTGAACCCAATGGATTGTTTTCGACCACTTCCGACCGAAATCAGACGATACCAACAGTTGAAAATTCTAACTACTCCAAAACTTTTGAAAATTATTAAAAATGTTGGATTAATTTGTATCTGAAAATCATGCCCTTAATAGGCTCGTTGCGCGGCTCAATTTTTCTTTGAAACAATCAAACCCCGAAAACGACCTTTTCCCTAATACAGATTTATTATCTGACACACCCTAATATTTCCACCCCCGTTAAAAGTAGGGTTGTTTTTCGACAAACAATACTCTAGCCAATTCCACATAAATCAGTGCCGGTTTGATCCCACACGTAAAATGATTGTCTCAAAAGGGCAAAAATAGGAATTATGACTGAGATTGAATTTGGGACCAAAAGCCATGGGTGATAAGATATAGCCACTCGGAAGTTGTTGATGTGTAAAATAGGGGAAGCTTGTGTTAATAAGCCGGAATAACAGGGCAAATATGATCAAATTTACGGATCCCTGTTAAATGAGGTTTGCTGATTGCTGTCTCTGGCGTTGGTGATTTCCGGTTGAGCTGTGATCTGGATTTACTACAATACGCGTTATAGGAAAGATTAGAAACGCGATTCAACGCAATAATAGCTATTAGAAAGTAGTGGCTGATTTACCGCTTTTATAGTGGAATTATTACTATAATGACGGGAATTTGTCGGAATAAATCTCAGCATCAAACCTGTCCGAAGCGATAATGTACGATGCATAATTGAAGTGTTAACATTTGGTGGAAGTATAATTATGTCTTCATTTAATATCCATTTTAAAAGCCAATTATTTTTGAAAATGAACGGTGAGAAAAAGCCGATAAGAGTTTTATTGGAATCTTGCGTTTGACTAGCGGTTTGTTATGCGATGATTTACACACAAATTCTTCAACGTCATTAATCGACTGAACTCGTCTTCGGCTTGATGAATGTTGCGACACAAAATTAGGGCTCCGTGTGGAATGCAAATTAGATAGAGATCCGTGTTTACCGATTAATCGAATAATGACGAAAATCAACAAAGATTCTGGTAGCACAACAAGCTGAGTTTATTAGTCGTTTTAAAGCTATTTAGTTTTTCTTCTCACATTCTCCAGCTGCTTTTTCTTAAGGCCGAGGTTATCTTGTCTCGGTATGCATTTCGTCGAATTTATGTTTTCGTGTGTATCATTTAATTTGCCAACCAGTTTTCTATGTCGTAAATGGCAACAGGAACAGCTCCTGGAAAACTTTATTGGCTTCCATCGCATCTAACGACCGGTTTTTATAAAAATATATACAAAACCCATTTGGAAAACCATTCGTTTTAACAACTTTGTCAGGCGTGTCTGATAAAAACATAAAATCACTGGTAAATGTGCCGATATTGCCATCTTCTACTGGTCTAATAAAATTAGCATTATCGCATGTATGCGCTGTAAACGGCCATTTTTTATGGAAAATACTTGCGAGCAAGCTATATAGATATTAGGGTCTGAAAGCCTCAGCATCATGAAATTAAAATAGGCCCATTAACATGGAATAAATTGAGCTTTTTTTGAAAAGTCTGAATATTAAAGTAGGCGAAATAATATTTAAAAGCTCGCAATATCAGCATGAAAAGGAGCCAGAGATCAAAGGAAAAATTAACCACGTAGAATAATAGGTCCTCGGCGACAGTTTCAATCCGAGCAATTTGCCACCTTTTTCCGCTATGCATGACCGGAATGCCACAAGACGTAGGCACCAGGTTAGAGAAAAATGTATTTGTTAATGTGAATTTTGAAAATTCAGCTGCGGAAAATGCTTTGAGTTTTACTAGACAATTCGCGGGACTTTTGACTAAAGAATATCGATTATATTTTAAATCTTCAGTTGCTCAAATCCTCAGAAAATATCAGCTTGTGGAACGGAAAAAGTTTTGAGCCTGAGAAGTCGTCAGTAAGAAAACACTTTCAGATTACTTGGAAACATGCTAAAAATCAATATTTCACAACACAAAACAGTTTAAAAAACTGAACTCTCGGAATAAAACGGAAAACTATTGAAATTTGAGCAATTTCCCCTCATTTATCTGAATCAGTTTCAGCAGGGAGAAACGTGGACCCCCAGCCCACGCAAGCAGAAATTTTAGGATCTCGGCAATAAAGGAAAACTCACAGTTTATTAAATCGCATGGTTTCGTTGCAGCGGCAAGTTGAAACAAGCCTCGGAGCAAATGGCAAAATAATGTTTGCAATATCGATAATAGTAGAAAAATAACACCAACACCCACTTATGAGAATCTGGTTTCAAAGCTGAGGCGATGTTTAGTGATGGAAAATGACTTCGTCGGAATGTGAAAGGAAACAATCGGAAAGTCGAAACCGTCCATATAATCGAAACTTTGCCATCAATACACTGGAAAACTCCTTCCGACTCTTTTTACAGCTGTCAAACGTAAAAGGGCCAAAGAAAATAATTCCCAAAGGCAATACCGAAGACGTCCATAATATAAACAATTCACTCCACCAACAAGCCTCAAGGTCTCAAAAGGCCCTCGTGATGGCCCAGGATTTGCGATGTCGGACACGACTAAGCAAGTTAAAGGCCGATCTTGAGAGACATCAGTTCCTAAATAAAAACGGTAAACTTTCCGGCAACGGAAAGTGGTCCTAATGGCTTAAGGAACTTCTGTAAACTGTCCTGTAGAAAGTTTTTTGTGCCAATAAATTAAGACCGAACATAAATTGTGGTTACGTGGGACTGCTGTTTGACCGGAAACCCACACTTGGACTTTATTTGCTCCAACGTGGACAGTTGTGACGATTGATCTTTTTGCTCTTGTTTTTACTGAAATGGTCGAAAGTACGAAATTTACCATTTCGAGATTTCTCTGGTTTCTTAAAGTGCTTTCCAAGCAACTTTAATAACTCGTGGTTGTAATTTATCAACAGTATTTTTGATTAAATTTGTAAAGTTTTTATATCGGCTGGTAACTTCAAAATATCGTTCTAGGGCAGATGTCGCGATGCGAAAATCGAACAAGATCGTAAATTATCCCAAGAACGTTCCAGCTTCGAAACATCCCACTCAATATATGTTTTTTTTTTATTTAATGCGCTGCTTTTCCAAAGCCGATGATACGTAAGATGCAAATATATGAAGACGGGAATCCGGGAGGAGTCCCCAGACAATTAAGGGGAACTATCCGCCCTTCTGTTTCTTTCGCTCCCCGTGCGGCATAAAGGTAAGTTTCTCCCGGATGAAGGTGGAAAATGAGACGGTTACTTTTATTGGAAAATATGATCTTTTCTGGGGAAAATCTGCGAAGTTCGTAACGAAGGTCGATGCTTATGGGTGCGGGTGCTTAATTTCAGGTTTTCAGATGCTGATGGTGGGCACCAATAGGTAACATCTCGATAGTCCCTTGACATATATGGCAGTTTTGTTTTAAGAACTTTTCAATTTTAAATTTTAAGTTTAATAAATTTATTATTAGTACTATTAAATAATTAGTAATTGTTTTCATTACGTAAAAGCAAAAAACAACTAAAAATAGAAACATTAAATTAAAGTTATGATTGAGAAGTTAACCTCTAACTACGCAAGAGACAATTTTTTCTGATTCTTTGCGATATACTTAAACTCTGATATACATCCCAAAATGTCCACTTGCTCTCAGCAATGGCTTTCTTGGAAATTGAAATTTTGCCTCGCTCCGGTCTAACTTTGCGGCAACTTGTTAGACATAAAATTTTCGAAAGTCGTTCTAATATCAGGGACATTGAAAGCACAAAATGTGAAAAATGCAATGTGTCGTGGGTGCTACTTGATCTGCTCGTATTCGCTTGCAAGGCGGAAACAGGCAAAATTGCTCACACCGGAAAGTGTAATCCATGCAAATCTTGTAACAGTGCGGTTTTCTACTTAAAGATCTTGATTTTTTTCATTAAATTCATGTGTACATGTTTTTCAATTACGGTCGCAGATGAAAAGGGTCCACAATTTTCTTTCTAACAACTGTTTCCATGCGAAAGTGTGCATTGATCTTGTGTTTACTACTGATCGTAACCTGGAAGCTCTCAAGCAAACCAACTCTGAAGATTCAAGACAGTGGTGCTTGCCTAAAAACCCCAAAAATTCACAAGTTTTAGTCTCGAAGCCTATCTCTATTTAAAAAATAAATATTCCTCTACGACCAACTATAATTTTCCTATAAAAACAATTTATAACAAAGTTTAGTCACGGGACGCTCGACAGAAGTGATAACTTCATAAATTAATAGAAACCATAAAATATTGAAGTTGTTTAACGCATGATGGCAATAATAATGTTATTTTATAATTTCGATATTCTTGTTA
>NW_026018759.1:0-12415 GCF_020466585.1 Dendroctonus ponderosae
CTATAGACCAAGGTTTCGAAATTGTTTAAATTTTTCTGAATTAGTATAGAGAAAAGGAATTTGGTGATTTTGTTCATTTTCAATAGTGAATTTAATTGTTGGTTCTTTATTATTCAGATAAAGATAAAAATTCATCAAGTTTTTGTTCGCCATGACTGTAAATGGAGAATACGTCATCAATATAACGCCACCATATTATTGGTTTAAATTTGTAATTATTAATGAARGTTGATTCAAAATTTTCCATAAATAAATTACTAAAAAATGGGGATAGTGGTGACCCCACAGCCATTCCAAAATTTTGTTGATAAAAATTGTCATTATATTGAAAGTAAGTTGACTTTACACATATTGTTAAAAGTTCAATAATGGTGTTAATGCTTAGTTGTGTGCGTTCTTTAAGATTGGTGTCATTTTGTAATTTTAATTTTTCAATTTTTTTTTAAACCTTAACTTGTCAAAAAATCACTTCTTACTCAGTATTGATAGTATATCTTACTSTGGTATCAGAATTCAACGTATAGGAAACTGCGAGAAGTGCCTAGCGCCTTTTCACACAGGCCACTCTGCTGCGCTTCTCACTGCAGCGCCACAACCAGGACAATCAAGCGTAACAATTATTCTTTCGTAGATTTTTAAGTTTTGTTTTTGTGATACAAAATTTCTTAATACGTGTTTATTTATAAAATATATGTGTTTTATGTTATAAGTACAAATGTATTTCTCATAATAAAATTAATTAAATATAAATTATGTGAATGCCTTAGCTCAATGTTATTGAAAGTTTTTCTTCAACTGAAATGTAACTTCTCATTGTTGTATTTAATCCGGCAACTTCATTGTTCAGTATAGAATAATTTCTTTGTGGTTTTAAAGGAGCCAAAAAATGTGTCATCATCTACCCTTTTTAGGCCGTTCACTTAGTAATGGGTGTACCCAGAATTTTTTTTTTCTGTCGAAGTCGTCGTCGACGGCCCATTATTAAAAGAAGCAAATGTTAAATATTCAAGCTCATTTTAAAATTGAGAATATGATTGAAACATACATTAGCATGCGAAGTAAATTTAACTTCAGTTCAAAGTACATATACCATAATACCAAATTTCAGGGGCAATTCCGATTATATGTCTCTTAATACAATTCTGTGGATTGAATTTTTGTCTTACTTGTATCTTTTTACATGACGTTTTAGCTTCAGTAGCAGCTGTAGATTTTGAAAATCGGTCAAAGAGAAAAAATGCTATCACTGTAAAATCAAAAAGTCGATTTTTTGACATCACCCTGTAAATAAAAAAGATAGAAAAAAATTGAAAAATCGTTTTGAGATTTGAAGTCCATGTCTCTATGCCTTTCATGCTAAAATGAAAAAAAATGTTTGTTCAATTGGGAGCATGTCAAACTTTCACAAATTTTGCATTGCTTCATTTGCCACCCTGTAGAAACTGTAACTGAAGCAGTAGTTTTTTGTAAAAACACTAATAGAAAGGGAATTGTGCTACACAACAATTCAAACATGAATCAAATAGCTTGTAGCAGTCAGAACTTATCGAGTTCCAAAGTAACGTTTATTTTGTTGAGCAGTTTAGACTGATTGGCTATCTGACGATTAAGTAATGATTAAAATTTTAAGGGTTTACTAGAGCAAGCTCTTTACCAAAACGTTCTATACATTCATTTATTCTTATTGGTACAAAAACATATAGACACATAAAACTTAGGTCATAGATGCTGCACAATATAATACAAAGGTAAAAATTAGTACAAGTACAGAAGTATGTAATATAATATCTACCTACTGTTAAACTAACAGAAATGCTGATAATCACAAACCCTTAATAAATAAATGAAAATTATTAGTAGATCACTAGAAAAATAGAAAATAATTTCGAATAATCTCTAGAAAAGTTGTAAATGATAACTCTACTTAACTAAAAAAACATTTATGACTATGTAAAAATCTTAAATTACGGATACATACCGTAACGTATATATTTAATAATAGACTTACATTTGTGTACATTAGAATGTAGTAACTAGTAAATGCATTGAAGTCCAACTTTGACCGTGTCACAATTCTGTCTACTAATTATATATACAGACCATGTAATTTCTGCCATATAATATAATTCGTTAATAAGATCCAGGTTCTTCCGTTGAAATGCACATGTCGATTTGTTTCTTAGAAATTAGAAAATTAAGTTTGATTTAAGATTTCTTTCGCATCCAATAAAGTGTGAATTTATGGGCACCTTTGATTTACAAGACCTTTAATTGTAATTTATCTAACTAAAACTAAAATAAACTATCCTATAAAAGTTACTGAAAAGGTGAACAAAATGTACACGTTTTCAGTGCATTAATACCCTTCTAACTACTATAACACGTAAAATGGACGAATGTAATTAAAAATATATCAGTTGAGAACAGAAATAAGCTGCAATAAAAGAGTAAATATAATGCAATTGTATCATTAAATGAGATTTTCCCCAATAGAGGTTTGCAAAGTGAGTAAAAAATGTTCAAAAAACTATACAACTAAGTATATGTATAATATCAAGTAATTTCGCCAATTGTTTAGCAATTTGTACTTTATATGTCAAAAACAGCCTGAAAAATCTGATACAAGACTTTGATTATAGTTTGTATAAAACATATTTTTATTTTATTTCATGAAAACTAATAAAATTTCCCTGAAATAAAATAGAATTATCAATTTACAGTAATTGAATGGTAAACAATAAGAAGATGCAAATTGCGGAAAAATCACTCAGACTGTTGGACCTTTCAGATGATGCCTATAATTAAAGTATTTATTACTAAACAATCACTTCTTACAAGTTGTACTGTCACAACCATATTAGTGCCTTATTGCATCACTCACAACATACAGAAAGCTGAGCTCAGTATGTGCAACATTTATTATATTCAATTTAAAATTGTATTGGTTGTGCCTCAAATGATGGTGTATAACGTATTACACATTGGTGTATACAAGTAAAGTAGTAAAACAAACAAGACTAGTTGTTTACATTGCTAATATCAACTTAATCGCTTATTGCAAAAAATGGTACTGGTTATCAATAGTAGAATCAAATTCCGTTTTTTTATATTTGCAGACTTTGTGCAATCACAAGCACCACCATGTAAGCTGATTGGAATTTACTAGCTTTGCTTATCCAGATTAAACCAGGATAATTAACGTTGGGCTGTGAAATTTCTGAAATAGAACAACGCTCTATCAACATTTATAAACTACTTTACCAAGTTTCAAAATATGTTTAAAAACAACAGGACACATTGATTTTCAATAATCTGAACATAAAAATGTTTTTAAAGGTTTTTTTTAACTAATTTCAAATAGTCTAGAATGATTTAACGTCTTGTAAGAGAAAAAACAATTTTAAAGTAAAATCCCAAGAACCTATGTTACTATAATACCATGCATAAATTATCGCTTATGTGGTGAAGTTTACTTACCTATATATGCAAATCAGTAATGTAAAAAATAAGGCCACTGTGCTCGTCGAGAGTGTGGAAGCGTCCCCGTATCGAGTGGAACCACAGGCCGGCGGGCATACAGGAATAATGGACTCTACACACAAACAAAGCAATGGCTAATAACTAAACTACCTGATGCACTAATTAAAATTACAGAAATTATACTTGCGCCGCTCAATTAACTATTTCTCTAATATTTCAGGTAACGGTATGAATATGTGAAAACATTTCCTCCACTCCAGTACTCATGCAATATTAGCATTACCATTTGCAAGAGTAGAATTTTATTATAATACTATGCTCACTCAACTTTAATTCAAAACAAAATGCAATCGCAGCCAATTGAACAGACTTATGTATGACTGTATGACGGGTAAATGTTGAACAGATCGGTTAAGCGTCAGATTCACAAGATAAACTTTGTAACATCCACGAAGCATGGGTAAATTCCAAATACAGGAAGATTCAAAATTGGCGTTATTCCACTTTGGCACTCTATATCAAGTAATTCATGCAGAAGAGCTTTAACATAAAACTAGGCGCACCCAAGCATTAACATTGAAACTGAAGTTATGAAAATGTGGAAGTTTGTTAACACTTGACTGAGAGTGTGTTAAGTTATCTAGTAAATTAAGGATATACCACTTCATTCTAGTTTCATACACGCATTCAAATTGTGTTAACACAGGGTTATTCACCACCTTATACAGCTTCTCAGGCCCATAATTAACGAGATACAGGGTGTTAAATTTTTAAAAATTATTGTTATTTTTTCTTTAACTCCTACAATTTATATTTTGCTCAAATTTTGAACTTAGCCTCATGTTTGCAGTTTTTTCGAATCTTCATTTTCGATTTATTTGCATATATATTTTCTATGAATTTTTTTATAAATTTTTTTGTGTGCTTTTGTTAACACTTTTCTGTGAAAGCTTGAACTGCCAGTTGAAGTTAAAATAGGGATGGCTAACGAGTTTTTAACGTTAATTTATGTTACAATAATTGAGGTTTCTCTACTGTAAGCTAATCCTAAAAAAAATTATAAATTAAAGGTGCTGCTCAAAATGGCTCCGTTTTCTCTAAAGCACAAACGGACTCCTCGTCGAAAATTAAAGTCCACTTTATCCAATAATTGAATGTAATTTTTTATAATGTTACATTTATTACTGATACGATTCCATAAATATTATGTAGTTTCAACAGGCGTTGAATATACATATTCTTTTACAGTCCCCCACAGAAAAAAATCACACGTATTCAAATCTGGCTATCGCGGTAGCCAGCGAAGCGGGAAATTATTTCCGCGACCTATCCATCTATTTCGAAACTGTCGGTTCAAAAATTCACGAACGTTTATAAAATATATATCGATATCGCACATCGAACAAATATCGCCCAACGATTCCGGCCTAGACATTAAATTTAAATTCTCTGCGGTAATGATGGATAGATTTTGATTGGAATATTCATGGCTGTTGTGTAGATTTGTGATTTCCCTCCGCCTAAAGCAGGTTTCATCAGTGAAAAAGATACTTCTGTGAAAACAAACGTTCTGATTTAAAATGGAACTACAAAAAATCATTCATGGGTCTAACGGTAACAGTTCTTGAACTTTTTGAAAATGATAGGGATGCAGCACATTACGTCGTATAACTCGATGTATAGTGGACTGTGGTATGTTAAATTGCCCGAATATTTTTCAGGTACTGGTTTCGGGTTCATTTTCAATATGGCGTAAAATTTGCTTCTCATTTCTTGCGGTCACTGCGTAAATGCAACCTCCCTTATTGCGTTGGCAAAGAGAGCCCGTCTCCCGAGCTTTCCGTTCAACTTTAACAAACGTGTGTCGACTTCAAATCACACGATTTCAAAATCTTCGGTGCTCCACCACATTTCTTGGACAGTTACTCTCACAAAACCTTAATGGAAAATTAACTTGCTCATTGAATTAAAATTTTTCATCCACTRTTATTAAAAACAGATTGATTTTACGAAAAAAACCTTTAGGTACACAAGGAAATTGATGCGTTTAACTTACGAGACGTCAGATTTGACATCCAAATSTCCAGCAAAAAGTACCACAGCCCACTATGACAAAATAAATAACTCGAAAACAAARGCAGATACGAAAAAACTGCAAGAGATAAAAAAAAATCTTAAATTGGACAACAAATTTAAAATGTTGTTCGGTCGAAGTCAGTGACGCACCACAAAAAACTTCGCAGGGTAGAAGGGGGTATGACACTAGAAAAAAACGCCCTGCAGATTTTCGCAATCAGTTAGCTCACCTACCGGTACAGGGTCTAAACAGTAGGCTACGTTCAAAATATCTCATAAACTGTAAGAGTTAAAGAGAAAATACCAATATTTGTTTTAAAACTTTAACACCCTGTATCTCGTTAACCTTGGGCCTGAAAAAAAACTTAAATTGCAACTCAATTGTCCTCTACACGCCCCTGCTTGGTGTCCATAAGGTTGTAAATCACCCTGCATAATTGCTTTAAAAGCGCACTGGAAAAACTAGATTCATAAATATTCGGTTGTTCTCAACTGATTAGTGGCGAATTTATAGTCAATCAGCTATAAAATATATGTTTTTCCATTTGTGTGTTAGTTTCATCTGCTACCTTTGCTGATTTGCGCTTAAAGCATTAGATATCTATGTAAAGTGAATAATAAAATATCATTTACAGGTGTTAATTAAATATATTGTTGCCAAATTTCTGATTTCGTTTTTTGCAAGTAGCTCACTTTTGCGTGCATTTTTAAATAATTTTCTTTGTACTCTCTAAATACCCCGGACAAAACTTCCAGCGTAAAAGCGACTATAAATTCTAGAAAAAATAAAAATCAAATATGTTGATGTTAAATCAAATATATATATGTTATTTGTTCGAACCATTGTTGTTATGGCACATATGCATTCAATTTTAAAGTCACAGCTTTTGTAACTCTGACCCATAAAAGCATTCTACAATCGATTACATAATAACCAACAGAGAAATTGTACCGGAACAATTTCTTGACGTAAGAGCTTTGACATCGCCCAATATAGGTTCATATGATAAATTAGTCAGAAGCAACAAAATTTTAATCAAGATTCCACCAAACAAGTCAAAGTCTCCCAAACATGCCGAAAAGTTAAAAATAGGGTCTTTAGAGGACCAAACTACAAAGTGGCTTTACAAAGAACGACTAGATGATTCAAGATAAATCCATTAAAAAAGGAGGATAATGTAAACGAACTCTGGACAAAATAGAATCGAACGTATTACAGGCTACAAAAGAAAGAATAGGAGTTAGGAAAATTTACCGACCAGACCAGCAACGTAAATGTGGGAGGCCGTTTTTATGACATTTGTGCTGTCGAATGAGCGGTTATACCCATAATAAATAGCATTTTCAACTGAAAAGGCTTCTGTGACACCAGACTTTTTTCGGTATGCTTTTTCACGTAATAGAATATATCTAAACGGTGATACTAAAAAAATATTATAAAAAAATCACATATGTGACTAAGGGCCATCATATTGTCCTTTCGGAACTCAATTGAATAACTAAGTTTTGAAACATTGAATTTTTCTCAATTTAATAAAGGCAAATTTATAGTTCTATCGATATTTTTTCTATTTACCTTTTAGTTAATTTTAGCATTAGGGCCTCTACGTAATATTAATAGAAAAAAACGTGGCTTGCAAATGCAAATTATAAAGGAATGACAAAGTTCTGATTTAGTTTTTTTTGCAAAAATTGTGTTTTTTTTATCTTCAGAGGAATGACGTCAATTTAAATCACCGTACATTCATACTCATATTCTGTGAAGAGGAAAGATTTAAATACATAGAAAATTATATTTTATATTATTTATCAATGTCATGCACTTCTCTATCCTCGCGTATCTGTTATCATCTGGCAGAAATTATGTGACTTCTCATGATAACGCAAATTATCGTTACAGAAGAAATTATCTATTTTTGTCTATGTAGCTGGAAAGTATCTATGCGTAATACATTTGCCAATTTAAAAAAAAACTTGAATCGCATTTTTCAAAACAATTCTTATTCGAATATATGTCTTTACCGCAAGTGAACTATTTTATAACGCTTAATGCATAATTTGCTAAAGCAGCTACACTTCAAAATTAAGTGTAGAGGTATTCAAATCATTAGTGAAAAATTGAAGTTTTATATGTGTTCATGTGTTCTAACAAAAAGACTAAAAAACTTCATACAGCCAAAGAAGCCAATTTTTTATTACCGCATACATACTGGCAGATGCAATTCAAAAATATTATTTCAATGTTAAAACATCCTACGTTAAATAAGAAAATATTTTATTCAAGTACTCCGTACATCATTCCATTGACATGTTTAGAATTACATACATACAGGGTGAGTTTTTTTCGATGACTAGTACAGGGATCTTGAAAAATGCAGCAGATAGAACGAAGGTTAAATCGACAAGGAGACGTAGTTTTAAATGCTCTACTGGAAAACCAAATTTATTTTTGTAAAATTTGACGAGTCATGAGATTTGTGAAAAAAAACGATTGATTTATGGTAGATTTTTAAATGAGTCCTAGTTCAGTCAATATTAATCTGACAAATTGCATTCCAAATAAAATGACATGAAACATTTCTACAAATTAACTGTGATTTTTGACATATGACACAAACTTGACTTTTTGTAAATGACAACTATACAGGGTGATTCAAAATTGGCGTAATTCCTTTTAAGGGGTAATAGAGGTTCACTTAGAGAGTAGGAGACAAATATTGAAAAAAAAATTTCCGATAATTTCTAGAAGATATTAATAGTTGAAAATCGAATGTCAACGTTGTTATTAAGCATTATTTTCAAATTGTCCCATGTCTAATTGGTAGAAAATTGGAATACTTAAGCATTCAAAAACAAAAATTAAGATATTATTGTAACGGAAATGGCCAGGGGAACGCACGTTTGAAATGGAGGGATCAAAATTCATGGTATTTCAGTAAATCGGAGCCCCATTTGCGCCCCATTTACTGTCAAATATGACACTGACAAGCGGGAAGTTTCGCACCTGCTCTGGAGATTTCGAGAACCATCTGGGTTACCTGGAGGAAATTATATAAGCGACGACGAGATCCAGACGGGGAGAGTGAAGTGACAGCAGCGACGGAGTGCAGAAGAAGGTTAAACCCCGCGAGTCGGAAACGCGTGTTTTCCTTAAAGTTGTACCGAGTGGAATAAAAGTTGAAAGCTGAAGAAAGAGTTTGATACTCGGCCATCCACGGTACATTATTTTTATATTAAAAAACWAAAAAATTGGAAAGATTGGAAGAAAGGGTCCTACTTTATGGCCMYCTCTATCGATTTTTCAGTTTTATTTTTTTTTGTGGGGAGCYGTAAAAAACACAGTTTATAAAAGTAAATAGGGCAATTTATATGAACTTAAAGAAGCTGTTGTTAGAACATTTGAAAATATTGATGGTCAGTCAATTAGAAAAGCAACTTGTTTAGTTTTAAAGCGCTGCAATATTTCAATCGATAATAATGGTGGACTTTTTGAAAAAAATTTACAACAAAAATTATAGTTTCTAGCGTTCAATTTTAATTATTGTTAGCATGTTTTGATTTTTATAACAAATAATTTACATGAGTTGCTGTTTTAATTAAAATAACTTTATTGCCAACTTTAAGGTAGTTGTCAAAATAAATATTGCATTATTTGTTACTATGAAAACAATGCTGTATGCTTCATACTATTTTCCATGGCTAACTTCGATCAACTACATTAAAAAAGTAAAAATTATTCAAACACTTCATTTTCAAAAAAAAACTAACGGTATATGTCACTGAAATTATTTCTAAGAGTCTATTTAATAAAGGCATAATCAAATATAATTCCCATAAAAAAACAACCAAAGTTTATTTCATGTCAAAAATGAGTTACTTTGTAAAAAAGTCTTCTGTCATTTTATTTGGAATGCAATTTCCTAAAGCTTTTCTATTTAGTGTCAATCTGTCAGATTAATGCTGACTGAACTAGGAGTTATTTAAAAATTTGCCATAAATTAGTTTTCTTCCAATATCTCTTGACACCTGTGAAACTTTAGAAAAAGAAAATTAGTTTCGAGCAGAGTGCAAAACTCAATTTCGCAAAAAGCCCATTTAACTCTTTTCGTATCTATCTATATCTGCTATAGTATCCAAGATAACTGTACTAGTCATCGAAAGAAAAACGCACCTTGTATATAATATATGGTTACAGAGTACTTACCAAAAAGCTCAACTCTGCCCTCCGATGTACCCAACCTATTTGCTGCCTTGCACACATACTGCCCATACTGCCTCTTTTCAATTGTTATTACCTGTAATTAAACCAAAACACTTATTTTCTGAATACATTTTGAACATGTCTTACAATACAATGTTAACAATACACATCTGCTTACTCTTAATGTAGTGTCAGTAAACTCATCAGCAACAGCAAAGTGAGATATCATATTATGCTGATTATTTACTAGAGTAATATCATCCTTTTCCCAGGTAATTGCGGGTAGGGGGTAAGCTTCAACGTGGCACTCGAGATCCATATCGTATTGCAAAGCCTGGCCCAAACGAGGCCTTGGCACTGTTACCACAGGTGCAAATTCTACTTCGACAGCAATATTACCTAAAAATCAAAATACACGTATGTTTCCGAGTACTTTCGATGCAAACTTTATTTGTAATTCATTTAGTATATCAATTCATTCAGTATATCTAATGCAAAAGAGAGGTTAAATATAAAGCTGAAATAATACCACTCACGTCTTGCTCCCTGTCCAACGCCATTTTCCGCAATACAATAGTAAGTTCCACGATCCTCTTTCTTGATCCCTTTGATTTTCAGCGTATTACCTCGGCTTATAGATCCCCCTGTAGGCAAAACCGCGTTATTTTCACGCCTCCATGTAATTCGTGGCACAGGAAAGCCTCCAGCATAACATTCCATATCAACAGCTGAAATGAATTTTCGTTTTACTCCTAATCTGAGAAGTCATCACTATTTTTATTGACCTATAGTGAGAAGTATATTCTTCTCCATACGTCAATAAAAACAATAATAAAAAAGTCCCTATAGGTAAATAATGAAAGCCATTTACGTTTTTCATTATTTTTAGTTTCCCCACCTCTCTAAGTTCAAGTGAGATTCCATCCATTTTTACTTCTAAAATTACTGTAACTTTAAGATTCACCAATTTTGGCTTTGCCCAGAAGTTTTTCATAAAATTTGTATCTGCTTTCTGGAGACAAGTAAATTATATTACGGCAGTTTCACAGCTGAACCTCAAGCTATTAAGTCTTGGGACACTTATAACATTAATGGGAAATTCAAAATATAATTAAATCAATTTTAGGCAATCATGTGTGTGTAGTAAGTGTTAGTAGCAAAAAAAATCTAAGTATATGCGCTTCGGTCGAGAAGGCTATTAAATAACTCGCACATACATAAAAGTGCTCGGTATATAATAGCCTACTTCTCGACCTAGGTATGTAATAAACTATAATTATTCTGCAATTTCCAACTGAACCAGGAAGCGAAAGATAAAATAATGAAAAGATAAGTACCACTGCCTTCTGCTACTACGACAGATCTTGTAGAGTTATCCGAAATGAAGGGAGGTCGACGAACTTGCACTTGTACTTCCGCGCTTACTCTATTGCTTGGAGAGATGAGAATTTGGCACGCGTAAGTTCCTGCATCGGTCTCTTGCATGTCCTTGATTTGCAGAACATAAGTGGAACTGGCCTAGAGTACATAATAATGTTCTGTCATAATAATTTATTGTTATTTATAAAGCGTTGATGAGTTTAAGTATTATAGTAGAACGTCTAGAAAATAGATCTAGGTTTAATAGGAAGTATGTATTACCGGATCATATCTGAGGGAGAACCTAGAGTCATGTAGGATGAGAGAGCTGCCAGTTGAAATAGGTAAACTGCTTCCAGTGTCCAATTTCATCCATACAACAGAATAGTCCTGAGTGTACTGAACTGAACATGATAGTTCCACAGTTCCACCAATATCCTTAATTTGCGTTTGGGAAATAAAAGAAATCGTTGGAGATCTTTGTCCTTTGGCTGCAAATGAGACATTTTACTCCATTAAAATCAGTTAGCTTAAAGGATGCTGATTGTCAATTATAGCAAACTATAGCCCAGTTATTCGTTCTAAACTACACGTAACATCCCTAACATACCAAGTAAACATCATAGAGAGTATATATAGATAGACAAACATTTTAAAAGTTGGAACCATGAGTTATGAGACTGTTTGCGTCAGTGTAACCGTATGGTTACGCTAGGCGCTTACACTAACGACTTCTTCATTTTCGAATTTCTTATTTCAGAAAAGGATTTTCCTTAGCTATCCTCATTCTCACCGGATATAATAAACTTCCGTGAAAAGGGTTTTATTGGGATCACAAAATGAGGAAGAACGAGATTGTTTATAATTACATGCTAAGGAATCGTTTCTTCAAAATTTGCGGCTTATCCATTTTGCCGCCAATGGACAACCTGATGCAAAAGATGAAATGTTGCATTTGTAGAATGCATTTAGATTGAAGGATGCAATTCTTACTTCAAAACCATGTACCAGAAGTGCAATGTACGCCTTCCGCTACATTTCATACCAAATAAAACATGAATTTGTCATGATATTATGTTTTTGATTATTTCCCAAAATGCTCTCACAAACGCTTAGCGTAATCATACACTTTCTAGAAAAAAATATGGAAAGTAAAGAAAAATGTAATACTTGCATTTCGAACTGATATCACTGCGAAAAAACAAAAACTAGTTTAATTTTGCAAAAAAAAATTATTCGGGCGTTAAAGGTTTTACTAATGTTTGGAAAAAAGTCTGAAATAAAACCCAGCGGAAGGGG
>NW_026018760.1:0-12647 GCF_020466585.1 Dendroctonus ponderosae
GAGAAAGAGTTTTTCTGTTAGTTTGGAAATAGTGGGAAGGAGGCTGATGGGTCTCCAGTTTTGTGGAAAGGTTTTGTTTTTGGTGGGTTTGGGGATTAATACTACGGAGGCGGTTTGCCAAGGGGTTGGGAATTTCCGTAGCAAAAAGGACGCGTTGATGAGGGTGAGGATGTGATTGAGGATACTTTCCGGGAGTCGTTTGAGGATCTTGTTGGTTATTTGGTCGGGACCGGGACTTGTGCGGGTTTTGAGGGTGGCGATTAGGTCGTTGAGCTCGGAGAGAGTTACGGGGGGGATTGCAGGGGCGATTGCGTTGCAGTTGGGGGGGCAATTATCAGTGTGATTTTGTGTTAGTGTAAAAATCAACATCAGGTGAGTTTTCTCACAGAGTAGCCTTTTCAATATTTCTTATTGGTTTAACATTGAAGATAATGTTAGTGAGTTTTCTCACAGAGTAGCCTTTTCAATATTCCTCATTGGTTTAAGATTCAAGATAATGTTAAAGAGTGAGTGTTTCTTCATGGAGTAACCTTTTCAACTTATACTTTATATTTATTTATCTTCTTTAATATTAAATTGGTTTTCTTTAAAAGTCTAGTTAAAGTTCAATACTGTTAAAGCTTCATTTAAAAGCATTAAAGTTCATAGAGAAGTACCTAGTGCTGGCTGTAGACGTACAACAGTACTTTAGTAAGTTTTGAGTAATGATGTTAGGGACGGGTACTGGCTGTGGATGACCCGCAGTACCTAGTGGCCAATTAAGATACTGTTTATCATGATAAATGCCGGTGACTAGTAAGGCTTTTCCTGAGCAGGTATTTCGCGCGCAGTACCCTTAATACTTATTAACAACTCAGGATTAGCCGGGCTTTTCTTGGGGAGGTATTTCGTGCGCCGTACCCTTAATACCTCTTAACAACCCAAGTTTAGCCGTGGCAGGATGCAACTTCGGTTGTAGTTTTGCGGGGTTCAGATATAGATTGATAATACTCAGATAGAGTAAAGTTACTACTGTAAATTAAGTTATAGGTAGATAACTGTTGACTTCAAGTGATGCACTCTGCGTGAGTCGCTCCTTGTTTGAGACACGTTTGGCGCTTGTAGCTGATTCTGACATGTTTTAATGATTCTCATAATAATAACCTAAATCTAATTCTTGATGAACTGGTTACTCAATTACTTTTTCTAAATAGATTTCAGATGTATTCTCTCGATCGACCACTTGACGAACTGCCATTACACATTGTCTACCGTTTGGGAGTGTAAATATGGTAGTTGATGTTTACTTGTTCTAAGTATAAACGAACGCCCCCCTACAGTATATGCACCGACATCAGCCGCCGCAGAAGAGGAATAGTTTTACGAAGATATCTCGACTGATAAGGGCTTGGGGCGAGCAAAACACGGTGATCATAGGCGATTTCAACGCTAAAATTGGAGAGAAACAAGTGGCGGACCCGGGTAACATTGGTTCAACATACGGAATGGGCAGGGGAAGAGACAGAGGAAGGTACTATTATAATTCATAAACAAGGAGATGTTCTGCATGACCACATTCTTTAAAAAGTCCAAGCAACGAAAGTGGATGTGGAGAAGCCCGAATGGACATGTAAAGAACGAGACTGAATAAATCCTAACCACAGCGAAACAACACTGTGCGGGTGTATCTGTTCTAGATCGTTTCAATACAGGAAGTGACCACCGGCTTGTAAAAGCAAAATTATGCGTAAATACTCGGCTCGAAAGAACAAAGATGATCCAGAAAAAATCGTCAGCGACCCTCAACTTGAACACTAACACAAACGACATAAATATATGTTTCCCACATAGAACAAAAACTCCTACCTGAAGAAACGCTGAAAGATCTAGACCTTAACATCCTATCCTATTGAAAATTGAAATAAGGATTGTGCACTTCAAATTACGAGAATTGAGTAAAACTGAACCTTTTTTCACTCACGTCATCGGGTATGTAGCGTATGAGAAAGTGCATTCTTTTAAAACAGCTTTACTGGCTTTATCTCATATCTCTTTTGATGTATACACAGTACGAAAACTCCATAGAAGTATTCCTCAAAAAACACATTTAGTCTTACTGTGGTCTTTTAAGCATACACCAAATATTTATGGATGCTTATCGTTGGATACGTTAACTGTTTTAATTTGTTTTGTTCAGCAATATTTAAAAATAAAAACTACAGTCAGCAAAACAACACAACCACTTCAAGATCTGAAATATGAATTTAAAAATAACTTAAACCTATAAAAGTGGCAATAAAATTTCCTAACAATCTACTCAGGCGAATATTTAATTTTCGTCATTACACTGTTGCTTATGTACGTTTCATAAGAGAGATAAACAGAAGCTACGCGTTTATCATCAACTCGACTGCTGAATTCAAAATGTATCATGGCAATTTAAATAGTAATTAAATTTTGCAAAACATAGCTAAGAAGAGTTGCAGTTAAACATGGTCAGTAGATACTAATTGATTATTATCTTACAGTATCGACTTAGAAGCATTTGTACTAGCGTCCAAATAAATAATGTTCGAACATTTTCTTTAATCTCGAAATAATCAAATAAACAATTTGGCAAGCGTTATCAGGCAACGTCCATTCAGAACCCTTCTATAACTGTGGTCATGGTTCCAAATTGAAACATCCTGCTCCTCCGCGTGCCACGAGCACCACATTAAATCCTCTTTAACAAATTGCCGAGCCCAAATCTTTTCGATTCTCTTAAATTGTTTATTTCCGAATTCCGTAACAGAACGAAATTTGAATAGTCATCTACCCACATCTTGTCATAGTGCATGTGGTATAAAGCTAGAGCTAAATGCAATGAAAATAATGGTGGTCATGCATACCATTAGTTATTGTTCAGTTTGTGCAAGGTTAATAAATCAAAAATTATCAAAAATACCAAATATACAATGGGTTCCAAAAACAGATTGATTTTCAAAATAGAAAGCACAAGACCATTATGCAAAGCGCCAACTTCAAACTTCTTAAAATCTAATTTAATTTGGAAAATCCTCCCATTTATTGGAAGTAAATTGCAATATATCGGAGACCGGTTAACAAATATTCAGAAATTTTACATTTTGATCGCGCAATAAAAATTTTAAGTCGCAACGAAGAATAACAGTTAAAAGCATATTGAAATTTTCGAATTTTACTAATTACTTCTGTGCTTCAATTGGACTTGAACCACCTTTTTGACTGGATACTAAAATTAACTAGTTCAATGGTAAACTTTTTTCCGTATCCAGTTTTATTTTACTTTGATTTGACTGAAAATTTGTATTTAGATTGTTTTATCAATCCATTAAAGTTTTCTTTGTTCATCATCTTGGTACATTCTCATTTCTGTTATCCCACTAGATCCGGAAAGCTTTCCTCTAATATTCATTGAAGTTAATTTAATAGCAATTGTAAATAGAAATACGACTCTTCTAGCTAAAGCTGCACCATTATTAATCAAGATACTAGCGGCAGACGCCTACAGTAATAAATAACAAATAGGTCAGCTGCGTTTTAGCTATTTCAAACAACATTAAACTAAATCAGATTATTATTGAAATATTTTGCTTGGGCTACATTTGGGTTTCATCTTGATCAGGATGTAGCAAATCTGATGATTTCATTCAACAAATATGCGGAATAGTTTAAAAATACAATAAAAAACAATATAGAACTTTACCGAATAGTTTCGTTTTAAAATGGCCATACTTCCACGTGTATTTATAAAGCAATATCTTAAATGGTAATTAAAAAAAAAGTGCAATAAATTGCAACTCTGTAGCAGAGAAAGAAAGGGTATGTGCTAAGCAAAATCCAGATAAATATTTATTTTACAAAAATCAGAAAATGGGATATAAAATTGATAAATAATATACATATATTCTTATATTCAAATTTTAATAAAATTCACATTTTTTAATTGAACGTATTAGGTAGATTAATGTGTAGCATAAGACTGTAAATCGAAAACCCTAAAAAAGAATGTGGTCAATAATGGAAAAATATTATAAATTTACAAAAAAATATGTAGTTAAACGCATTTTTAACTTTAAAGCTTCCCCAAATCTCTCAACATATGAATACTTTTTACAAATACGACTTAATATCAGTTTTGTTATAGTGCGACTTTGCCAATTTAAAATCAATTGTAAAAATAATTTTCTAAATGTTTGAAAATTAATCTCCTCCAATAAAAGAGTCGATTCTTTTTATCCTAGAAAATGTGTCCATAAGKAATAACGAACTAAAATGAACATTTGYTAMAGAAAACAAGCATTTGAAACACGTTAACCAAAATTGATCCCAAATGTGAGAATTATTATTCATTATCTGTGGCATTTGCAAACATTAAAAAAGGAAGAGAATATGAACAAGAATAGGAGCAGCAAAATTACCGAAACAGTGAAATCGATACGAATGAACAATTTGATGTTAATGAACAGTAAGAACACCATGAAAGAAAAGTAAAAAAATAAAACAAAGAAAAACGAGATGCAGCATGACAAGTATGGATATCATAGAATAGAGGTAAAATGTACCGTCAGCGAAAGATGCAAGCAACGTAAGAATCATTTTGATAAGCAAAGCAAAAAAAATTAAACAAGCGTAAATTCGTATGTCACGAAAAAGTTGAGGCTGATGCTCCTTGAAAGTTTGCGTTAGTCAAATGGCAAAAAAATTAAACAGGAATATTTTTGCTAAATTAAAATAATTATTCTGCAAACACYTTGATAAATACAATTCCTTGATATACATTTTAGAGTGACGCTGTTTTTCAACGTTTCTGTTATGGAACACAATCGAATGYCTTTGTAAGAGCATTGAGCATCAGTTTGGCAMATTCCGTGTGGAATTCACATAYATTTTCAGAAAATTGTCGAAAAATCCACATAAGTGCAGTAATTTTCAATTGTATGTGGTGATTGTAAATTGCCAAGCTACCCAAGTTTCGTTCTTTATTTATTTGAAACGATAATTGATGAGCATTTATAATCTGGAAGCTGAGGACTGATCACTCTCTTGGGCGCACAAAACATTATTTTGGTTCATTTTTAGAAACAAGGGTTTACTGTCTTAAGGTATAAATTAGTAAATAATTTACCTCGATTTTTGCCTCGGCTTCTGAACAGAAAATTCTCCAACTGCTTCTGATCATAGCGATCGATGAATACGGTCAAATTGCTGCCCACATAATCCCTACAGCCAAAGTAGGATTGAAACCAGGTGGCCGTCGTATTGCTGAAATGATAGCATTTTCTTCCAACGTTTTCAAAGTTTTTTGGACACACATAGTGATATTGAAGGCTTTGGTTGGTTTGAACTGCCCCATCTGCAAAAGTTAATCAATGAATAAATTAGTCAGAAATTTAAAGTTAATTTAAAATGGAGCTTCATGTGATAAAATATAGAATTTAAACAAAAAAAATATATTTAAGCTAAGTACTTTYCTATGTATCCAAATAAGTCGATARTTCTCTTAAAAAAATTAAAATAGCCTGAGGATTGTTTCGCTAMATTTAACAGCTGCGTGTSAGCAAATGTAAAGAATGTGGTTTTAAATTAGAAATTATTGGGGCACGTGCTCTGTTCATTGGATAWTTTYYSTCYTGTGAGGCAGATTGAAAGTCCGCAATTTAAATTTTAAATGATTGCATATCAAAAAACATTTTTCTAGAAMAAAAAAATTGTAGTGACAAGTAAATTTACATCAATTTGTGGTTTTGGTAAGAAAACAAATAATATTAAAAACCCAAAAACGCAAACTACTAAATTGGGCGCTTCGAATTGATTTTCATTTGCTTTTCTCTTAATTTGCCTTTAATCTCTGGTTTTCACTTCGTCCAGTTGAAAACACAACTTTTCCAGCTGCGGACATCAAAATGAAAAATGAAATCTCAATTTTTGTCATCAATTAGATGGTCGTTACATTTTACTTCTCGCTTCATAAATTGTGTTCAATTCAAGGGTTTGTTGCTTCGACCATTCTGAACAATCTAAAAAATCTATGTTTACCAGCATAACACGAATGGAAGATTTGTGCTGATTAAAATTTAAAACAAATACACTCAAACCTGGCAGGCCGCCGTTAGTAGACCGATATCATAGAAGAAGAAAGAGTTAAAGAAAATAAAGAATAAATTATGTTACTACGTGGAAGTAGAAAAACAGAATTAGAAAGTAGAGCTATAGGGAGTAATAATAGTCAATAATACTTTGTGGAAAACAAATATAATAAAAGCACAAAACCGGAAAATTGCCATTGCAGATTTAGTCAACTAAATTATATGTTATGGGGACAATGTGCTTGTCTGGCCAATTCGTTAAAACGTCCACTTTCGTAGGCGGCCGTATTTCAAAAAATAACTAAACATAATTGCCAGACATTGCAAAATGCTGCACTAATACGGAAGCGAGAAAAAATTATTTAAATAGCAAACAGTTGCACATGAAATGGGAGTGCCCACATAGTTCCGAGCTTGTTACCTAAATTGCAACTCATTTGAAAACTTATAATCCATTCCAAAAACGTACTAAAGATCTTATCAAGGAACATATTTCAAGGATTCTTCGCTATAAAAAAATATCTCCAAGTAAATGTTTTTATACAAAACTCACAGATACAGTTTTGGGAAAGCGCCTTATTTGGTTGAAACACGATTACAATACTGAATTCTTGTAATTTAACTCTAGCTTACATTGAATTGCATTCAACGTGTCCGATTTAATTTAGTCATGCATTTAACTAATGCAAGTAAAGTTTGTCAAAAAACCCAATTTAAGCAAATGGCTAAATGGTGTACCTTGTAATTTTTTAATTTAAATTCCTCAGAAAATCGATGACTAGTGCTCAAAAGTCGTAATTAAATTAACACTTGAGAGCTGAGTTATTATTGCGTACATCTACAGGTTGCAAGTATAAGCACATAACGCTGATTTATTATTTAGGTAATTATCGTGATGATAGATGAATGTCTGCATGCAAATAATGCGATTTATTGTCACTGTTAATTTGATTTTTCAACACTGGTATATACAGATAATTAGCCATTGAATTTCTCTGTATGTTTTAAATATATGAACACATATTAGTGCAAAGCGCGAAAGCGTAAAACCAATCAAGCAAATAGCTGCCATTCAGTTTCAGGAATTGAATGGCCATTTATTGCTTCTGATGTTGATGATGATCTAATTTTATTGCAAAGGTGTAACTCGAATTTACATTGAATTACATCCGACGCAGTCAATCTTATTCAGACAGGATGACAGATTAATTTTCTATTCAAATATTCCACTTTGGGGAGACAACAATAGTACCAAATAACAAATAGCAGTTTGAACACCTTGAATATATCTTAATTTCACTTTGTCAGCAATTGCTGCATTAATTTTGGCAACATCGAAACATTAAGGCATATTTACGCGTTTTATTTAAACATCGAAGAAATAAAAATTAATCCCAGTTACTTTTTATTGCGAAATTTTAAAGTCAAATGGTCAAAACATGTTTTCATCAAAATGATTACGAAAATTAAATAGCAGGTACACTTAATGTGTAAGTAGCAGTTTAGTCGTTCACTAAGTTAAACAAGTTATTGATTAACCAGAACGGAAAAGCTAAGAAATTGTTTTGGACCACATTTTGTCGGGTAATGTTCGAAAGGTATGGACAACTCTAATTAATACATCGATTTCAATCATTTGAAATGTTTTTTAACACACTGTGCAAAATCAATAGTTAACTAAAGTTAATGTGATACAGTTCCAAAAAATTGGTTTCATATTCAATATTTATTTTATGATGCCACATGACCGATCCCCTATATTTTCCATGCGTCAGAAAAAAAAGTTATTTATTTAGCAATAAGTCGTCGTGTTGACACTATTTAACATATTCAGAATGGCTTCCAACGGTAAAGTCAATAACTTTCTACATAGATTAACTAATTAACGTAAGTAACAAAACTTTCATGTATAAGTAAAAAAAGGCTTCGTTAAAAGACAGACAAAACCCTACAGAATAGGAAAAAAATCCTTCGAATAACGTAAGTTATTATACCTGGTGTCTATTTGAAAACTTCCGACCCTTAATATCTTTCTTGCAGTTAGAACTATGTAGAATCGGAAACAGGTCATTTTTTTTGTAAGAGGGACACTTTAAATTAATATTTTTAGCCTCCTTGTTTCAACCCCTTAGGAGGGGTAGATGCCACCCTGAGAATATTAAATGGGAAGGGGGTCAAATGGCACATTGTTTTAAAGGGCGTTCAATTCTCTTTACATTAGTTACTACTTTGTTGCTTTTTGTTCAGCAGTTGTCGAAAACTCGCGTTTCAAAGTTGTAGAAACAATTAAACTTTCCTGCATTGAGATTTTGTTTTTCAGATTAGTGTTTAAACAAAAATTATGTCATTGGGCCTGCTTATGGTACAAATGATTAGAAGAGTAGGTTACACTGTTAAAATCGTTGAATAACAGGAAGAAAATCTAATTTAAACAATTGATTTCGGATTTATTGATTATTTCACTTCGAGAAAAATCACTTTATTTACGGAAGAGACATTTTTACAATAAAACCCATAGAATCTACTGATGCATTATCTTGTAAGTTGTTCAAAATGTTGTCTATTTTCTTGTAAACAATAATAAAGTATATTTTCGAACCCTCCCTAACATTGATAAGATATTCCCGGTAGATCGATTGGCAGAAGGGGACCAATTGACTGGCCTCCAGGATCACCGAATTGAACACCCTTAGACTTCTTTCTTCGGGAACATCTTCAGGATCACAGTCCGTTGTGTGTAAAACACAACTTGCTGATATTTATGATCTTTAAAGGCGAATTTCAGTAGAATGCCGGTAAATTCCCGGTAAAGTGATCCGAAAACTTGGGGAGGAGTTTGGAAACAGACTTTATTATTGTTTACAGTAAACAACATTTGCACAATTTAATCAGACAGTGCGTGACATGCAGATGACATAGGTTTTATTGTAGAAATTTATCTTCGGCAAATAAAAAGTTATTTTTGTCGATGTAAAATAATCAATAAATAAGAAATAATGGATATATAAATAATAAGGTCAAAATCAAAAATAAGAAATCAATGTTTAAACTAAATTTTCTTCCGGTAATTCCACCATTTTACCGGTGTATTTGTATTACAAGGAGACCCAATACAATTGTTTTTTTGTAAAAACTAACATGAAAACCAATATCTGAATGCACGCAAGTTTAATTGCTTCTACAACTTTGAACCGCGATTATTCGGAAACTTCTGGACAAAAAGCAACAAAGTAATAATTAATGTAAAGATAATTGAAGGCCCTTTAAAAAGGTGTGCCACTTGACCCCCCTTCCTATTTAAAATTATAAGGGTGACATCTACCCGACTTAGGAGGTTGAAACAATGAGGCTAAAAATATTCAACTAAAGTGTCCCCCTTATAAATAAAATTGAAGAATCTTTCCGATTTTTAATATTTTCAACTGCACGAAAGATATTAAGGGTGGGAAGTTTTCAAATTGACACCCGGTATGTTTAAATAAGACGGTTGGTCGATACCTACGGATAGTAAATGTTCTTATATAGTTAAAGATATAAGATGGTCTTTTCAATTATTACACTCCGACAGAGCAGTACTGAGTGCTTACAACTTTTAGTGAGAAAATGTTGAAGTTACCCGTTGCACCTCAAAATATGATATACAGTGCGTCACACCAATTTTTTTGAACTCGAATTTACCAAAGTTTCTCCAGAACGTATGTACCTAAATTTTAGAAGGAACAGTGTCTGTGTTTCCCAGCTATATCACGACCTTCCGGAAAGAGTTACACATTTTTTTCTGAGCTGGCTTTTACAACTTTCCCGATATTCTTTATTTCCCCAATATAACACAGGGCACATACATATCAGAAGTCCATCCAGGATTTTACTACCTGGCCTGTGCCAGTGATAAAATTTGCCAATTTTGACTCAAAACGATTGTCAAAATTACCTTATTGTTCTAATGAAGTAAATTTTAATTGCAAATATGCAGGGGCGGAAACTTTTAGGAACAGGGGACGAAATCCACGGCAGCAAAACTGTGAACCGGGAAATTGGGTACCATATTTCACGCCTGGAAAAATATGACAAATCACTTGAATATTTCGACAAAGCGGTTAAGGAAAATCCAGACGATCGACGCACATTAATCGGCAGATCAACAGCTAGAGCGAAAGCTGCCCAGTATGGAGGAGCGATGGAGGACATTGGTCATGTCTTGAGCATAGACCCGGATGATTTAACGGCATGGAGCGTTTCAACTAGAAACATGTATTTATGCGCTGAATTCGAAGAAGGCAAATTAAAATTCAACTATTCTACACATCGATTTTGAAAAATTGTTCAATAGGTCTGGTTGAGAACCTGAAACATGCCTCATCCAGGCAAAAGCCCGAAGTTTTTAAAATGGGGGTGATGGACTGTTATGAAGCAATTGAAAACTGCATTGGTGAACGACCAGGACGACCCTTAAGGGATCATTTCAAAATTATCAGAAGACTTGCTTGGAAGCAAAACTATGCGGCACACAAGCCCTTTGAGCCGACTCCGCAAACCAAGCCGAAGAAAAATAAACAAAGCCCTTTATTTAAAAATCTATATCCCCGTGAAGAGTCCCGAGAGCTGGTGATACCACATAATACCAAAATGCGAACGCGTCTGCAAGCCTAATTTAGCAGTTAACAACCGTGCATCAATAATATTTTCCAGACCCTGCAGGCCTGAGCATAAAGGAATCTTTGCACTCAGTGGGGAGCAGTCATGACCCCATCCCTCCATACCCTTACCCATATCTGATGAAACCCGTGCAAAATTACACATCAAATATTGATAACTTTATGGCCGAGAAATATCTGGATAAAATGTATTTGGATAAAGTATTTTTGAAGCACATTCCTAATGAGCCAGGCGTCTATGGACCCAATAAGCAAGGTATCATTGTTATAAAGTAGGTTTTCCTCAGAAAAGTTGAAACTTGAAACTATTTTTTTTTTATTAACTCACTTATACACACTAATTACCAGCGCTTATACAGAAACCAAATAGCGCCAATAATCTATTTGACAAAGTAACATTTTAAGGCGATGATAGCAAAGATGAGGTATTCGAATAATTAAAAAGTTGACGTTAAAAAAATAGATTAAACCCAATATCACAAGACGTTTTTGCATGAGTAATTTCAATTATAGGTGCTAAAGCATTGAAACAAATCGCGAAAAAATGCTATCAAACCGTGTGCAACAAACAAGAACTTCTGCGGGCACGAAAGCCATTCTACTCAATCAGATACCAGGAGGCTCGAGTATCTGGAGCTCTAAAAGAACGACAGAAAACCGAGCTCCAACATCAACAACGTGTAGCCCAAAAGGAAGCCGATATAATTCTCCAAGAAATAAAGGACGCTTTCACTAATCGTCAGCTTAAAGACCTTCTGGTCTACACTGAAAAACTTCGCCGCTATGTGAATGCAAAGTCAAAACGTATTATTCCAAATAAAGGCGAATACTTAAAGGTCATCTACAGCACTATGTGCCAAGCCTTCTATGACATATACAGATCGAATCCAAGGAAAAGCATGTATGAACAAAATATCAGAATTTATGCGTCTCTTGGATTACCTCTTAGTAGAGATCCCTCTACAGATTCGGTACTTGTTCAGTTTAAAAATGTATTTGTTGATTATAAGAAGCGAATTCGTGAATATGAAGAAAGGCTACGCCAAGCTGTATTACCGGAGGAGATTTGCTGGTTTTACCACGAATTATCCAGGTGAGTGAGTTTAATTGAACAATGGAGCATTGAGTGTGTGATTTATTCATAAGCGTTGGTTAGAAAATAAAAATATAATGCTTTAAACAAGAACAATTTAAAAAACYGTAATTAATAAAGTTGCTTCCGTTATTATTCAAAAAGAGTAAAATGYCCTTTAAARCAACAATTTTTAATTYAATTATGCAATTAAAATATAAATACTTTGATAATRTATCAATTATAAGAAATTTTATTAAAATGAACTTGTTTAAGTGCTATAAATTGCAAATTCCTACGAAAAAATTATTGGATCTTGAAAAGCTAAATKATTTGSRCAAAACTTACACTTTTTAGCACCGAATCGATACTTTTATTGCACAGARTACACAATTCTTTAATTACTATCACCTCCGGTTTATTTAACATTTCACAATCAGTATGGTAACTAAATTGTTCAATACATCATATGGAAAGTTAAGCGAAATAGCTTTAATCAGCTAAAAAACGTTCTTATCTTCTTTTCTATCATTCTTAGGAGCGCATTTAGTAGGGTACTGTTTGGATGGAGCTTAACATTTGCAAGCAGGCTTGTATTTCTTCTCGGATATTAGAGGTGCCTGGTTGCATCCCCGAAACTTAATAAGTAGGCTATAAGCTAGCTATAAAGGATAGCCAGTTTGGAACTGGATTAAAAACTCCTTTTATCGCCTAAAAATGGTCAGCATTTTAACCCTCTGTTCGAGTCTCTCTCCATGCTATTTTTCATATGAATATGTCGGTCAAATGATAAAAAAATTCAATATCAAAAAGAGCCTTGAGAAAATCCCG
>NW_026018761.1:0-12596 GCF_020466585.1 Dendroctonus ponderosae
AATTTTGCTGCATTCCACACTGGTGCCACCAGAAAGAATTGCATTCTAGCACGATTTCTGAGAAATCGAGGGACATCGCAGTACTTAACTTTTTGGCCTGGCTATGCCGATGACACCAGCATCTTAGTGGATTGCCCAAGAGTGTTTGTTCTGAGAGAACAGGCCAATAGACTCAATAGAGACAAAAGCTGTCCAATTCAACACTACGCGGAAAAGTGGTAAGTCAGGCTTGTTCTTCTTTGGGAATTGGTGCAGGTGATCCACCAGCACATCAGCCGTGTGTAGTAACATCGCATAAAACACAGCAACGTGTCGGAGAAGAGAATTTAAATAACGACCCAGTCGAATAAATTTCATTTAACCTATTAGCATCTTCAGTTGACCAGCCGAGGTTTACTAGGCCGTAACGGGGAAAGTTCAAGGCCCTGCCAAGGCTGTCGATTAGCAAATTACGTTGGAGAACCTTTCGTGGATTTTTTGCAATGATGGAAACCCGACTTTTTCGAAGGTCAACCGCGACATCTGCCTTGCGAAGCCACCAAATAGACCAAACAGGCGAAGGAACAAAGCGGAGCTGTTCGCCTAGTCACCTGCGGAGCCAATGGATTTTCTATCATAAATCAATTTCTTTTCTCATGCATGGCCGAAACTATCCATTCCGGCCAGTAACCTAATCCGTATGTGGACATAAAAAATGCCAGGCCAGGCCGTAACAGGTGTAAGCAGATATCAAATGCGATACCCAAACAGAACCGTCAGTTAGACCGGCAATAAAAGCAGGTGAAGATACTCTTACACCTGAAAATTTATCGAAGAAAAAACAGAGGCTGACTGTTGAAAAATTTGTCAGTGCTTCCATAGAACCGTCTCGGTCAACACTGAACTGTTTGGGCTGGCAATTAGAGCCTTCTTCTGGACACTGAAGCAAAGAAAATCGCCCAAAAGACGACACCAAGTCGAAAACATTTGCCAATCGGTTGGAGAATTCTCATGATAAAATTATGTTCAGTTTTTAAGCGGCGACATTTGTTTTTCTCATTACCAGCACATTTTATGGCATCCGAAAGAAGTCGCGAGAGGAAAAAGACAATAACAGCTGTGATTAGTTGCAGCGGGCAGTAAATCTTCGCCTATGCCATATTGTGGTTTCTTTGCCTGATACCCGACTGTTTACTTCATAAAAGACAATAAACACTGAAAAAAAAACGTCGTTGCATAACAGTGACTGTGTATGTTCTTGGAGGAATTATCCGCGACCATTCCAGCGCTAGACAAGCAATTTTACTTCACGTAGCTTCAATAGAGATAGCAGTCTTGACCCCAAAGCCATTCCATCTGCAGCTTTGAATGGTCGCAGGTTTTCGCCTACAGACATTGTTAATAACATAAGTAATAGCAAAAAGACGAAAAGAGTAGGATGATGTTCTCCTCTTAACACTGACAATGTGTTAGAGTGACTCAGTCGAGGGTTTTTTCTGTTCGGGAAATGTACACCCATAATTAATTTACGATAAATAATAAATTCACATTATGTAACTCGCTCTTATTTATGGCTTTACTGGTTGATCAGAGCTGTCAGTGAATCAGCGCCAGTTTTATTGTAATCGCAATTCCATGAATAAAACAAGCTGATCATTTATTTATTCTTCGATCTAGAATTGGAGCTTTGAAAGGAATTTGAAGATTTTTAACTTGAAGGCAACAAAACGAAGGAACCAAACACCGATTATAGAAGACGATCGTTGTGTTCGCGAATGATGATTCATTCCCTCAGCAGACTCATTTTCTGTACGCACCTATTAAGCAAATGCATCCTCAATTTTTGTTAACTCTCATAATCGGGGGTAAAAGTGTCTAAATTTTGCCAAGTGCAACTGCATGGAAAAAAATTGTGGCTCCAAAAACAGGAGCAGTAGACTGTATATACAGAAAATACTATTCTATTCCCTCAATTTGATAATTGTTTTTATCAAGTCTCAAAGTTGAGCGTAAATGTGGTTCTTTGCAAAATGGTCTTCAATCAACCGCCAGGCGACGGGATTTTTGTCCATTTATCAAGAGCCTGATTTATGCCAGAAATGTTGTTCAACTTCCCCAATGTTGATAAACTTGCAAAATTGAGGGGAAAATTGTGCAGTGTTTAGCAAGCGCGACTTTAACAAATCGTAGCTCTCAAACCAGTTTTAGAAAATTCCGGATGTTTTGCCACTCTATAAAGGCCCAATCAGGCTGTTTACGTGAGAAACTTCATTTAAGTCGCGCTATTCAGTCAGATTTTATAAGCTGGCGACTTTGCGTGTTCCACTTGCAGCTTTTGTCAAGCGGGGCTCCATGAAAAGAAATTGTAACTTTGAAACCAATCCGAAAAATTCCAAAGGGTTTTGCCAGCCCATTATAACCCTTCACGCTCTTAATTTGTGAATTTTGTGGTTAAGCCTTGATTCACTATTTTCTGTAAACTCTCAAGGTTGGGGGGAAGTTCCGAGCAAGCGCGACTTTTTGAAAAAATACTCTAACTCGAAAACCGTTCATTAGAAAACCTGTGACTTTTGTCAATTTGTAAACAACCCATCGTGCTCTAGATATGAAAAATATCGTTTAACTTACTTAAAGAACTCATTTTTTATAATCCCTCAAAGTTGATTGTACAAATTTGCAGCTTTGAACAAGCGCGGCTTTTTGGGCAAAAATCTAACTCTGAAACCATTCGCAGGAAGTTTTGAAAGTTCTGTGAATCCACCACTAAACCATCACGCTCTTTACGTAAATAATTGTTGTTTAACTTTCTGTAAGCGCACAGTTTTTACAAGCCTTAAAACTTGTATTGAAAAACGGATCTTTAGAAAAAAATGTTAGCTCTAAAACCATATATAAAAGTCCTGAAAGTTTTGCCAATCTATAAAGAACTTCTGAGGCTCTTCACACGAGAAACCATGTTAAACTTCCTTAAAGAATTAATTTTTTATAAACCTTCAAATTAGGAAACTCGTCATTAGAATAGTAAAAGAATTAAAACTTTGAAATCAATCATAAGAAGTCTAGGAAACTCTGCTTTTCTATAAGTAATCCTTCAGGCTTTTCACGCAAAAAAAGCAAACAAAATTCAGAGAAAACCTTTAAACCAACCAAAAAATCTATAACTCTAAAAGCGACTACGAAAAATTCCGGAAGTTTTGCCTCTTCATAAAGAACCACCAAACCCTTCAAGCAAGATTTTCGTTAATCTTCTTTGATAGATTCATTTTTATTAAAATTTCAAAACTAAGTGAAAATGTACTACTACTTAATAATAACATCAATAATAACCTTCAATAAAAGAGCAATAACTAAATAATAATTAAACCAATAGCAAAACCGTACAGAACAATGCAGAAACTCGTAGTCAAACTTCCAAAGGAGATTTTGAGAAAAATTGACTAGAAAACGCTCTAAAACAAGGTTTCGTCTACAAGTCTGATCCGATGACTCTTAAGGGCATTGTATTTAGGCTTGAAACGTAAGCAATTTTCGATCTTTTGCAAATTATTTGCGCCATCCTGATGGCATTGACTATCAAGAAATTCACAAATGATACCAAAAATGTCGAACCACGCAAAAGCAATTAATACAAAATTCCCCAATTGATTTCAAGGTGCATATCATCCGGCGCTTTTAGGAAAATTAATTTTAACTGTTTCACCATTTGTTTGAAACTTTGAATTCAATCACATTTGTAGGAAAAATCTTAGCAAAACACGCTCATTTTAAATTAATTCGAGCCGTTTACATAATCTCAGCCTAATTTGCCTAGAGTTTGTCTAATAAAATGCTAATTTATGACTACTTGAATTTAATGACTTCTCACTGTAGCAGTCCGCAATCCCATTACCATAGATGGACATAATAGTAATAATAGTGGATTATTTACATTGTAACCAGTGTCTACAAATATTTATTTAAATTAACGATTTAATTTGTTTGCGCGACAGGAATACAACTTTTCCGCATTTGATTGCGCTTGTAGAAAGGAAATGCACAAATCTAGTTTGGGAAACTCGCTTGGGCAATTTTGCGTCGGCTAAAACGCATGTTTTCTTGACGTTTCGCAAGCACTGAGCATGTGCATCTTCAGAGGCGCGGTCGTTTGAACAACAGAAAAATCCCGAAAGATTCATTAGTTGATCAATTTGCCTTCACCATTCAACAGTACTTGAAACTGGGGATTTTTTATGTGGCACTCATCTGAGGATAGGGCGACCTCCAAGCCCGAAGAAGATAGAGTTATCGTTTTTCTTCCACCGAGCTGTGCTTGTTTAACTCTACAAAGTTTGACTTTTTTGAAAAAATCAATGCAATGAGGAAGTTAAAGAGCGATTCTCATGTGGAGAGCTTCATGGATTCTTTATAAATTGACAAAAATTCAGGACTTCAAATGAACGTCGAGTTAGATTTTTTCCCAAAAAGCCTCGCTTGTTCACAACTTCAATTCATTTTATTCAACTTTGAGGGTTTATAAAAAATGAATGAATCCACGAACTTAAACGAACTTTTTTGAGTAAAGAGAGTGCGGGGTTTTGTAGGAATGAGCAAAATTTTAGCTACTTCTGCCCGTCGGTTTTATAATTGTATTTTTTTCCATAGAGCCACGCGTGTTCAAAGCTCCAAATTGTTACACTCCAATTTTCGGGCTTATTAAAATTGAGCTGTTCAAGGAAGCTAAACACATTTTCTTCATAGAGAGCTTGATTGCCTCTTTATGGATTCACAAAACTGCTGGAAAATGTCTTCAAATGTCGCATTTTTTCCGTAAAGCCGCGCTTGTTCAATTTTTTTTGTCAGTGTTTTAGTCAATTTTCAGAGTTTAAAAAAATGAGACATTTAAGGACCTTAAACAAAATTTCTAATATAAATAGCCTGTGAGGTTTTCTGATAGACTGACAGAGCTTCGGGTACTTTTTCTGTATAGTTACAGACTTATAAAAAAAAATCACGAAAGCCGCGCTTGTTTAAAGCTGCAAATATTTGCCCTCAACTTTGAGGAATTGTAAAAAAATAGTTACCAAAGGAAGTTAAACAACGTTTCTCGTGCAAAGAGATTGGCAGGTTCTTTATGGGTAGACAAAATCTACCAGGTTTTCTTACAAATGGTTTCAGAACAGGAATTTTTTCTCACAAAGCCTCGCTTGTTCAAAGCTGCACATTTTTACCCTCAACTTTGAGGGCTTATAAAAACTGCGATATAACGAAGTTAACCCAAATTTCTTACGTAAAGAGTCTGATGGGTTCTTTATGGACTGACACAACTTTTAAAAATTTTGTGAATAGTTTCAGAGTAAGATTTTTCAAAAAAATCAAAAAAAATCACCAGTTCAAGCAATTGAATTGTTGACAAAATCTGAACGTTTTAAGGAAATTGCACCTCGAATGCCGCATAAACAATCAAAGACATCAAATGACACATCTTCAATAAAGCATGTAGCAATTAACAATAAAAATCGATAAACATAATCGCGTCCGTCAATCAGCTAATTGTTGCTGTTACCTTCGGATATTAAACAATCTCGATAAAAAAAAAATAACGAGTAGTTTCGAAACACGTGCACAATTTATGGCCGTGTTTGGCTAAAATTACAACATTCAGAGAAATCTTCGATAATAGTTTTTAGCTGACCGATTGACCGTGAGAATGGAAGATCCGTTTTTTCACTTCTTCTAATAAAAATCTATCTGATTTCGATTTTATGGCCGTTCGATGTCGTTAATTAAAACGAAATGCTCCAAGATATATTGGCTTCCGTGATACTGTCCATTGAATTATACCAACACATGCAATAGATTAAGACCGAAACTTGGGCAAGGCGAGGAAAGTTTGGAGGAGACGCTGTTTAATCGCATCGTTTTCAACAGATTTTTCTGTTCTCATCTACGGGAGTACAAAGCAGATGTCCAACTCGGGACAGGACAGTTTTTCCACCCAACCTTTGGTTAAAGATTGCCAAAAGTGGACACCGTTATACCTACTGATATTTTGATTGCGAAACTTATTAGTCGAACTGATAACACAATTAACCGTTCGGCCGAAAACAGTTTTGGCCGATGCACTGACAGGCATAATAAACATTCAGTATTTATTAACCTGTTTGCCGCATTACGATTCAAATTTATGCGAAATAATGTTAAGCATCAAAATAGTCAAAATAATTCAGCTTCCAAAATGCCACAAAAATTGTATCGTCATAAATATGGAAATTTAATAGAAATTCTAAACTTGCTGAACTCTCATATATTCCGAATAAATTAAAGCTGTTAATTAAATTGGCCCCGAAATTAAAGAATCCCGATTCGATTGGACAACAATAACTGGCTGGCACATTTAGTAGGTAGGTAGGTACTGCAGAAGCTACTTAAACCCATCAAAGATCCGATTGACGAACAGAACCCGAACGGAAAACCAAGAAGCCACTAAGTGATGGGTGGCTGCTTGGTCTTGAGCAAAGTGATCCCGTCAATTATTTATCAACGAATGCATCGAATTGTTTTAGGTAGATCGTCATGGGTGGAGCTCACTCACCAACGGCCGCCATACAGGCCCGATCTAACACGCATGGATTTTGAAAATTGCCCGCCACTGTTTCATCGGGCTGTCAGTCAATGTCATCTGGGGGATTTTCGGCAATCGATATTAACTGTCAATCTAGCGGCTTTAATTACTCGCCCGATCGTACCCGAACAAATAATGGCCATGCATTACGCAGATCCTATCGCTTAGGACTTCTGATGCACGCCACTACCTGTATATTCGAATCAGCCTCCTCTGGGCCATGATCGAAGATTACGCCTTGTTTAGTGTTTATGATAAATTAGTGGTTATACTTAAAAAGCGAGCTGTTATTACCGGGATAACAGCCGACGATCTTAATCGGCTCTCGAACTGGTGCCGCCACTGGTAGAGACACTTTCCCGTTCTTGAACACACTTGTTCACAAAACTGTTTTTCGACTTTTTTGCTCATTTTTCCAATCTTAACAGAAGCAAAGTTGCTGGAGACTGGAGAGCGATTGTCAACTCCAGGCTTGAGAAATCTTTCCCAATGGGTAAAAAGGAACAATCAAGCTGTTTGCAAATGAAGCTCTGTAAAGTCGCTCAACTGACTTAATTTTTATAAAACCTCAACGTTGTGTTGTTTGGTAATTTTCGGCGAGTGCTGCGGTATGGAAAAACATTATAACTCTGAAGCAGAAAGTTGCGGAAGTTTTGTCACTCCATAAAAAACATATCCCGATTTTTATACGAAAACTTCCAATTCGCTCGCTTAATCAACGTATTTTTTTATAAACTCTCAACGTTGAATGTAAAATTTTGCGATTTTGCCAAGTGCGGTTAAAAGAAATGTTTTTCTAACTCGGAAGCAAATTCTGAAAAACGGCGCAAATCCTGTCATTCCATAGAAGGCTCATCAAGCAAAGAACATTTAGCAAATTTCATTCAACTGCCTCCGATTAGTCTTTATTATAAGATTTCAAAATTGAGTTTAAAAATTTGGTGCTTTCGTCAGCGCAATTTTTATCTCTTAAAGTGGACCTTAACATTTTCCCATTTTTAACAAGCGTGACTCTCAGAAAAAAATCAAACTCGGCAAAAAGGTACCAGAAAAGAAAAATTTCCATTCCTTCCACGATCCTTTGCGCTGTTTACGCAGCCATTTTTTTTGAAGTTTCTCATTTGACTCACTTTTTTAATAACTCTCAAAGTTGATCTTAAAATTGGCCTATTTTGGATCTCAGAAAAAATTCTCAATCGGAAAAAAAGAGCAAGAAACTTTTATCGTTAGATTTTATAAACGATCCCTCAAACTGTTCATACAGTCAATTTCATTCAACTCCCTCAATCGGTAATTTTTTTTTATTATAAATATGGAGTTTAAAAATTGGGCCATTTTTCCAACTGCGGATGAAAGAAAAATATTGTAGCTCGGACAAAAATTCGAGAAAACTTTGCAAATCTTGCCATTGCATGCAACAATCATCAGGCTCTTTATATAAGTCTTCCCAGCGCAGCTCGCATGAAGAAATCTAACTAGGAAAAAAACTGCTAGAAACTCCGCATATTTTGGTATTTCATTAGCTAGTCCTCAAGCTGTTTCAATACACAATTTCTTTCAACTCCCTCCGTCGACTCATTTTTAAATACATTTTCAGAGTGGAACTTAACATTGTTGTTCTTTTCCAAGCGCGGCACTAAATTGTGCCAATCCATCTAGGACCCATCAGGCTGTTTATACCGGAAATTTAATTCAACTTCTTAGAACGATTCATGTTTCCTGAACTTTAAAACTTGAGTTTCAAAAAAAATTGCTATTTTTGCTGAGTGCGACTCTAGGAAGAACTAAATTACAGAAAATCTTGCAAATTTTGCCATTCCATCAGGAACCCATTAAGCTTGTTATGTAGAAAATTACGTTCATTTTGCTGTTGTGTTCATTAATTTTTTTATGAACTTTCAAACTTGAGTTTCAAAATTTGCTATTTTTGCCAATTGCGGCTCTAGGCAAACAATATTTTAACCAGAAAACACATTGCAATAAACAGCGCAAATAAATGCCCAAGAAGCTATTTTGGGAGAAAAGTTTATTCAACCAGCTTAATTAACTCCTGAGGGGAGCCTGAAACATTTGCAATTTTAGCCTAACTCGGCTCTTAAAAAAACTGCAACTTTGCAATAAACTGCAGGAAATTCCGCAAATTTTGGAACGCCATCTAGAAGCCATGAAGCTTGTGATGTAGGAAAGTTCATTCAACTCCCACACTGGACACATTTTTCAATATTTCCAAAGTCGAGCCAAAAAAATTGCAATTATTGCAAAACGCGGCTAAAAGAAAAAAGTTGCACCTGTGAAACAAATAGGGGGAAATTTAGCAAATTTTATAGTCTGGAAAGGAATCCCGGACGCTACTTATGCGGAAAAAATATTTTAACTCCCTCAATTGCTCCATCTTTATTTATTATCAACTGTCGAAGATGAGTTTAAAAAATTTTAATGTTTGCACCGCGCGTCTTTAAGAAATAAATTGAAGCTCGCCAAGAAAACTTCGCAAATTTCGCCATTTCAAAACCCACACCTGAGGCTCTTTATAGCGGAAATTTCTCTCAGAAATCTTTTCAAAGCCTAAGGAGAAATGGATATTTACAAAAATTAAAAGAATTCACTAATGCCTCCGAAGTTCAACATCAATAAATCAAGCTTAAATAGACTCTTGAGTGGATTTCTGCTTATAGATGCAAGCACAAACGTGGAAAAGTATGACTGCTGCTTCATTTTCGTAAAGCTTAGAAAGCCAGAATATCGTGATGGATTTCACGAATCGAAGAATAATTGGTATTCAATTTTTGCAATACTGGCAAATTTTTCCCATTTTCAATCTTCCAGAAAAACAACTCCAAGGTCCATTTTTTTGGGGGAAAATTCCAAACCAAATGAAACCAAGTCATCAGCAACACAAATAGAGGCCAGATTGACCAAAACAGGCTCATAAAAACCTTGGCCATGGAACAACAACAACAGCGGCAGCAGCAGCAGTTTCGTAGATGTTAATCAGACAATTTCCAATTACACCAAGATAGGAATTTTCAATTGCTAGACCTTGATCTTAAACGTCATAAATATAACAATCGTGGCGGTTAAAGAGTGTTTAGCTTTTTTCTTTGCTGTCTTTGACAAGCAAGTGTAGGCAGGTATATGTAATACAGTCATAAATTATATCTGGCTTTTTAATTGTTTGTCGCCTTAGTACGAACGAGTGGATAAGATCACGCAACAGAATAGACCGGGGAATAGGGCCTTGATAATAAATAAGCCAGTTATCAATATTTAAATTGACTTTTTCTAGATCTAATTGATGTTTAAGTAACTCCCTTCTATAGGGGTTCGTCACACCAAACGCAGGCGGGCAAACCATCATCGTTTCATGACTGAAGAGGCGCCTTTGATACCATCGAAAAACCAGCATAACTTTGTGCAAAAACACCCGAACAATTGGATTAGTTGTTCCAAGCGTTGCGCATTTCGCTACACTAGACAACTGAATAAAAAGAATAGCAGTCAACATTTAAATAATCATTATACATCACACGATTTGCATAACTAATTGATTTTGGCGAACCCGCTTTGCATTTTATTATTATGATAATTTTATAGCCAATAATATGTTTAATATTATTATGATTCTCGATGCAATAAATTAGTGTATTTAGCGGCTGCATCGGTGGATTTTAATGATTTATCAGCGTCGCTTCAAATTGATTATTATGTTGCTTTTTGATGTATTACAACGGAAGGTACTTTATCGCCGTGCTGACATGTGTGCCCAGTTAATTTTCCCACTTTAATCAATAAAACCAGAGACATTTATCAAGGCTATGGAAAGCATGCCAATTAGGTTCAACCGCCAATTCTCACAAACGCAAAAAGTGTGGTTTGTTGCATTCTTCATGCAAAGTCCGTAAAGTAAAAAGGTGTTCAAACTTTATTCTTTTGGTGGTAGATACGGAAAGCTTGGCTATGGACATTTTGTGGGTTTGGATACTTTCGTATTTGCGCCGGATCCATAAAAATCATCCAAACTTTGCTTCGATTGGCATATTTCTTCGAACACTACAGTAACAGTGTGTGTTTGAACTTGAAGCCTTCACCAGTCGATAGATAACACCTTATGTTCGACACCCTGTAAATTTGGCTTTTCGTGATTGATCAACCAATTAATAAGAATCATCCACACCTTGATTCAACTTTGACACGTTTATGCCTTTAGGAAATCTCCTTATGACACGCCGGCCAAAAAAAAGGTTTGGTCCTGGACACACTTTGGCATTTTCTGAGAGAACTAGAAACTATTGTAAAATGGTTTTTCATATCAAAATTGGCACACTTCAATGCTTTGTCCAGTAGACAAAGCTAGAGGTCGGTTACTTTAACGACTTTCTAAGTATGAGCAAGAAATCGACGCCGTTTTGAGAAAATCGACTATGTTGGCACCTTGGCCTGACTTACTGAGAGTTTTTCTAGAAAATGCGCGAACTTTAATGCTCAATTCAGGTTACTTTAACAATGCTCTAAGTATGAGCAAAAATCAAAGAGCGCTTTGGAGAAATTTGACAATTTTCGCGCTTTGGTATTTCCTGATAGAACTAGAAACTTTTTTAAATTCATTTTTTCTATGAAAATCGGCGCACTTTAATGCCCAATCCAGTCGGAGAAGCTAGAGGTGTGTTACTTTAACAATGCTCTAAATATGAACAAAAATCCCAGAGCAGTTTTGAGAAATTAGACTATTTTTGCACTTTGGCATTTCCTGATGGAACTAGAAACTTTCCAAAATAATTTTTTTTTATTAAAATGGGCGCACTTTAATGCTCACTCCAGTGGGAGAAGCTAGAGTTCTGTTAATTTAACAATGCTCTACGTATGAGCAAAAATGCAAGAGCGGTTTTGAAAAGTTCGACTATTTTCGCACTTTGGCATTTCAGGAGAGAACCAGAAACTTTTGTAAAATAATTATTTCTAAGGAAGTGGGCATACTTTAATGCTGAATCTAGTGGCAGGAACCAGGGGTGTGTTACTTTAACATTGCTCTAAGTATGAGCAAAAATGCAAAAGCGCTTTTGAGACATTCGACTATTTTCGCGCTTTGGTATTTCCTGATAGAACCAGAAACTTTTTTAAATTAATTATTTCTAAGCAAATGGGCGTACTTTAATGCTCAATCTAGTGGCAGAAACCAGGGGTGTGTTACTTTAACAGTGCTCTAAGTATCAGCAAAAATCCAAGACCGGTTTTCGGAAAATCGACTATTTTCGCACTTTCGCATTTCCTGAGAGAACTAGAACATTTTATAATTTAACGATTTCAATGAAAATGGGCGCACTTTAATGCTCAATCCAGTGGCAGAAACTAGAGGTGTGTTACTTTAACAATGCTCTAAGTATGAGCAAAAATGCAAGAGCGGTTTTAAACAGTTCGACTATTTTCGTACTTTGGCATTCCCGGACAGAACCAGAAACTTTTGTAAAATAATTATTTTTCAGAAAATGAGCGTACTTTAATGGTCAATTCAGTGGCAGAAACCAGGGGTCAGTTACTTTAACAATGCTCTAAGTATGAGGAAAAATCCAAGAACGGTTTTGAGAAATTCGGCTGTTTTTTTCACACTTTGGCATTTCATGAGAGAACCAACAACTCTTGTAAAATAATTATTTCTACGGAAAAGAGCGTACTTTAATGCTGAATCCAGTGGCAGAAACTAGAGGTGTGTTACTTTATCAATGCTCTAAGTATGAGCAAAAATCCAAGAGCGGTTTTGAGAAATTCGGCTGTTTTTTTCACACTTTGGCATTTCCTGAGAGAACCGACAACTCTTGTAAAATAATTATTTCTACGGAAAAGGGCGTCCTTTAATGCTGAATCGAGTGGCAGAAACTAGAGGTGTGTTACTTTATCAATGCTCTAAGTATGAGAAAAAATCCAAGAGCGGTTTTGAGAAATTCGGCTGTTTTTTTCACACTTTGGCATTTCCTGAGAGAACCAACAACTCTTGTAAAATAATTATTTCTACGGAAAAGGG
>NW_026018762.1:0-12320 GCF_020466585.1 Dendroctonus ponderosae
AATGCTTGAACTCAAGAAGTTTTAGATTTGCGTAATTTTTTTTTGAGCTGCAAAATCCACTTGAACATGACTTGCGGCCTTTTTACATCAAATTTTATTATTAAATTAATTAATTAAACTGAGGGCAGCACCTTAACAATCCATAGAATTTATTCATTAATCGCGTCCCAAGGTGGAATTTTGCATTCCCATCCAATTCATATCTTGCCTTGCATTCTGTTCTTCATCCCTGATTGCACACACACCGTCATGTGCCACTTGGAATGCAAATTTAATAATCCTGCGAAGGATGCCGCCTAATCCACAGCTAAATCAATCTGTTTGCTTCAAAAGCAGGAAACTTTGTTTCGCAACTTTGTCTTAGCGTGACACCAGGGCTCGTAAGTGGATTTGGGGTATATGGATGATTGAAAAATTGGGTCTGGGAGGTCCCTATTGGGCCTAGTTTCGCCGTATACTTGAGGCTCCTCACAATTAAATTGCAAATTTACTTGCAAACTAGTGAGTAGAGGGGAATATTTGAAAAACTATCAATCGGAAAAATCGTCGAAATTTCAGGAACTGACCAGGGGCACTGACTAAATGTAGGCAAGGAGGTGCGGCAAATGTTCCAGCAATTAGATTCAGGATCGCTCGAATCAAAAAATTAAAAACACTGTTTTTTTAGGAAGAAACGTTGATTTTATAACACCATTTTATAAATAACACCAGTTCCACACTTTGAGCTATTATCAGTAGATCTTCGCGAGTTAGATAACGAAGGGCCGTAAATCAAAATTTTAATATAACACAATAATCTCTTAAAATACAAAGGTTGAAGTTCGGTTTGCTGTTTGGGGAAAAGTTGGGGCCTTGTTTCATTTAGGCCAATTTATTAGGGTGCTCTTAATGACTTTCCAAATTTTCGCTCTCGCTGGCAAAAGTTTGATCAACAATTTCCTTTGCGGGCATTTATGAAAGATGAAAATTACCTACATCAATTCTATAACAATTTATGCCGAAGAAGAAAAATCCTCTATAACTGGCTGTTTCCTGGAAAATCATTAAGTAAGTTTCCACTTCCATCTTCCGCTCTGATTAAAGTTGTGCGGCTCAAAGGCAAAACTAGTTTTAAAGTTATCCCTTTGAAGCTATAATACATAAAGCAAAAGTGATGCCATTAAATATTTCCTTCCAAGGGAGTTAAAAATTAGTTTCCAAAGGTATGGACGCGAACGTAATAAATCGTCCAGATAGGCAAAGAACTTTCGACAACAAAGCTGGGGTAACTGGAAACCCACCTTTTGTTTACTGTTGCCAACAAGCTTTAATGGTCAGATAAAGGGCTTAATGTAGTTGGTGAAACATTACTTAGCAGGAGCGGTTCAAGGTAGAAACATGTTCTTCAATTAGTTAATAGTTGGAAAGTGGCTCTAAATCGTTCAGGAGTTAGTGGACAGATAATTGTTGGAAGTCTAGCTAGCAGTAATCCGAAAAACTGTTATTTAAAATTAATTTATGCAATCTGCACTTGCTCAGTTTAGCTGCTTAGTTTAATTGCTGCGAGCTCGAGAATCTGCGCATTTTCTTCATAATTAATTTACAGTTCCAGGGTGCCACATAAGCAATACATTAAACAGGCTACTATGCACATACATCCAGCCTACAAAGGGGAAATTAATTAATTTCGGTGGGAACATAGTTAATCAGCTTATGTTCGGGGAATCTTGAAAGTGATCAATTAAGTTAAAGAAATTCCCCGAACTGCTAAATTTTAATCTGTCCTACACATTTTAATTAAGTTTTAATTAAATCGCCCTAATGCAACTGCGCGCTGCAGTTAACGCTTATCCCCTGGACGAGTTTCATCATGACTTTTGTGTAATGGTTCATGAGCCCTTCCAGATGGATTAAAATTCGTTTTTTCTCCTGATAAAACGTCGGAGTTCGGCCGAAGCTTTATGTGATGTCGGTCTATAATTAACTAAGCGGACCGAAAAGTTCGCAAAATAGCCCAAAGACCTTGCAAAACTCACGTAACCAACGTCTATATGCTTTACTAAAGAGCCCCATGATCCCTTAGCTTGTTAATACGTTGGGGTTGATTTCCGGTTTGGAAGCTTGAGGGAAAGTTGGCGAAAACAAAACAACTGGACTTTTCATTGATTTTCCAAGGTATAAATTTGAAAAATCGCTGTTCATATAGCAAATTTTATCTGCTTCGGCAAAGCAAATGCCGCGATCCCACATTACTCTAAAGAGTCTAAACAACGTAAATTGTCCCATCAAATGTCTTATCTGCGCAAATACGAATTGTGCTTTCAAAGCACTTCGCGTATATTCAGGGGAAAATTGATGTAAGAAAATCGTCTAACTAAACCTTTGGTCAGACACGCTGTGCTTTATGAGCGTACGGATCTGAGTAACTGATGTTTTAAATCTGTCTGGATCTATTTGAGTTTCTTCACCTCAGAACCTCATTGGGAGTTCAACGGTCGGCTTTTGTCTGCTGATTCCTTTGATGGTTTACCTGGAAAAGCTCCCAGGTTTTTTGTATTTTGCTAAAGTTAATTAGGCTTAAACGGTTTTATTCTTTTCGGTAGCAACAAGGCTTTGAAAATTTCGGGATAATTCAACAGCAAAACAGGAACCAACTTTATTAATTATACATTCCAGGGCGCCATGAAGAACCGTCCATATTAATATCCAATTTCAGCCTGCTCGATATATTCCAATGAGGTTACGAACTAATTTTGAATTCAATAATTTCCCTGAATCGACACGGCTATTCGGTTTAGGGTCGACACATTCGAAATCAGGGGTTCGTGCCACATTGATCAATTCATGAAATTAACTTTGATTGGCCAGCAATGATGAGTTTTGAGCGAAATTTTAGCATGAATGGAGTCATAATTTGCTAATTTGGGTTCACTAAAGTGTCCCAATTCCAATGCAGGCGAGCAGGAAAAGCATAATTTTCGTATTCATTTCTGTGCGTTTTTGGAGATTTTCGATCTTCTCCCCGGTCAACTGTATTACTTTTTCTTATTTTTGTCAGCTCGTTTTTTAGCCAAGTCTTTCGACATCAGACTACTCCCAAGTTTTCATGCCAGTTCTCCAAAAATCCCACAGAAAATATCAGCAGGAGCGAAGAAAAAAAACGCGTGCAAACTAATCAGTTTTAATTGGGCATAATGAATCCCCCATGTTATTTCCTCGAACAAACAACTGATCAACAAAACCCTAGTAAAATCAAATTCAATATTAATGGCAAACTCAATTCTCTCCATTATTCGGTTAATCTCCAAATCCGGCATCGGTAATTCCACCAAAACCAACAGTAAGTCGGGTTGAACCACACAAGAGGTCGCATAACTTTGATAGATTGATTTAATTATCTCGGATTGATATTAGCGGTAAAAGGAAAGCGCCAATTCCACTGAGGAAACTCTGTTGAGCTGCTCGTTTCCACGATCAATCATTCGTTAGTTCGTTAGTCAGCGAAAACGCAGTCTTAATTCATTACGTTTAGGAGATTTAAGGGATGTTTAGCGAAACATAGGTGTCAATTACAGAGCTATCCATTAATTTCCGCTGACGTTCCTCACCACTTAACTCGTAAATTAAACTCACTGTTATTTCAGGAGGAGGCGGGAGGCTGATTAAGATGTTTTGTGCGCGGTCCTCATAGGAATTATGAATGGATCATTAGCTACTGCTCAGTGGTTTAGTGGGTGGATGAAATTTTTAACTTTCCCCGTTATCTGCCGTTAAATTGACAGCTTTTCCTTATCGGGAAAACTGTTCGAAGTTGCTTCCGCTTTTCCGGAAAATAAAGCAAAGTTGGAATAGTCAAGGCGGAGCTAGTTGAAAATGTATTTGCATTTCCGGAGACGTTTTAAATTGAACTCCGGCCCGAAGTTGATACACCGTTCGTATGGACGCTAATGGAGTTGGAAAAAGCGTATATATGTCGCGGTATCAGGCAGCTGAAACTTTCTATTGCTCAGCTGCAGTCTTTCAAGGTTTTTTTTAATTGGAAAAAGTGTTAAATGTTAAGTTAAATGAAAGAACTCCCTACGGAATTATCACTGAATTAAAAGAAATTCGTCAAATATTTGAATTTTATAAATTTTGTGCTCCAACTAAAGCACGTTAGCTCTAGCATAAGCGGTTTATGAACCAAAACCTTATTGCCACTCTAGGGCCCAATAGAACTAGATATTTTCACAGCAGCCAAATTTCATTAAAATGCCGCCAAAGCCTGATTTCTTGGGCACTTAATTGGATATTTTCAAAGGATGGTCTAAAAATGAAGATGTTCACACAACAGCAACATTTTCTTAATCAAATTCTAACTTTCAAACCAGAGGTGAGAGCAAAACGTCACTTGAATGTTGAACACTCTCTTGAAAGCGCTCGGTTCTAAATGCGATGAAAATTTTATTCAAATTGCACCAGATGTTGGATTTTTGCCAATTTTCAAAGATTGGTTCTAATTTCTTTAATGTTTCGAACCACACGCCTATTTTTGAAAAATAGTAGTTTGAAAAATAGGAACTTAGAATTTGCACAATCTAAATAAAAGACTTGAACCTCAGTCCTTTCAGAATTGCACTCTAGTCGCCCTTAATCTTCCTCCTTTTTCGATAATTATAAAGTTTGGTCTAAAAATGAAGAAGTTCGCCAAACAACGCAACATTTCATTTAAAAAATGATAACTGGCAAATTTTAACAGTCCCGTTTTTCCCTAAAGACATTTGGTTCTAAATTCGGTAAAAATTGTAATCAAATCCCACCTGATGTTTTGAAATTTTCAAAATATTGGTTCTAAAAATTTCGGTGGTTTCCCGAAACGATTAGCCTTAAAAATGTTTATCTTTTACGTTGGACCAAGAAGTAATTTAGAATTTTGCGTCCAAGTCTTTTATCTACATGTTGAAAAATCATCATTGGGTTCTAATAACACTTAATCCTCCTTTTTCCATAATTATAAAGTTTGGTGTAAAAAGGAAGAAATTCACTCAACAGCAATATTTTATTTAAAAAAATGTAACGGTCAAACTAAAGCAAGTAGGGATTTGACATTTCAACAGTTCTTAGAAGTCGTTTGCTTCTAAATCCGCGGAAAATTCTGTTCAAATCGCACGCCATCCTGAGTTTTTGCAAATTTTCTGTTCTAAAAATTCCGGCTTTTTCACGAAACACCCATCTTTAAACATTTGTATATCCAACCTTGGACTAAGCAATAACTTAGAATTTTTAGCATTTATGTATATAAAACACTCGGATCTTAATTCGTTCACAATTACATTGGAATCGCACTCAATCCTTCTTTTTAGATGTTTATAAGGTTTGGGCTAAAAAAGACATTTTCTTTTTTCAAGCAAGATTTTCTTTTAAAACTTTCAAACTAGCCGAAGCAGCAACTTGAAATTTTAACAGCCCCTAGAAGATTCTTGGTTTCAAATGCGGTGAAAATTTATTTCAAACTGTGCCAAATTCTGATTTTTTTCAAAATTGGAGGCTAAAATGCAGTTTTTTCACGAAACGCTCACTTGTAATTGCAAAATTACTGCAACATCAATGTGTTGTACATTTAGGTCTCAAACCGTTCATAATTCAACTCGAATTGCACTGAAATCTGTTTGTTGCAACGTTTATAAACGAGGGTCTAAAAATTAAAAAAACAGAGCTCCAATTTTTCCGTTAAAAAGTTGTCTTTTTCATTTGAGAGCAAATAGCGACTTGAAATTTCATTGCGTCATAAGAAACACTTGGTACATGTATGTATTTGAAAAACTTACCGCATAATTGGGAAATATTGGATTCTATTAGATTCTTTAGGTTTTTGTTGTTTCTTTCTGCAAATTTGAGGTTCTAAGACAGCAAAGGCCTAAAAAAACTAAAATTTCCCAATTATGAGATAAGTTTTTCAAATGTTTTGCTCTCTCAAAAAAAAAAGGGTTTTTTTTTCCTCAAGAACTAACGAATGTTTTAACGCTTTATAAATTATACTTTTTGTACAACACATATTTTAATTTTGTAGAAATTGTAAATTGGTGTTTGTAGTTTGTATGAATTTTAAATCGGATGATGGCTCAGTTGTCTCGTCGAAACGTTATGAAACAAACGATATAAAAATTTTAATTTCAGAATAAAAAACGCAGCTTTTCTCCTTATGCTTTTCTCCTTAACTAATACGGAGCATGCAGTAGCGGCACGAAACTCTGACAATTTCTAGAACACACTTTAGACTGAAAATCCAGAAAACTTATTTACACATCGCACGCTAAAATAAAAAAATCGTAAGTTGGATTCTGAAGCGGAAGCGACTTGAAATTTTACAGCTTATAGAACATATTTGAGTCTCAAAACCGTAAAAACTATTCGCAAATCCTGATTTTTCCAAATTTTTTAAAATACAACATTCAATTACCCTTTTGTAAACATTCGCAATGTCTGTTCCAAAGCCAACAGCTGCGTGCTTCCACAATCCATAGAACAGTCTTAAAAATTCTACACAATACACGAACAGTTTGAATGGCATTTGCACAATGAGAGGATTTTTCTGTTTATTTTTCAACTCAATTAGATACAAAAGGGACCATTTAGTAGCGAACTGTCCATTAAAAATTACCCTTCAGCCAACGTTCACAGCTCAGCACAAGCTCGAAATAAGTTGACCATAATGACCGAGTTCCCCGAAAAGTTTCCACTGGCAGCGTAACTCTCGCAAATGAAGTAAAGTTATCAGTTGAAAGTTGTGCCTTATCGAGATACAAGAATACACATTTCCATTTTCCATTAACGTCCATGCAGCGAGTATATTAGCTGGAACTCTAGATGCATTTAAAATGTCACAGGAAGCTGAAATGGTCGCTCTGTGTAGCAGATAAAGCAGAGTTTAGGACATTAGTGGAAATGGAATCCCTTTAATGATTGCCATTATTTCGATCGTCAGACTGCTGCTAGATTTTTTGCTAATTTCACCATACATGCCAACGGAAAGTTAATTAGTTTCCGGCTGCGGATTTTAAGAGGAATTATCGGCGAAAGCAAGAAAAACATTTAGAGGCACGTACAAAATTTTGAGGCTGCGTCTAAAAAGACGTTTTAGCCCCAGGCGTGCCTTTATTGATGCTACCAGCTGCCGGTAGATAATCTGAAGGGGATTTTCAATTTTCCGCTAAATTTGTCTCGAACACAACTTTATCTTGTCAAGATTTAGGGCTCTTCTTATTTAATCAATATAGAGAAAGAAACTGGAGGGTTACAAATGGGCATCTTCCACGGTTATCCAATAAGCTATAAACAGCAGCGGCAGTTCCCATGTGATTAATGCTAAAAAAATTGCAACGACAATTAGTTTCATCGCTCTGCTTGAGCAGTTACTTCCACAAGTTTCAAGCAGTTTTTTAATTTATGGATCTTCGTCTACTACTAGTACCTTACAAAATTGGAAAAGTTCTGCAAGTGCTCATCATCTCCTCTCTGTGCTGATGGTGCTAAACCCGGAGATAAAGCGGAAATACTCATCAAGACTGAAGATCATTATGAGAAGACAAAGCCTTGGCAGCTGGAAAAATATGCTAGCAACAATTAAATCGGTATGACTAATGGTCATGCTTGATGAAGAGCCTGCATTAAAATGCAGGACGCATCATGGCTTCTTGTATATTTATTTGCTGATGCTGCCCGGCAGGAAAACCCAATGACGCCATTAGAAGTGACTTATTTATACCAATGCCCAATCGGGAAATGACATTTTCCAGTTTCAGCCTGCTAATCCTGCACTGTTCAGATTGGCCGGTGTTTTTTCTTTGCTAGGATGCTAGATTACAATAGGCCCGGTTCAATTCAGCTAGTGTATGCCGTAACGATTATTTTATTGCCACTTGAAGGAGCAGTGCGCGCTCTGGTCTTTATAATAAATTAGTTTGATGATAAATAAATTACGGAGGATTTTCGTGACGCCTTCGCTAAAGTTCGCAAGTTCGCGCGAGCGAGCGACCGCTTAAATAAATGATGCGACCGTGAAAGAAATATGAATGAAGTCGATAAAACTCCTTGAGATTACCGACTTAGGGCTGAACAAGATGGATATCTTTGCCGGATTTTTCACACCACCGTGATAGGGGTTGATGTTGAGGTCATCCCGGGGGTTTTACTTGGACTTTAAGGATCTAGGCGTTGGCTGCTTAATATCCAAGCAGTCTTCCTAAGCTGGTCATTGCTCGGTTTAACTCCTCCATTTGGCCCTTCTTTGTTACCAAACTGTTTTTTGCCCCAATAAGATTGATGTGTTTGATCATGACCTTAAAGTGTTTCACCCATCCCTCACATCCCTCTTTAACTAAACAAGTCTCCACTTGAATGCTTAAAACATGAACGCCTACAGCGCTCCATCTAATTCTTTGGACCAACAACGTCTCTCCGAAGAGGCCCATTCAACTTGACCATAAAACCAGATAAATATTAGCGCTCTTAGCTGAGCAAATAAGCGAAATGGCCGCATACAAAGCGAGCGACAGATCCAGACATTCACTTCCATATTTAACTTGGTGTTTCTGCTTGAATTGTGTATTTGGTTGAAGTGCATGAGCCCGAACTGAACCCAATGAAGACTGTTGATTACGCCCGTAAAGCGGAAAATTAATCTCAGCCTTTTACATTCTGAAGTGATTTAATGCGGAATGAAGAACAGAACGGTCGATGTTTTATTTGCACTTGGCACCGCTCATGTTTTAATTTGCGAAGTCTAATCGAGGCGAAAGCTCGTCGCTTCACTTTGTCGGTGGTTGATTCTGATTCCTATGGGATGTTTTGTGGATTTTCTGGAACAGCGTCTTTTGCTTTATATTCATTGGCATTTTTGCGCTGCTTCCGAGGTTGAAATTTCGCAATCTCTTTATTCAATATTCAATTGAATGAATTGACACTACTACTTCAAATGCGCAAGTTTTAAGGGTTGAAGTAGTGGATTTTTTCGTTTGGGAATTTGCAACCTAAAGTGAGCCTTAAGGTGTTTGCCATACAAGATGCTTTCAGAACAGTTCTCAACTAATTAAGTTGCACTTTCAATTTAATATGCTAATCCACCATTGACCTCAATGCATATTTTCATTTTACTTAAGAAATACACGATGTTTTCTTCGGCTTGCCGTGGCTACTGAGGCGAAAAGGTTTGTTAATGCCAGCCAGTTAGTCCAAAAGTCGTCAGCGAAGGCCTGATTTTAAGCTGATTGGCTTATGTTTAATTTTATAGGCTACAATTAAGAACAAAAGTTTTGCATAAAACCAAGACTGTTTTGTGTTTTTTTCTCGTGTTTATCAGATATTTCTGTTTCTGAACATCATCATCAGTAATTATCAAGAGATTGGAAAAGTGGCCAACTGTGGATTGATCTGTTGTGAAAAACAAATCAATTTTTCGAAAGCTGGTTGATCAACTCAGAAGTGTTGTTTCTGAGGCTGTTTACCTTCGGAAACTTGTTGCTTACGCCAATTAATTTTCCGGGAGTTTTTGCTAGTAAAAGCTGTTTGTCACTTTAAAGGTGTGAATCTGTGTTTGAATCGAAATGGTATGCGTTGCTCGGTCATTTTGTATCCGAAATGGGGCCCAGTGGCATCCTGACGATTCCCCAAGATGCGGGCGATTTATCCCAGTGACAGATCGTATTACGCAATTTTTTATTTTTCGGGACGGAATCGTCCAGGGATAAACTGTCGAGAACGGGGAGCTTAAACAACCATATTTTCATGTAGCTGAGAGTAACGTTCTGTAAAAATCTTTGTTGTTCCCGGCCGGGATCTTCGCCAGTTCCCGATGACAAATCGCTGTTGCGAAATTTTAGGGGCGACGATCATATTTCAGCGATTTTACGAGCCTGTTCTCATCCGTCAATTTAAGCTGATCTTATGATGAAAATTTATTTAAATTTATACTTTATTGAAGTGGCATTTTTTTTGGTGCTTCAACTTCGAGCTAAATGCCGCTTTAACAAGGACAATAACAAATAACTGTACAAGAACATGCCAATAACGATATGAGTCAGGTCATTGATTGCTGTACGTTCACGATCGTTAACCAGGTTTACATTCATTTCACAAAATAGCTGATTAGCATATATGGTTACTAGTACAGTGAATGTTTCAGTCGCTTAAGTATGCATTATTTGTACCTATGTAGTATAAGCTGAGACACGCAATTACATCTCACAGGGACAAATAATGCTGTGGCAACTTCAACTTTAGCCGCTCTTAAGCCCCTGCTGCTTACTGCCGATTTTTTCTGCCAATATTTACCGTCCAGGTTTGCACTCAAGTTTGCTGCTGTTGTGTCAACCTTGAAGCCATAAGCAAACTAGTATTGAAATTATTTATTGCATGGCAGGAGAAGCATAAATGTTCTGTGAGTCATTGCAAAAATTAGCAATTGTTAATGGCCAACATTTGGCTGTGTATCATTTTGCTTATATTTGCTTAATAGAAAGCAGAATTTGTGCCAAACGTGTGCAAAGTTCTAACGAATTTGCTCTCATAAACTATCTGCTTCTATCGGTTGCTTTACCCACAAAATCTAACTTTTTGTACAAAATCTAATTGTGTATATGTTTAAACAAATAATTTGTGCGTGATCCTAAATAAACAACAGAACAAAATGTGTTTATTGCCGCTTTGAAATGCAGACTTTGCACCAGAAATCCCAAACGAATTTTCCAGCATTTGTGGGGAATTATTTAAAATTTCTCTCTGTGCGGTCGCAGGATGTAAACCGTTTTCCAATTATAAATAGTTTAGAAAGTCTTTTGAATGCCGCTAATTTTCAAATCCGGTTCTGCTTAATTAAACAGCCTGAACCAACATTTTTCCGATATTGGGCCGTTAGTTGAAACTGAATTTTTTCTTGTTGAATGTTTCTTGTATGTGATTTTGAAAAATTTGTTTTTCACTTTGGACATTTCACATACAATTAAGGGTTGTTTTCAACAATGAAATCAGCCCGAACGCTACTCAAAATGTAGTAATGCGACATTAAACGTTTTTTATTTGCGGAATGGTTCGAACCATGGCTTTCAACGCTGTGCAAGAAGAAAGTAGTTCGAAATTCGAAAATTTCAATTTACTGAATATCAAATGCGTTCTGCTTTAAACTTTCGCAGGCCAAACACACCTCTGAGGATGGTGGCTATGGGTGCTAGTGAAACGGCAAAATCAAATTCTGGAGGTTTTTTTTCATGTTGAATGAAAGTAAGTTAATTTAAATTGTTGAAAACAAAACGCGTTTGATTCAGCAATTTTTTTTCATTCATTTCATTTCATTTCATTTTTTTTCAGCAAACATTCGGGTGATTTTTGGAAATTGTCACTGTTTCAGTCCTTTACTTCGTGTCCTGATTTGCCCGGTATCGCGATTTTTCCTCCTGTAGGGTTTCGGGTGTGGAAGTTTGTCTTAAGGGTTCAATTGAGTCTGGGAGATGCAAAAACCAGAAAACCGATATTTAGAGCAAAAGGCCCAACAAATGCATTCTGGAGAATTGAAGCGGACTACTAAAGCACATGAAGTTTGCATTTTTCAAATTCTCCCGATGTTCAAATGAGTTTTTTGAAGAACAAGCAGCTTGTTGCATTTTTTCCGGATTCAAGCAAATAAAACAAACTTGATTTTCCCGAAAATGAATTGCGTTTTTCGCAGCATTCGCTCGCATGCAGCCGAAATACACATGGGAAATAACGAAAGTGGCCACTCAGTGTGATAACCGGTCGCTAATCAAACACCGTGGCGCGTCCAAGACGCAAAAGCCACAAACATATTGGCGAAACTGACCTGATATTTGCACATCGTCATTGTTGAAGACCAACCACAGGGAGAAGAAGTGATCGACCGAATGGTTGGCCGTGAGATGCCCGTCGATGCCGGTTGTGTCCGGTAGCTGAAGAACCGCATGGACGCTGGTCGAACACGTCGCGACGTAAACGGCGACGGCGAAGAAGGCGTCCAGCCGAAGCCACATCGCTCCTCTCATACCAAGAGCACGAAGACGACTGACGAAGCCGACAGGCGACCATAACACTGGAACTCACAATTCCTGCTGTGCAGCAGTGGCAGACAAAATTGCGCCCGACGACGTGAAATAATCGATCGCAGGAAAGCCGTTTCTGTCGCACCTTTTGGCCCTCTTCTCATAATTGGACCGATTTTTTCCTGCCAAAGGTCCCAATCAGATCATTCAACCGTAGGACAGAGCAGCGAACTAACACATCAAATAACCAGATGCATAACTTGATGCGATGTGATGCTCAATTTTCTTTGCGGAAGCTGAACTCCTTAGTGGCAG
>NW_026018763.1:0-12568 GCF_020466585.1 Dendroctonus ponderosae
AAATGAAAGTAAGAAACATTAAAATATCACTTTTTTGGAAAAAACTAATCAAAATATTGTAAATGAGATCATACAAGAACATTAAAGAGCCTACTTAAACCGCACATAAAATTGCCCACATAATCCGCACAAAATCAATTAAAAAATGAAAAACTAATCCACGTCGCTTCAACTTTCAACAAAACTTTCATCGCTTTTAATATGGAAAATGTATTTGCGAGAAATTGAAAACTAAGTGGACAAAAAAACATGTGCGGTTTATAAAGTTTAGACCAATTGTTCAAAAATCATCCAAAAAATGAAGTTGTCAATGCGAAAGGTAGTTAAAGACAAACGAAAAAACCAACCGTAAAAGTGCAAATCAGCATTAAAAAAACGCTTTTTAAATTTAAATGCTTTGAAACTTTCTACTGGGTGTCGTAAAGTAATTTCTTGATTCACCATCCGAAAACAATGCGAACTGCAACATTTTGAGTGGCATTATGCAATTAGCACGCACATCCTGTATATGTGTAACAAGCGCACTAAATTTATATAATCTTGTTATATTGATTCAGTCCATTCCAATTAATTTCACTTTCCCTTCGCAGCCACGCTCTATAAAGCAATAAGATGCGGTTCTGGTCGACATTTTCGAGGACCACAGCTGAGCGCTGAGTGACCAGATCATAGTAATAAAATGCATAGGAAACGCCAGGAACAGCCAGAAATCGAGTAAATAACAGCCACAAAAGAGCGAATAAGACTCCCAAAATAAAATTCCGTATTTTAGACGCGAAAATACTTTTGGGAATAATAAATGGACAGCAAATAAGGTTTTAGACCTCGAATCGGAAAACAGGATGCACTTAAGTTTTAAGCAGCTGAAAGTTTGCTCAATGTTCACCCCGAGAAACTTCGTGCTTCGCACCTTTTCAAGATGGTTATACAAATGAATGTTTAGTCATATTTTGCGTTGTGCGGACAGATTGACTGTCTTCACCTGCAAATATAAGAGAAGCATCGTCTGCCTAAACTGTAAGTATACGTACATGGTTCCTTTGGCTACAGTCATGTTTAGGTCGCTGAGCACATGGTTCGGGTTCTTGTTCGATCCGTAATGCTTGTAAGCATGCCGCACAGAGACGGCTTGCTGCCTGCGGTTCCACAGCGATGATTGCTGTTGCTGTTGTTGAGTTACCGACGGCCTTTCCACGTTAACACCCACCAAGTCGGGGCCTGGAACCGTTGGAGGTTCCATGCGCTCTCCCATTGCGCTACTCCCTCTAAAACAAACCGAAATTGAGGAATGTTCACGCAACAAGTTTCACTGCACAGCTTTCACTTTTAACGTGAACTTAAATAAGCAGGGCATTTTCCATATTTTATAAAGTCTAATTAGCACCGAGTTTCGGTTGAAGCATACACATGTTGGCTTCTTAATCTTAATGGCCCGATGCGAAATTATTGAAAAATTTCCTTGGGTTTCGGCCTTGTGTCATATTTCGCAAATGACCAATTTAATTGTGCTGTTTATTGCACAACATCGGCGTGATTTTGTGCGAATACCTTTTGGATGTATTGGAAATCTCTGTTGCTGGTTGCACTCGCACATGATGAGCCAAATTCATGTCCAACACTTGGCTAAGCAGTTGCAGAAAACGACCGACAACTGCGAGGTTTATTAAAAAACTGCCTCAATTTTGATCAATACATTGATTGCGGGGGAAATTAATAAAACATCAACTATAACAGTTCATTGATATTGCCATTCAAAGAAGTTTCCAACTGTTTCATAGAGACGCTATTAGAACCAAAGTCGATTCGCCTAATGATTATTACAAACAATGTTACGCTGTCTAGTTACTTTACTTATTAGACAAGAATGTTTAACTTTCTCTTAAATAACACTAATAGGTGGCAAGTAATACTGGATATTTGCATGTGTCTAGTGGGCGATTTTTTATTTTTTGGTTTGGGCAAGGGGCTTTTAGCGATGTTTTCTTCTGCTTTTTCTTTGCTGTTTTGGTTTGAGGCTAAATCAGACAATGGCCACAAATGTCAGCAAAAGTTGAGCACAAAAAACACGCCTGTAAAATTTTTTTTTCACCGAAATTTTCATAAGGGGGCGGGTAGATTTTACCGTATTTTTTAGTAGAGACAAAAGGCCTCGAATTTTACATCATTTTCATCAGAAAGAGGCGAGCAAGGCAACGAGTTCAGTAAAAAATACGCTAGAAACTTTAGATCCGAAATAATCGACATTTTCTGGCCAATTTGAGTCGTTTTTGCGTGGTCATGACTTTCAACCGACGATATCTCCCTAATAAAAGCGCAAAAACTTTATATATGTACATTGGGAAGCTTCTTACGTCGGAATCAATCCAGTGAGCACAAAAAACACGCCTGTAAAATTTTGATTTTTGACCGAAATTTTCATTTAATCTCATTTAAATTTTGATTTATTTTCCTGACTGGGTGCAATTGTTATTATATTCTTACCCTTCCTGGGTCTCAGTCAAAGTGTAAATTAAAATTTTTGAATATCGTTTATTTAATTACGTTTCGGCGAGACAACAGAATTGCAGTATTGTTTTGCGTGATTATTGTCTGTTGCACTTGGATTTAATTGTTCTTCTTTCTAGTTGATTAGTTTTTGTTGCAATTTATTCGTATTCTGTTTTTTTTTTTAATATCTAAGGGCGGTTTGCTCAAACTATACCGTAAATTTATTGGAAAAATTGGAAAAAAGCCATGTCATCGGCAATTTTGTCACGTGTAATGTTGTGAAAATATGACGAAAACTGATCGAATGTAGGTGGAAATTCATCGTAAATTATGAAAAAACTCAAATTAAAGAAAAACAGTTTCTAAAATTTTGCCGATCTGTCGCACCAACAATTTTCAAAAATTTATCTACCGAGTCTTGTAAACTTTTATTTTGAAGATTGTTTTTAATAATTCGTATTTGTTGTTTTTCCTGCATTTTTGCATGAAGTTTAGTCGGTTTGATTGTCAGGTTTTCGTCTGAAAATGTTATCCACTTGAAAACAGACCATTTTATAACCAATTTTTGGCTACGTGTAATGTTGTTGAAAAACATTAGAAAACGTTATCAAATGCAGATCGAAATTCGTCTTAAATTATGAAAAAAACTCAAAATTAAAAAAAAAAACTGTGCAGAATTTGAGCGAAGTGAAACAGTCGATTAGTTAGATCAAAATATTTCAAAAATTTTGCTGCCTATTTTTTTAAACTTTCATTTTTTTGAAGATGGTTTTTAAGAATTCGCATTTGCCGTTTTTCCTGCGCTTTTTGTATGAAATTTAGTCGGTTTCATTGTAAGGTTCTTCTCCGAAAATGTTACCCACTTGGAAACAGGCCATTTTATAACCAATTTTCGATACATGTAATGTCGACAAATATGAGAGAAAATGAGCGAATGGAGGTCGAAATTCGTCTTAAATTATGAAAAAAACTCAAAATTTAAACAAAACAATTTCCAGAATTTAAGTGAATTGATTCTGCTGAATTCAAAACAAATTTCAAATTTAAAAAATTCAAAATTAGTAGATATCAGTCGGTCATAAACTTTTGAGACTAGAATAAAATTCTTCTAAAGCTATGGACTCACTTTATCAACTTTCTTTAGCTCCGTTTCGAAGCTATTCGTTTGAAGAAAGCTCATTTTCCGTTTTTTTTTCTTCTAGTTGATGATTTATGTTATTATTTTATTCTTATTTTCATTTGTCATTTCCCTTAATATATAAGTTCGGTTCATTAAAAATGTATTCTTTGAAATTCGAATTTAAGATTAAGCATTTGCTTTTTTTCCAGAGTTCTTTGCATGAAAATTAGTAAGTTTAACTTTCAGGTTTCCTTATTTTGGGAAGTGCAACCGTTTGGTTGCGTGCTTGTATATGTAAATGTTACGCACTTAAATGGCAATTTTATAAACAGTTTTTTTGTTGTGTAAAGTTGTTCAGAAAAATGAACAAAAGCGATTAAGCAGGTCGAAATTCGACTTAAATTAAATAAAAAAACCGAAATAAAAAAAAAATTGTCCCCAAAGCTTGCTGAATTTGCCAACATTTGAGCGACTTATAAAGTTTGAAATGCGTAGCTTTAGATCATAAACTTTCAGGGTTACTGATGTAATTAAGAAAATCCACACTAATAAACTTCTTCTAAAGCCGTACAATTATTGTTATTAATATGGAAGAACAGTAGGTTTAATAATATTCAAATAAATCACTTTTAAGCGTCTTAGTTCGACCAAGTTACGGCAAACAGGCAAAAACCATAAAATTGGACGAATGCAATCGTACCGAGAACGAGTTTCTTCCTGAGGTTTCGCAAGTACGATGGCTTGCATCTTCAGAGGTGCAGCATCAGAAACAAATTCTTTTCTAGGCTTGTTTTCGTCCATTTTTCCGCTATGAGCCTATCTACCTTAACTCGGTCTAGATGGTTAAAAGTGTTTGATTTCGATAATATGGAACATAAAATATAAGCGAGTGAAACAAAATGAACAGAAATTAACCGAATTTTCGACTCTAAATCCCCACTAAAGTTTTGGGGTTTAATGTTGAAAAAATGGTAAGTTTTGGCTAAAAAAAGTAGCGAATTTTCAAACAATGCGCTTTGTTTGTGGTATGTCTTGTAAACAATTTTAATGGTAATTCCAGCTGGCATTACAGTGAGTTTGATTGAGCGAGGTTCAGAATCTCAATGAATCGAATTTACGAATCCTAGTACTAAATTGCAACATCACCTTGACCAGCTGGTTTATATCGCACATATTAATTGGAGACGCTGAGGTCAAGACAACATCTTTCTCGAAAGCCAATTGCTTAATAAATTAGAGGCAATTATAGGTGTTAACTGTACATTTTGAAGTAAAAATTGAAAATAGTTTAAAGTCATTGCCTCCATGCATCCGCCACCATCGAGTCATTTAAAATTCCAACTTGGCCCAACCGGTCTCATTTCTGACGTCAATGAAAGCCTATAAAAAGATGCATTCGCTTCACATTTCTCCAATTCTTTGGGTTTTTTTGGGAAGACACTCACATTTTTTGGTTGGTCGAATCGATTCCGAACAGTTGATAAACCAGCTTCACCAAAAACTCCCACATTGAAACTCACTAAAGTGAACCATTACTTTTCACTCACCAACAGCAAACGCTAGTGACGATTGTCGCTGTTTAATTTCAAATTAACGAAAAAATTATTGGGTGGGGATAATTATGTCGATACAAGAAATTCTAATTAATTTTCTATGTAACTGATGTATTCGTATGTGATGATAATTATTTATGGATCGAACAGGCGAGCAATTTGGTTAATTGCCTTATTTATTGGTCCTATGTGTTCCTTAATGGTGATGTTTTTCTGGCTCAAATTCACCAGGTTACTAGTCAATGTATGTATGGGGTTTTGTATTTCGTTTCACATCAACTAGCTTAAAATTTTTTGAAGATGTTTGAAGATTTTTTGAAGATTTTTTGAGAAAATGTTTCATCGCATTGTTGAAACATTTTCTTCAACCATTAGGCAAAACCGAGTGAAGTCAATTACATCGAAATTAGCACAATGATAATTCGAAAAAATCCTCTGAAACAGCTCGCGTTATGGTGCCAAGGTTTTCCACTTTTATTTAATATTTTGAATTAACCTGCCAAAGAACATCGGCACCAGAATATGTAAATCATCCATCAGTATATTTTCTTCAGTCTGGCTGGGACCCACGTTTAGCCTCATTTACATAAAGAAGTGACTTCTTCTAAAGAACTATTTTAATTTTGGATTATCATCGCTGACGCACGCAAGTGTCTAGTTTTTTACTAATTTATTCGGAATTTTTCCTGATGTAAATGCGAAGAAACGGGTGCCTAGTTTTTAGACAAAGTTGCGGGTAGTTTAGCGATTGATCAATCCAATCCAAGAGAACCCACGGAACCAGCCAAAAATTTAAAAAAACGGTGTGTTTTCGGTGATTTGGATTCTCAGAAGTGTTTTTTGCTCGAAAGCTTAAAGTCTAAATGACCTAAAAGCCAGAAAAACTAAGCAAACAAGCGCCTGTTTTTAATGATGTTTTCCATTCTAAATTGTGTTTCCGTAAATGCTTGTGCGTTCTTTTCGTGGAAGCATCTGCTCAATGCAATTAATGCAAAATGAATACTTAAAATATTATGTTATATATAAAAGATTGTCTATCAAGATTTAGCTTCAATATGAGCTCGTAAAAATTTGCAAGGCAACACCACAAAGTTGAATTTTTGAGAACAGGATAGAAACATTTTTATTTGCCATCCTGTAAAAAAAAATCTGACGCTTAATTTTTATCAAAGCTTTATTTTGTTGAACAGTTTATTTCTTGTGCAGGATTTGAACATGAAAGAACACTCTAAACCTGCCCTTTCTTCAGTTTCTACCACTTCACGAGTGTCGTCTCGTATAATTCGAGGTAACAAATATTTACTTTTGCAAACTCTAATGCGATTGTTGTGCCGATTGTGCTGATTTAGTGGCAAAAACTAAACAAAGTGCAAGTTCACGGTGATTCTTCGCTAATGCGATCACTATTATGTACATGTATAAGAGCAAGTTGTGAACAAAGTTCAAATAACGCTTGTTCGATATTCGTTAATTGTTGCGATTTCCACACAAAAGAGACTTTTAAATCAGCCTTAGAATGGATTAACTATTTATGCAGAACTACACACTCCCTTGAAGTAGGAGTTATTATTTGCAACAATTCATTCACTATTAAATAGCATGGACGTTCACTTTTATTAATAAACTTGCGATTTTTCCTTAGTCATTTTTTCAGTTAAACATACTTTCTGGAAAAATCAGCACTAAACGTTGTTATTTGAACTTAAAATTCGATTCTCTGCGTTTGAATGTGGTAACTTTCCGTTTCTATGCCCCAAATGATGTTAAGACTGTTGTGAAATAGTTATTAATTAAACAACTGTAGAATCTTGATCGGGCATGGATTATTTTATGAATGATGCAAGTATGAATTCAACATGTTTGATCCAAGAAGGGTTTCACAAAGTATGGCATCACATTGCAAATTCTAAATTGGAATAAACATTCAGGTCGGGCCTTATTATTATTCGACAGTAAACGCGGTTTGTTAAATGGTTTTCATTAAACAAGGACGTTCTTTACCTGATATCCTTCGGTTGTCAATAGTATTTACTAAGTTTTGTTTATTCGATTTTCTTCGGCAAATCGAGTAAATAATTTAAAAAACTCGACATGAATAAGTAGTTTTATCGCATCGACTAACGAGGATAATTACGACAAAATCCTAACGACATTACGACTTGTTTAATTAAAATAAAAAACAATAACGAATGATACTTTTATTCTTTTATTGCCGGTTCAGCGACCTTTAATAAAGTACGGTTCATTCATTATGCAAACCATAATTTGGCAAACAAAAGAGTGCAATTCCAAAGAATATTACATGCCAATTACTCAATGCTTAACTCGAAATTATACACAAACTATTGCGAATTTAAAATGTAATAAAACGCTGTACTTTGTGTTAAATACCTCATCTGCCTGATGAAAGTTAAAAAAAAATCGTTGCGGAAAAGACGCGACGGCCTAAAAGCCCGCAAAACTGTCCAGTTTCAAGAAATGTCCCTAAGAGCCAAAAAATGTAGACAAGGACTGTTTGGAGTCACGATTTAGAAATGTTTCTTCAGCAGGTTAAGCAGCTGAAAATACAGCCAATGAAAGTGAAATATACATGAAGAAAATTATTAGAAACGTGCTCAAACGGATGGATATGCATGGTGTGAAAGTTTTAACTGAGAATTCATGATTCATCAACATTCTGCTTGTTTCAGTTTATTTTTACCAGAAGCCAGAAAAGTCGCCATTTTGATTGTTGAACTTGAAAACTTATAGAATTATTTTCCTTTACGTTAATTTATCCGCATCCCTAATTAATGATTTTTGAATAGTTTTCCACACGCGTATCCTTCAGTTTCAAGGCTTTTTAAGCACTGAAAAGTCGTTCGAAACAATCCAAGCGAATGGCTGGATTGTTGAAAAACGCCATAATATAATTTAAATGTTTAGAATGAGCTCATTAAGAGTTAATCTGGTTTAAAACAGCGTGGTCATTTTCCGATCGACTGCAAACTGCAACAACGATTACTAATGATTTTGTCGTTATTTAACTTGCATTTACTAACACAATATGTAGAATATGCTACAAGGAAAAGCAAGGACTTTTGCCGCTTTAATAATTTTGCGCTTTTGCGGTGCAAAGTCCAACTTTTTGCCGCTTTTTTTAAATGAGAATCGAGCAGGTGAAGGAGGATAATTATTCTAATTCTTGGTGAATAATTAGCATGGTACTTTCCAGATAATCAAGCTCCTTGAGTGAATGAATAGGTGCCACATAATTCAAGTGATTGCAATATTACGCATACAAAACTGCATTCTTGTCGTACAGAAGAAATCACCATCGGAATACTAACAGGAGCCAATCCAGGCTTAAGTTATAGTTTTTTGTTGTTTCACACATATGCGAAATCTGTTCTTGAATGTAAATGGCTTCATTTTCCTGAGTCTTTTATGGTCTAATCAACTTCGGTTGTCCTCTTATTTGTATGTGCAAAAGTCAAGTTGTGCCCATTTTAAATAACTTCCAAGACTCGGCTGATTTGAACAGGCAAAATTGTTGCTGACAACATCAAGGTTGCATAGAAAATTTGCATTGGTCGCATCTTGCAAACACCTTATTATACTATCAACTGTACGTATATAATGAAATTTTCCTTTCCATTTAAATTGCCTGGACGAATTCCAACTGATCTACTCGAATGCATGTTCTACATTAGTAATTGCACATGATTACAGATGCTACCAGATGCAACGCCAAAGTCCAGTTTTTTCCTAAAACACTTAGCTTGTATTCGAAAAAGTACACGGCAAAATCCATCGATTATACGTATTTTAGGTCTACGTAATAAGTGTTTCGTGTTATACGTTTCACAATCAAACATTCGCGTTATATTTCCTCGATATAGAACACGTTTCGTATATAAAAAATAAACATATTAGTCAAACGACCTATAAAACAACCCAGCGCATTAAAGAATTGAACATATCTGCTCAGGCTTGTGAAAAGAAGCAATTTTGCAATTGCACGCTTGCATTTATTCCGGGCTTCTGTGTAAATTTGACCAATGACTTGACGGTATCGCAGCTTATTCTACCACATGTATAGAAAGTGAAATGATCAGGCTTTCCAATGATGTAACAACAACAGATGATAATAACGAGCCGAAGAAAGAATTACCACACGTTCATTACATTTAGGTCGCTTCAGTTTACTGTGCGAAAGGAATACTTGAGGAAACAGCCAAAAATGAAAACTGAAAAGCAACATTGGCCCACCAACAAGAAAAATTGCAAGCTCATGGGTTTCTTTTATAGGTCATTAATATGAAATTGAGTAATGCAGGTACAGGGAAACGCCATGTGCATTGAAGTATTAAAATTATGCAGAAAAGTGCAGCTTATTTGCTCGTAAAATGCAGCTTGATCGATTTTTGGATTGCATAGAAACTGAAATCGGTCCAGGTACTCCTCAACTTGCCATAAACAAGACGAGTAATCGTTCACAAAAACATCGCAAAGCACTGATAAGTTTTTCTGGCTTGCCTCTTCAGACGTATTAAAGTTTTGAACGCGGGAAAATGCTGACGAATCTACATGGGGAAACTATTCTTCTAAGGGCCCGAGAAACTCACCAGGTGCCATCGACTCTTTACCAAAGCTCTTTGTCGCAGTTAAGAGATCTTCCACTAAAAATAACTAAGACGCAGAAGGAGGTTTTTTCCGAATGATTTCCTCTCTGTTCTTTCTGTGAGTTTTCACTTTTTCGTTGCAAAAATTGTAAACAATGTTTTTTTTAATTTTAAGCACCAGCAATGTGCATTAATTTTAATCATTTCCGTCGCAGCTTTTGCTGCCAGGTCGTCTTAACGGGCTCATGTTGGTATGCGTTATGGAAACGCTTAATTTCTGTACGTGATTTGCGTTAAAATCAACGCTGAAAATACATTTATAAGCCCAAATTGTGAATTTGGGGCGCTGATATCAAGCGCAATTTTAAACGCATTTACAAACCAGTATAACAACGGGGAACTTTTCATTGTTTAGGCGCAACTGGCATAGAGAGCTTTAAGAATAAAATCGCACTGGGAAAAATTACCTTGTTATTCCTAATGAAATCCTAGTCAAGAACGATAAAAATCCTTCCTTCAGTTGGCTTAAACACAAATATCACAGCAAAAGAGAAACGCGCACACAATTATTACGATATGGTAGCTATCGTATGGTATACCCAAGTCAAGTCAAAGGCGCTCGCGAACTTTCTTCGGAAAGGTACGTCGACGCACTACCCGTTCAACCAAGTCAGATTGGTTCAGTGGTCGACCAAGCAGCTCCCACCATGGCTCAACCCTCGAAGTCATCAAGGTTCTCCTGCTTGGGTAATCGCTTATCAAGAACCTGTTGGTTCTTCGGATTTTCCTTCAGAACTCTCATGTTGTCTCACCAAGCTGAACCATCGTCCAAAACCGTGCCACCAAATCGTAACACTTCACATTCTTGAGTGGGTTTCCTTTCAAAAGCCTGGCCAAGAGGACTGGTTGCGTTTGCAAACACGCAACTTTGCATGTTGTTTGGTTGCAACCATCAACAGTCTGCTGACTAAGCAATAAAAGTGAAATATGAACAAACAATAAACAAACAATAACAAGTGCGGTGACTATGTTGGGTTGAATCAGTGCCTCAAGTCCGTAAAATAGAATTTTTTTCTTCCCTCAAAAGGATATAGTTGCAAAATGTTCCAAAGATCGGACTTAAGTTAACGAAATATGATTCCGCAAATGGATGTTAATTGGATGTCCCTTTGCAGAACTAACTTATTGATACTCCAAGTTTTGAAATGGGTTTTTTAGGTGCCATTTCTGCTTGAGAAGCAGTCGTTGCTTAAAGAGCAAAAGATGGGTGATCCAAGATATATGTGGCAAAAGATAAGCGGGTTTAGAGATGAAGGAAACATTGCTAAGTAAAACTACCCCTTATTATTACTCGAACAGAGCGAAACGCTCCACTACCATTTGACCGATTAAAGTTTTTCGAATAAATCCTAGCAATGTCTGTTAGGTTGTTATGTCCTGTTTTTAATATGCTCCCTAATATTTGCACCTTTAATTTCCATGTACTTTATAATCAGGTTTTTTTAGAATTTGCTGCAAATTTCCCAGAATATTGATCTTAAAAAAGAGGCGTTTGTGGTAATTTGATAAAGGAGGTTTTCGATTTTTCGGATGTCGTTTCGCAAGCACGAGCGGCTTGCACCTTCGGAGGTGCTTTTCTTGGCGCAGCAAACCGGACAAGAAATTTTAGAATATTCAAATTTTTGTCAGCCAAAAGATCAATGACGGGCTCCAAATGAATATTTTTAGACACTTAAATAATTCCACCCCCTTCTTTAAAAATATACAATTTTCTATTGAGCCTCAGAGCAGCAAGAAAATTTTTGTGATATACAGGTCATTTTTCCATCTCAAACTGCTAAAAGTTTCAGTAAAATCGGAGCAAACCCCGAGGTTTCTGAGCCAAATCAATTCCAAGCTGAAAATGAATAGTTTCACGCAATAACACGTCCTTTTTCAAAAAAAACCACAACTTTCCATTGTGCTCAGTAGCAGCTGGAAATTTTCGCCTTCAGTAGGTGACTTTTTGGTCTGAAGGTCCTGAAAATTTCAGGAAAATTGGAAAACATTCTCAAGTTGTATTAATTTACTGAAATTAAAACATTAATGTTCAGTTCAGGATCTGGCTGCAAAAAATCAAAATTTGTTCAGATTTTATTAAAATTTTGCTTAGAGCGAAAAGTCGTTTGAAGTTGCTATTGAAACTGAATAGAAAGTTGCAAAATTTTTAAGGACGTGTAATTGGAAAAAAACATTTATTTTCAGTCGCGCGTTGACTAATACTAATTGACCCAATAACATTTTGTTTAGAGAGAAAAGTCGGCTTTAAACTAAGAAAATTCGAAATTGCTCCTCAGACTGAATGGAACGGCGACTTTCCGCTCTTAACGCTTTGAAAATGTTATTGAAATCTGAATAAATTGCGATTTTTGTCAGCAATCAATGCTCCACCACAAAATAAATGGTTTCTCGTCCTGCAAATGTTAATAAAATCTGAACAAGCTCGAGCAATTCTTGACTGAAAATTAATGTTTTCAGGACCTTCAGATCGAAGAGTTACCTACAAAAGACGAAAAATTCAAGTTGCTACTGAGACCGAATGAGAAGCGTAATTGCGTGTGGAAACATTTATTTTTATCACCACATTTATTTGACTGGCAAAATTAGAATTTATTCCCATCTTAATGAAATTTTTCAAAAGTTCAGAGCGAAAGGTCATCTATAGATGACGAAAATTTCAAGTTGCGACTAAACCTGAACCAAAAGTTGTATTTTTGTAAAGAATGTGTAATTTGCGTGAAAACATTTATGTTCAGCCGGGCATT
>NW_026018764.1:0-12432 GCF_020466585.1 Dendroctonus ponderosae
TCGCCTACAGAACGTTTAAGGCAAACTACTACTGCATCTGCTGTGCGAGATGATCAAACGGAAACATATCATGTTGGGGAAACTACAGAAAGCAAAATTGGAACAACTGAACAGCCCCTTGCTTCTGAGACTGGCGGCAGCACAGAAGGACTTGGTGCCTACACGCCTACAGAACCAACAGCCCCTAGTGCAGAAACGGCAACGTCTACAGAACGTTTAAGGCAAACTACTACTGCGTCTGTTGTGCGAGATGATCAAACGGAAACATCTCATGTTGGGGAAACTACAGAAGGCAAAATTGGAACAACTGAACAGCCACTTGCTTCTGAGACTGGCGGCAGCACAGAAGGACTTGGTGCCTACACGCCTACAGAACCAACAGCCCCCAGTGAAGAAACAGCAACGCCTACCAAGCATTTCAGGCAAACAACTTCTGCCACTGTTGTGGGAGATGATCAAACGGAAACATCTCATGTTGGGGAAACTACAGAAGGCAAAATCGGAACAACCCAACAGCCAATTGCTTCTGAACCTGCCGGCAGCACAGAAGGACTTGGGGCATACACGCCTACAGAACCAACAGCTCTCAGTGCAGAAACAGCAACGCCTACAGAGTATTTCATACATACTACTCCTGCGGCTGCTGTTCAAGATGATCAAAAGGAAATATCTCATTTTGGAGGAACCACAGAAGTAAAACGTGGCACAACTCAACAACCAATTGCTTCTGAAACTGGCGGCAGCACAGAAGAACTTGGGGCATACACGCCTACAGAACCAACAGCTCCGAATGCAGAAACGGCAACGCCTACAGAGTATTTCAGACAAACTACTCCTGCGGCTGCTGTGCGAGATGATCAAAAGGAAATATCGCATTTTGGAGGAACTACAGAAGGAAAACGTGGCACAACTCAACAACCAATTGCTACGGAAACTGGCGGCAGCACACCAGGATTTGTAGATTACACTACTACTGGCGAGACAGTCCCCAGCACTAAATCGGCAACTTCTACAGCATTTCCATCGCAAACTGCTGCTGCAACTACTATGGAGATTGGGCAACCTACAGAAGGAAGGCTTGGCACAACTCAACAGCCAATTTCCTCTGAAACCAGCAGCAGCACAGAAGAACTTGGTACATACACTACCACAGAAACGGCATCGCCTATAGAGTTTTCACCTGCACTGGAAGGGCAATCAACTTCTCGAACTTCCACCGCTTCTTTGCCACCTACAGTTTCTGGGGAAGTAACAAAACCAGTTGGTCCAACTACAACTGAACATTCCTTACCTGAAAGCTCAGATCAGCAACCGACTACAGCGACAGCCCACCATACTACTGAAGTGGACTCTTATGAAATCAGGCAAAGTACAGTGGCATCAGGGCAACCAACGACTATCGAAGAAAACGAAGCTGTTTCCACCACACCAGGAACTTTGGTTGCATCGTCTACAACGCCCTGGGGAACTACTGAGCAAACTTCGCCCCAATCTGAAGCTGTTACAGCTTCAACAAAAGCAAGCCCAGAGCTGGTAGCGGCAACAACAGGCACGACCTTTGAAAGTGAGTTCGTTACCACACAGTATCCCACTCAACAGTCCAAAGCAACAGAAAAAGGGGCCAAGATTCCAGAGTCCAGTTCAGGAGAACCTACTGAAGGTTTAGAACTGAGTACTACTGGGGTTGAAGCTGAGCAAACTGCTACTGAGGGAATCATCCCCAGCTACACAACAACTTATTCAATGAGGACTGAAGGAGCTGAAACTAGGCATACAACTGAATGGGACAATGGCAAAAGTGAAACGACAAGTAGCTTAGCTACTGAAGCCACGCTTGTAACCGGTTCTACCTCGACAGCAACTACAGAATACATTCCGACTACCCGAGAAGCAACAGAAAGTGAATTGAGTGCGTCCACTAAACCAGCAGTATTTGAAACCTCCTCAGATCAAACTTCGCATTTCTTTACTTCTCCAATTGTAACGTATGTTTACGAGCAAACTTCCATCAAATCTTCAGGTTCAACCTCTCCAGTTTTTCCTGAATATAGTTCTGAAAGCCTGGTAACTGAAACTGGAACTGAAGCATATTCACACACGCCGATCTCCTCTATCACCGGCCAGAACGTACAAAGTACCACTCCTGAACAAGAATCAACAGCGAGTGAAAAAACCGAAAAGAGCGAGTTGATGGAATCAACAAAGGAATTAGCAAAAGAAACTACCACACAGATGATTCTCACCACTGAAAAATTGTCGCGGTCTTCATCAGCTATGGAAGAAGGCACCAGTACTGCATTTACTCCTGAAGAAGCATCAGAAGGCTCCTCTGAACGCGTTCCAGGAGTTCCAACTGTTGAAGGAATAGCTAAGGAAGCCACAACATTAGCTCACGCTACTAGAACTACAACGCCAGCTTTTAGTGCTGCTTCTGAAGCAGGGGGAACATCAACTTTCTCATTTAAAGAAACTTCTGAGTTTGGCCCAGAAACATTCTCAACAACTGAAGAATTGGCGAAGCAAACAGCGACTTCCAGTTATAGCTCTGAGGGACCTTTACAGTATACCACGCCTGCTGAAGCTCCGTTTACTCATGGCACAATGGGTGAATCAATGATAACTTCAACAGCTTCTTCCAATCAATCTACTACACTAGGATTTGTCACTGAAAAGGCTTCAACTACCTTGGAAGCGGAAGTTTCCAGTAAAACAACCACCGTAGTTCCAACGACAGAAACAAAGCAACTATCCACAGAACACCCCGAAAGGGTTTCAGAACTCACTCCCGGGGAATTCTCAACTTTAGCGTCTGCTACAGAAAAACCTTTAGAGAACTCCAAGCCCTCCAAAGCCACCTACGCTGATACTACAACATTGAAGGCCGAGGAAGCATCAACCGTTTCTACCAAGAGTGTCTCTGAAGTAACGCTGCAAATTTTTTCAACTACACAAGAACTTGGACAGGAACAAACCACATTGCGTTTTACCACAGAAAAATCTTCCGAATATTCACCGTTACCTTCAGGGTCACCTACAGGTGCAACAGGAACAAGTACTTATGAAGGAACGACAGTGTCTTCCTCTGCAGAATCAACAGTCTCTTCTAAAGAAGCGTCCGAGACCAGCTCAAGTGAGGTTCCTCCAGCTGAAACCACCCAAACTTCAACGTTACCATCTAACGAAGCATCTAAAACTACACCAGAGAAGCTCCCAAGTGAGGAGCTTGAAGAAAAGTCAACTAAATCGGCATATACTACTGAGAGTTATTCACAGTATTCAACCTCTACTGGTTCAACCGGGTCTGATGCTTTTGAGGCTTCAACTACTGAATCAACGCACACGACAGCAACATCAACAAAAGAGCCCTATGAGACTCCAGGAGTAATTTCAACAATGCAAGGAATAGAAAACGAGGCAACGACTCAACAATACGCAACTTCTGCAGAGGCTGGTGTCACTGAGACTGTAGAAGCCATTCAAAGCCCTACAGTACCAGCAATGGAAGCATCTGAACCTGAAAACTCTACAATCCCAGGCGAAAAGCATGCTACTGAAGAGTCAACACTAACAACCGCTGCTGGTACGGAAAATGCAAGAGTTGCAACTTCAACTGTGGCTCCAACTACTGAAGAAGTCCAGAGGTCTACGTTGCACACTACAACTGAACATTTGGCATCAACTACTGGAATTTCTTCTCAATATTCAACTTCAACGGAAGCTGGCTTGACTGGTACAACCAAACCCAACGCTTATGAAACCACGTTTACAACTGCGCCGAAGTCCAGCCCTGGAGGCTTATCAACTGTCCAGGGACTTGAAAGAGAAACAACCTCTTCTGGACCAGCATTCTACACCACAAGACTTCCAGATGAATCGCAGACTACTGAGGAAATAACCACGAGTTCTGCTGAGTCTTCTGAGCATCCTTCTACATCCAGCACCGGTGGATTTTGGACAGTTCAGCAAACAGGCAAGATTTCTACAACTGCTGAAGAAGGTTGGGAAACCACTGAGCGAATGATTAGCTCTGCACCTTCCACTTGGACGCCTACAACGGGATCGACTGAATCCTCTGAAAGAACCTCAACAAACGGACCGTCTACGGAAATGCCAATTAGCTTCGAACCAGACTTTGGAACTAAGGAGCCTTCAGCCACTGAGTCAACCAAACTCACTACCCCGGATCAGAGCACTGTTTCCAGTGGAACAAGAGCTTCGTCCATCGTGGAAGCCACTACTAAAGTTTCAGAAGAATCCATCGCACCAACTTCTGGTGGTGCTTCAGAAATCTCTTCCAGAGAGCCTGAAACTACCAGAAGGATCACTACTGAAGAACAACCCAGTTATTCCACCACAGTTGAGGACACGAAATCTACTTTAGCCTACCCGGCCAGCACTTCTGAGGCTGTAGAGCCTACTATACAACCATTACCTGGAGTAACTTCAACTACTGAAAGTGAGGGAAGGGGGTCGGAGTATTCCACTGCTGGAACAATCAGTACTATCTCTACATTGGGTGAAAGTACGACATTTATGTCCCCTGGAACAGCTGCAGAGCACGAAGTGACTACTGGTTTAGAGGTGGAATATGGGACTGTCACTGTAGGAGTAGGAACAACTGCATCTTCAGCTACAGGTGAAATCTTACCTAACGCTGCCACTGAAGAGCCTGTGAGCGAAGGTGGAAGTACGGAATCTACCCAGGGAAGTACTGCGGAAAGATCCACTAGTAGAACTGCTGAGGGCATGTTTGCTAATAAGGGAACTAGCCCGAGTCCACACGAGCCTACCACAGGTTACACCACGCTCGTGTCTACAGAGAAAAGCAGAGAAACCCCTGCCCATCAACCTTTCAGTACATCTAGAGAAACAACTACTGGCGGTGAAGGTTCAACCACTTTTGGCGCCACAGCGGCTCCAAAGTTGGTGACTGAGAAACCGTTTGTAGGTACTCAGAAGACGTCTGAGAGCACTGAGGAGCCATTGACGAAGTTAGCTACTGAGCAAATAATCACTGAAAGACTCACAACAGAAGTCGGGGAAACCACTACTGGATCCGGAAAGCAAAATGCAACCTCTGATCTTCCAGAAGGCATAACAACGGAAAATGTTAGCGCTTCTTCTGAAGCTGCCAGTGGGACAACGGCGCACGCTTTGCCGCAAGAAACTCTTTCGTACAGAAATAAGCAGAATGGGGATGAGTTTACTACGTACTATCCTTCGACCCTGTCTCCCACTACTGAGAAGTACTTTACGGTCTTTGAAAAGGAATCTTCCAGCTCGGGTAGGATTCCCTCCATGGATGCACTCATGCCAACTGGCGCGTCCTCCTGGCGTGAAAACCGCACAACCCCAGCTCCTCCTAGTTATACTGCAACTATGGAGACTGCAGCCGGTTTCACTGTTGAAGCAGTTACAGTTAAGTTCCCGCAGACTGGGATTCCTCCAGTTTCAACCACTGGAAGGCCAATGGAAATGTCTCAGCAACCCCCCGGTAGAACATTCAATCCAGTGGAAACTTCTACGGCAACAACTCCCTTGGTTCACTCGATCACTTTCACTACCCCTACTGGGGAACCGGAGCTGAGCACCACTGAAAGCTATAGGGAAACCACCACCATCAAGTATCTGGGGGATGTTTCCACGTTCAGCACGGTGCTTTCAACTAAAGAAGTGGAGGAAATTGTGACTTTGGGTAGAACTACCATCAACATCGGCCAAAACGAGGTGGTGGAAGTCACAACTCCTGCCTATACCATGCAGGAGGCCGCTTCTACTACCGAAAGTGCACGCGGAGGCACTGAGGCAGTCAGACATACTGTTCAGATGTCCACTGAGCAACTGGAGGAATTGACCACTGTGGGAACCACTACGGTCAGCAAAGTGTCGCAGCATGAGGAGACCACTCAACAATCGGAGCTCAGAGAGCCTACGGATTATTCTACTGAAGCACTGGAGATTGCGACGGAACCTACTACACTTTCAGCCACAACTGAACCAGTTTTAACCACAACGGTTGTAATCGCGACCAATCACAGTGTGATATCGATTAGCAATTACACCAATGGAATAACAAATCGCACGGTAGAATGCCTCGTCGACAATGATTGCGAAGACGCGGACGTCTGTATATTTAAAAAGTGCATTAACGTGTGCACTATCGGAGGGTTATGTGGTGCTAACGCCAAGTGTACTGCAGAGAATCATGCAGCTGATTGCACTTGCCCGCCTCACCATTACGGGGATCCTCACAGGATGTGCTATCCAGGTATTGTAATATTACTCAAGTTGCAAGCTGATTTCCGTGCCATTGTGGCAGCGGAAACTGAGATTTATGCTACTTATCAAAAGCGAAAGTTTGGCGAGAATTTCCAATCCGGTTAGAAGGACCATTTTTTGCCGTTGAGTTATTTGCGTGGGCCAGAAAAATCTCAGTGTCCACTCCCACTATGCGAACGTTCAGAAGGTATCATTGATTTGTATGATTTTTGTATGTAAACAGTTGTAATTCTAGATTGATTTAACCATTTAGCACAATGTTAATCAATTACAGTTACGGTGAGCTGAAGGGTGGCGCTCCTCCCTCCAAGCCACAGACTCTGAGATTGCTTCAAAGCCAAACAAGTCCTTTGAGGAGCGCCAACCTTTTTTGCATGGTTGTGGTGTGCTGATAAACAAAATAGTACAATTAATGTAAATACCGCGCTACATTTCAGCAACGTGAAAGACCCCTTAAGCCCCCTTAAAGCTCATGTTGCATTAATGTACTAAACTGTACTAATTCAGTTAACATTCCTAATAGAACCACCTGGCGAAAGGGCGCCCAAACCTTGCGAGTCTGATATGGACTGTCTCGAGTCAGAGGCGTGTTACATGTCCATTTGTCAGGATCCGTGCGAATTTACCAGTGCCTGTGCGGCAGGGGCGCGTTGTCAAGCTAAAATGCACCGGCCCATTTGCACTTGTCCAATGGGATTTGAAGGAAACCCGGCTATTAAATGTTCCAAATCGCCCACAAGTAAGAGCGCCTTCGTTTTGCCAAAGAGCCATGCTGCCAGTCATGGACTGTTCCACCACTTTAGCCTGATAAAGGTCATCTGATTGGGTAACCGAACGCAAAGCGAGGCCCCTTGAACATTTTCCCACTCCCCTTTATCACCAGCTTTCTGTTGATTGAGTGGAGGCTGGTCTGAATTGAGCACGCTCCACTTTGAGATATGAGAAATAGGCCGCGCCTCGTCCTTAATCATTGCTCAAGTTGCGGAACACCCATAACTCAGCATGGCCCCCAGATGTACATATACGAACAATGTGTCAACGCCAGCAACAATTGACTAAAGACCAAATAAACCAAGTAATGATTAATCAACCAATAACAGTAACGTTTAACCCCGTTTTGAAAAGCTTCAAAATTAGTACAAAAGTTCCAGCCAGTTAGCATCTCGCATAGTTTGGCCCATTCTCTATGTAAATACGTTGATGTAAATTCGATGTTCTTCTTTGTTGGGCGCTGTATTTCCCCAATGTTTAATGTAAATACTTATCTTACGTCTTTTGCGTCCTCTCCTCCGCACCTTCTTCATTAGTGGGTTGCACAGCAAACGAGGACTGTCCTATTAGTGAAGCATGCATAGATAGAGCATGCCAAAGACCTTGCGATGTCCATAATCCTTGCGCGCAAAACGCCGTTTGCATCAACACCAACCACGGATGCGACTGCAGCTGCCAGGAGGGATACCAAGGGAATGGTTTCGTCGGTTGTGCACCTGGTGAGGCACAGTACGGCGTAGGCTCGGCCTGTTCACTACCCCTGAAATTTCCAGTTGCCGATAACGGTCCCCCAGTTTGCCAATACAACGAGGACTGTCCTCCGAATAAACTCTGCGATCGTTTGAACAGAAGATGCATGAATCCCTGCTTTGAAGACTCTTGCGGAGAGAACGCGGAGTGCGTTCCCAAGAACCATGGGGCGACTTGCGTCTGCCTGCCAGGTCAGTTTAGTGTTTCCCACTTTACTAGCCCAGTCAGTGAGTAATTTGGTTATTGCCTACTAGGCTATGAGGGAAACGCCTACGTGGAGTGCCTAGGAGTCTTAGGATGCAGACGCGATGAGGAGTGCGCTTCTAACGAAGCCTGCCTCAACCAGCAATGCGCCTCACCATGCAACTGCGGAATCAACGCCATATGCGACGTGATCCAGCACAAGCCCCAATGCCAGTGCCCCCCAGGGTATCAAGGCGATGCGCGAGTGTCTTGCCAACCGCCCTCTGATCCATGCGACCCCAACCCATGTGGCACCAACGCGCTTTGCGAGCTGGACAATGGAAACCCCATCTGCTTCTGCCCGAAGGGCCTCACTGGAAACCCATTCAAGAACTGCAGTATGTTTCCCTTAAAATCGCCCCCCTACAAGTGTACTAGCGCTTTGTTTCCAGTTCCAGAAGGCGATGAGTGTTCCCCGAATCCTTGCGGCCCCAACTCCGGCTGCCGAGTGGTTGGAGGAAACGCCGTCTGCTTCTGCCTGCCGGAGTTCGAAGGCACGCCCCCCCAAGTGCCATGCAGTTTGCCCAGCAATCCATGCGATCCGTCGCCCTGCGGGCCCAACACTCAATGCTCCATATTGGCCAATGGCTTTGCCAAATGCACCTGCCTGCCTGGTTTCCTGGAGAGTCCCAACACCATCAGAGGTTGCATCGAGAGCAGAAACCCTTGCGAGCCCAACCCGTGCGGGGCTGGCGCCCTTTGCGACCCGCACGGGGAGCCTGTGTGCTCTTGTCCCTATGGAACTAATGGAAATCCCTTCCGGGGCTGCGCCATTGAGAAGCCCTTGTGCAGTCCGGGGCCTTGTGGGGCTAACGCGGATTGTTACAACTCCAACAACGAGGAACAATGCTTTTGCCGGTCTGGATTTATTGGGGATCCCTACACTGGCTGTAGGATTCAGCCTCCGAGTCCTTGTGTGCCGAATCCTTGCGGCCCTGGAGCGCAATGTGTGATCACTCCCGATGGAAACTCTTTGTGCCGCTGCCCGGAGGGCATGGGAGGTGATCCGACCGGGCCTCTCGGTTGCTTCGGCTATGAGTGCGTGGTGGATGAAAACTGTGGCGATCACCAGGCCTGCATTTCGTACAGATGTCGGGATCCTTGCCCAGGCTCGTGCGGAGTAAACGCCGATTGCCGCGTGGAGAAACACCATCCTGTCTGCTCTTGCCAGTCTGGGCTAACGGGAAATCCTGTGATTAGGTGCTTCAAGATACCGGAGATTCTTCCGCCACATGACCCGTGCATGCCCAACCCCTGCGGGCTGAACACTGTGTGCCAGAGCATCTCCAATCGCGCTGTTTGCTCCTGCCTACCAGACTTCCATGGGGATCCGCAGATCGGCTGCCAACCCGAGTGTCTGATCAACTCGGACTGTCCGATTAACAAGGCGTGTTTGGAGCGACATTGCAAAGACCCGTGCTCGCAAGGACAGCTGTGCGGAGTGAACGCCTTCTGCCAAGTTAGAGACCATACAGCAGCCTGTCTGTGTTTGGAGGGATTTATCGGAGACCCGTTCTTGCAATGCATCCAACCTCCCATTGAAGACACACCCAAGCATACCAACACCTCGATCCAGCCCTGCACGCCTTCGCCTTGCGGCAGTATGGAGTGCAGCATCTATGGAACGCAGATTGCTGTTTGCGACCCGTGCTTGGGCCCGGAGGCCGTCTACAACCCTCAGTGTCGGCCGGAGTGTTTGACCAATGCGGACTGTCCGTTCCACCAAGCCTGTATGCGGTTCAACTGCATCGACCCATGTCCAGGCTCATGCGGAGTGAATGCTGTTTGCTCTGTGGTTTCGCATACGCCCATCTGTAGCTGTCCGTATGGACTGGTCGGAGACCCGTTCCAGCAGTGTGTTCCTCTTACGATTGGTAAGTTGTTTGGCCTGTTGTAGGAGTGCGTGCTTAAGAGTGATTTTCTCTTAGATTCCCCCAAGGACAGTTGCGACTACCCGCGGTGCGGAGTGAACGCCGACTGCCTAGAGAAAGGAACCGGGGTGATCTGCGTTTGCAAGCGGGGCTTCTTCGGAGACCCCTATCTGGCCTGCCGCCCCGAATGCGTTATCAACCCCCATTGCCCATTGGACAAAGCGTGCATAAACGCCAAATGCTCCAGCCCTTGCAGCGATGTGTGCGGAGTGGGCGCTCAATGCGACGTGGTCAACCACATCCCCATCTGCTCCTGCCCCCCTCAACATACAGGAGATCCGTTTGTGGCCTGTTACAAGGCTGTAATCCCCAGCCTACCGGCGCCGGCGCCTCAAAACCCTTGCGACCCGACGCCTTGCGGCCCCTACAGCCGCTGCTCGGTTTCGCATCAAGGATACGCCACCTGCTCTTGCCTGCCCAACTACCAGGGCGTAGCCCCCGCTTGTAAACCCGAGTGCATTTCAACATCAGAATGTCCCCAAACGAAGGCCTGCATTAATCTGAAATGCGGCGACCCGTGCGCAGGCACTTGTGGGTCTGGAGCGGTTTGCACGGTGATCAACCACAACCCGATCTGCAGCTGCCCAGAAGGACTGGAGGGCAATCCGTTCTTGAACTGCCGCCAAGCGCCCGTGGTGGAAGAACTGCCATCTACAACTGAGGAACCGATAAATCCATGTGTGCCCACTCCGTGTGGCCAGAACTCGATTTGCCAGATAAAGGAGAGCCGGCCAGTGTGTTCCTGCATAGCGAATTACATTGGCAGCCCGCCCTATTGCAGGCCGGAATGCATGCTCAGTCAGGAGTGTCCTCAACATCAAGCTTGTGTGAACGAGAAATGCGTAGATCCGTGCGTGTCCAGCTGCGGACCGAATGCTCAGTGCCATGTCGTGGGGCACAATCCGTTCTGTAGCTGTTTATCTGGATATGAAGGTATGTAGCAACGTGCTTGGAGTGTGGACTAACGGGTGGTTTATTTATCAACACCGCGATGCTTTGCAGGCGATGCTTTTGTCGGCTGCACCAAAGTGGCTGTGGTGGCTGTAGACCCGTGCAACCCATCGCCCTGCGGGGAGAATTCCCAGTGCTCTGTAAGCGAGGGAGCGGCGAAGTGCGTCTGCATTCCCCCCTACATCGGAAACCCCTACTCTGGAGGCTGCAGGCCTGAATGCACCATCAACTCCGAATGTGCCACTCATCTGGCCTGTCTGTCGCGCCATTGCCGAGACCCTTGCCAGGGACTCTGCGGCATCAATTCCGAATGCAGCGTCTTCAACCACGTGCCAGTTTGCACTTGCGCCAGAGGCCTGGTCGGAGACCCGCAGACCGGGTGCAGGCCACCTGCAGTGGTCGAGAGTAAGCCACCTAATCAAAGAGTCCATACTTGACCAGCTAATTGTGGTACTTTAAGGGCCCAAGCCATGCGAGCCGTCGCCGTGTGGACCAAACAGCGTCTGTCGCGAACGCAATGACAAAGCAATATGTTCGTGCCAAGTGGGGTACTTTGGACAGCCGCCCAGCTGCAGGCCCGAATGCCTGGTGAGCTCCGAGTGCAGCTCAGACCAGGCCTGCATTAATCAGCGCTGCCAGGATCCCTGTCCGGGAACATGCGGCGCCAGGGCCCGATGCCAGGTTGCCAACCACAACCCGATTTGCAGCTGCCCGCCCAACTACGTCGGAGACCCTTTCATTGTCTGCAGACCAGAAGGTAAAAGGCTTCCTGAGCCCAGTGAACTGCTCAGCAGCTCAATGCATTTTCAGAGCGCGGGGAACCAACGCCCACTCCAACTCCATGCATACCATCGCCGTGTGGGCCGAACGCGGACTGCCAACCACTCAACAATCGCGCAGTGTGCTCGTGTCTTCCGGGGATGTTCGGCGTTGCGCCCAATTGCCGTCCAGAATGCTCCATTGACCAGGACTGTCCACTCACCTTGGCCTGCACCAATCAGAAGTGCAAGGATCCATGCGCGGGTTCTTGCGGCTTCAACGCCGAATGCAGCGTGGTCAACCATCGGCCCATCTGCAGCTGCCAGTCAGGGTTTGAGGGCGATCCGTTCTCCGGCTGTAATCCAGTTGCCGGTAAGTTTTTTGGGCATCTGCCGCAGTAGAGGGTTTTTTGGGGTCAACTGGGAATGTTTTGAGCCTAGAAGCACGTTGTTACCAAGGGGTGTTGATAGTCTGAAAGATGCGTTTGAGATATCCAAGAAGATAAATTGAACTGTGAATGGGCCTCCATAAAGTTGTGATTTGGCTCTGCTAGATTTTTTCTTGTGGATGTTTGAGGTAGTTGGCGCTGATATTAAACACTAAACTTTCCCTTACTGAAATTAGGGAAATTGGGCTCATCACGCCCGCTTCTGTAGACGAATCCGAGGTGGACATTTGAATCATCCACACATACATTTACTGCAAAATTAAAAGAAAGTTTGCAATTATCTTTGGCATTTTCTATAAG
>NW_026018765.1:0-12539 GCF_020466585.1 Dendroctonus ponderosae
CACATGCACCTCCGTGCAACCTCTCATTGCCGTGATTGCTATAGAGAATAAACCTAAGTAACAGTTTAAATATGTTTTGTTTCACACTGTGATTGCATCCCAGGAAAGAAAATAATATAATAGCATTTACACGCAGCCATGAAAATAAATTAAAATAGTTTAAACCTCCACTGAACCGGACCAACGGTATAAGTTTAATTTAAACTTATTTTGATTTAAAATTTCAAATGTATTTCAAACATGTAAGAATGTAGCTGTAATTTAGAACATCGTAAAGAACAATTAGTATATTTAATTTAACATAGGAGAAGCAACCTTAAAATTTTTAAATACATACATTTCTGAAATACTCTTTTGGCCGTGTACTTAAATTTAAACTACTCCAACTGCTTGGACAAATAAATTTCTGAGAATATGTTACTTGCTTAATAAAGACTTTAAATGTTTATTGGTTTAAAGGATATAAATCCTCTAAAAAACCAGGCTTATGTGCGACGGTGCTATTTAAAAATGGATCAATTTTTTAAATATTTTTATTGCATTCAAATTTTGTTCTCTGACATTCACTTGATAGTGACAGTGTACACAATATGGCAAATTTAAACTAAATTTCGACCTGTTTTATTGAAAAAAATCCGAATTCTTTGAAATAAGGTATTAAATAATACTGAACACGCACATATAAATCTGTATGATAATGTTATTGACAAAGCCATCGCTTCTCAGCAAAATTATTTAAGTGGTTAAATGAAATAAAATTGGAAGGTCAATAAAAAAGTAGAACAATTTACTGAAAAAATAGAAGTTTCCGCCCGTAACGTGATTGTCTGACAAACTGTTACAACAAATATCTCAAACGAAACTTGCATAATTTCTACATGAAGTACATTTTCAAAATGCGAACTAAAAGGATCACCAAAACTCAGAAAAATCGAAGCGGAGTAACGTAAAGGTTCTTTTCGGTAGACAAAACAACGCTTTCAGTTTTACAGTTTTTTTTCCTTCCAATTCTATTTCAAAACGAGCAGAGGAAACTTTAAAGTTGTATTAGTAACAAGCGAACGGAGTTATGAACCCGCTGAAATATTGTAAGCACCAAAACTAGTTTAAAATTAGTTGCGCCAAGTTTTGAAGTTTAGCTGTTGGCGGCTGACGAATATGTAATTTTAAATACATTTACAGATACGCTGACTGATAAGTTGAGTTTCTAAGTTCTCAAGCACATTGAAAAATATCGTTTGAAAACCAAAAGTTTTATGGAACAGTAGCACTGCTGCAATGAGCGAATTTCTTGCTGAGTTAAATTTTACGGAAATTAACTTCAAGCCAGCAGCTATAGTCTGAAATTAAATTGACTGACATATATTGCGCCTTGCGAACAGTTAGCGTTAACTTACTCATTAACAAAATGCCATCAATAATCAATGTGTTGGAATGAAGATCCTGAAATAAGCGTAAGCGCTAAAATGTGCCAGTTAAATTAATGTACTCTTTCATTGCTAAATAATATGGTTGCTAGTAAAATGGAAACGGCATCTGTTAAACTAAAGTGTACCTACGTACTGAGAAGTAATTTCGAACACTTTTCAATTGGTTGGTTTATGTTTCGAGTCAGCTCTTTTCATCAATATAATAATTTATGAATCTAACTAATAATATTGAGACAAGTTCTTAATTGACGGTAGTTAGCTTACAGCCTTAAGTTAATATTATTATTTACTAGTCGCAGATTCTATGATTGTCCTCTCTTATCTATACGATTATACGTATTTTTCAAGAAGAAACTTTTTGTGTTTTTCATCATGTGGCTCGAGCAGTTTTTGTAAATTTCCCAAGTTACTGTTGTCCCGACAGAGGCAGGTATCCTGCAAGGTGCCGACCCTTCAAAAATCTACCATACCTAAACCGGGAGGTTTTTCATGTCCTATCCTTATATCCTAACCAAAACCTATACATCCCTTTCCGATATCATCGCCTTGCGGAAGGCAACGGAAAACTACCTCAAGTATTTTCTTATTTTCCTAGTACAACATCATGGTATGTTCTTATTAACTGAGTTCGGAGATTCAAGCTCCCGAACGGATCTCCGGGGGGAGCAAATAAGAAGGGAAACATCGAATGGAAAAACAATGGCCCGAGGTAGTAAAGCTCAGAATGCGCTGTTGCAGATGAGAAAATTGAATATAGAGATGCTACTGCGACATAGAGAGTTATAGAGGATGGTATTCCGAAACAACTAATGGAAGGTACAAGCACGGAGTGGAGGACTGATTATCAAAAAAGATGTTTGCTGGACATGTCACTAATTTGTCATGCTCCTATAATTGAATACGTCACAAGAGAACACCAACGAAATACAGGTATATGCAGGAAGTCGAATAATGTTACTCTCAGATTAGATATATTACAAACAAACTCCTTAAAAAATAAATACTTACTTTAATCGGTGACTTTAACGCCAAAATAGGCAAAGGATGAGAACGGAAACTCATTGGAACTCATGGGCTTGGCGTTAGAAACGCAAGGGGAGAAACTCTCAGTGTATTTGCAACCGAAGATGACTTAGAAATATCACCTACCCTCTATGAGCTACTAGACAGGCGACTATACACCTGAACTTCTCCCAGCGGCGACGGAAAAACCATATCATCCAAAACCAGAGATCTTAATAAATCGAAGATATAGAAACAGCTTCACGAGCGTGAAAACGTACCCCACAGACATACCGTCGGACCACAACCCACTTGTCGGAGAATATAGGACAAAGTTCAAGATTATAGATAAAACAAAACAACCAAAATATAATCTAAGACAAGAGGAATGACCAAGGAAGTAAGGTAAGGAACCAAGTAAAGAAGCACATCAGCGACAGATGCAGACTGATTGCAGAAACGACTGATAACACGGAAGAATAGATAATGATACCTGAAGAATGTTGGAGCGGATGGAGCGGAAACATAAATAATGGATGAGATATGAAATTTCGTTACTCATGCAAAAACGTAGAAAGCAAAGGAACAGTTTCTTAACATACAGAAGCATATAAAAGGACATTTTCCACAGAGAGGAAAATTAGAGATGCGAGACAAAAAGAGTTGGATGACAAGTGCCAGTAAATAGAAGTTTTGCAAAGCAGGTTCGGGTTCAATGGCCATAGGAAAGTGAGAGAAGTCCAAAGGAGAAATATGGAAAGACTCGTAAATGATGCAGGAGAGCTGATTGTGGATAGAGAAGATATTAAAGAAACTTGGAAAAAGTATATAGGACAGTTGTTCTTTGATGAGAGTCCATTCAGGCTGACTCCGGACCTGATATTATGAGACAGGTAGCTAAAGCTGCCCTTTATATTTTAAGAGAAGGAAAGGCTCCAGGGCCGGATGGAGTACATTCGGAATTCTTCAGGCTTGTTGACGGCGAGTCCATCACATGCCTAACTGTCGTTTTCAATAACATCTACAATACTGGGAGTATTCCACAAGAATGGCTTATATCTGAATTTAAAATGTTACCAACGAGACAGGGAGCCAAAACATGTGGTGACTAGAGAACAATTAGTTTTATGAGTCACATGCTAAAGCTGTTCCTCAAAATCATTCATCGAAAAACCTATAGAATCTGCGAGAAAAGAGTGTCATATACGCAGTTTGGATTTATAAACGACATGAGTACAAGAGATGTACTTTCTGTCTACAAGTATTGTTCCAGAGCTGTTGGGATATGAACTGTGATAATATGTTTTATAGACTACCAGATGGTGTTCCATAGGATAAAGTACGAAAAGGTGGTGTACGTCTTGATTAATACGGGGATGGATGATAAAGATCTAAGGATTATCCGAAACCTTTTCTAGAATCAATCAGCTTCTATGGGAATTGGTATGGAAGAGCAAACCGAGACAGCAAACATTATTCGAGGAGTTAGCCGGGGCTGTATCCTATCACCGCTCAAATTTAATCTATACTCGGCGTAAATCTTTAAATATACTTTTGATAATAACAAAATAGGAATTCTGCTGAACGGAGAACGAATGCACAACATCCGTCCGCAGATCATACTGTGGTTTTCACAGACATGAACAACTTAATTAAGCTAAATTAATGGTAATCAGTAATCAGTCAGAAACTGGTCGAAGGTACGACTTMACGATCAAGATCACACCAATAGATARAGTAACACAGATCACCTAATTGGGAATCATGATCAATGATWATTGGGACGCAAGCAAGGGCCGCGTTCGACCAAATGGCTAAACTGTTTAAAAGTCACAACYTYAACATCGACAACAAAATYAAACTCGTCCGATACTATATTTTCGATATTCTTGATTATTTTCAATGGGATGGAGTCATAGACATTAACCGAGGCAACACAAAAAAAAATWACTCGAAGCCTTCGAAATTTGRATTTATAGAAGGATGCTGAGAATATCATGGGTGGACCAACAGCGCAGTGATGTAGAGAATGAGGAAGGACTTGGGAGTAATKAACACCATTAAGAGAAGAAAGCTTGAGTATCTGGGGCATATTATGAGAAACGAAAGCGAATATTAATTTTAAAGTCCGTCCTTCGAAATGTGGCTTTACAGGAGGGTACTGAGTGAACAGAGAGACCAACAGGGCAGTGATTGAGAGAATGAGGAAGAATTTGGAAGTAACGAACAACATTTAGAGAAGAAAGCTTGAGTAGCTCGGACATATTATAAGGAACAAAAGCAAATATAAATTTTAAAGTCCATCCTCCAAGGAAAAGCTTATGGCAGAAGACTACCAGGAAGAAGGAGAATATCATGGCTTAAAAAATTAGGAACGTGGTTTTACTACCAGCCTGTTTGAAGCAGCCGTGAACAAAGTCATCATACCCAGGATGATCGCCAATATTCGGAACGAATAGAAATTTCAAGAACAAAGCTTTGGATACGTATGAAACGTATGTACGTAATGTTGTAAAGTGGTAAATGTTCATTTTACCATCAAACTTGGTACCACAACAACAACTTAGCAATATTTTTTAATTTTGCCTTAATATTCCCAGAAAAGAAAAATCGAATTCCGTAACAAAATAGTATAGTTTACAGTAAATGGAACATACAATTTCTAATAAACTAAAATATAAATATTATCCTTCCTGCTTATTTGCATTTTCAATCGACTTGAACTCGAGTTATTTTTTGTTGTTTCAACTCGGCCACTTTCATTTTGTATTTCCCGTGGTAGTTCCAATTACTATCTATTAGATAGTTTAAAAGCAGTTAAAAAGTTGTTAATTCAAATAAAAAACTACTGAAACTTAAGATAGAAAAAATTGTTTGAATCGCGATAGTGACTGGCACAGACCTTCAATCAATGATAATTTTTCGTGATGAGGCGCAGTGACCTATTTATGTACCGGTCATCGTGTTTGCACCCGCTACTTACCAAAATGTATTACTGTTTTAGCATGTTCCATAACTTCTGCTGCATGTCATATAATGAGAAAGCGTAATCCTAGAAACTAATGCSTACCGGGACACTATATATTAAGCTTTCATCCGCGATTTAGAGAAAGGCGCACTAAATTTAACTTGTATGTATTGAAAATCGTATTTGCCATCTTGCCAAACTGGCTGTGTTCACTTGTGCTTCGAAGAATTACAAAAACCAATCACGCTCCTATTAAATAAAAAGTAAATTAGCTMAAAAATATGATTTACTCTTCCACCTTTATATTCATACACTGTTTMATTTGAAGCGCTTTTGCAATCAGACTTTTACCCACTATTGAATTWAYAGAAAAACTGTAAAATAAAATATAACAGTTTAATATTTACAGCTCAATTTTGATGAAATTTACTAACTTTAATTATTTATGCAGTGCTGATTCATCACAATTTTACTATTTTGATGCTAAACAGAATTATAAAGCAATCAGTTCCAGGAAAGTTTCCACTTTCCTATCGACAAATCTATATTCACGTCTGGTCCGTAAACCAATATTGCCATTCTGTTAAGCTAAACTGACGCTGATTGCTACGCGAAGACAATGCACCAGCATCTCAGGCGCCAGTTGAACTGATAAAATTTTCTTTGTTCAACAGCGCGCAGTCATATCAATCTCGAGCTTTCGTTTATACAGTGTTGATTGATGTGATGTGATTCAAAATTTGCGCCATTTCCCTGTAAGTGATTAAAGTGTTTAGGAATGCAGAAAAATATATTCCCTAAAACCGAGAAACTAAATCACAATCAAATTTATTATCATACTTCAATAATAATCACTTGCAAACGATGTTTCTCTCCTCTACATAAAAGTGGAACATTAGTGAATATTAAACACCAATGTAATAAAAAACAGAAATTCCGATTATTTCGGAAATCCGTCATTAATAAATAAATATTGTTTGTACAAGCAAAAAAATTGGAAGAACAAGACATAAAACTGAAAATTTTGCTGAAAGTACAATATTAAATTAGCTTCAATTTTTTAATACAACGCCTTTGTCACTAACATTAGTGCCGCTTCAAGTATGCTCAATGCAATACAAAATTGAACTCTGTGTTGTAGCACGAAAAAATTAAAAAGCAAATTGAGTTGTTAGAGTCGATAGTTTTCCTATAATAGAACAATTACTTTCTACTGACTGCCCGATAGAATACTTACCCGCACGAGTTTTCTTGCGCGTGGAAAAAAAGTATGTAGTGAAAAGTGCAGTGAAAATAAACGTAAATATTGAATAGGTAATTTATTTGCAGTGCCGACTTTTCTACGCAAGAAAAATATAGAATTTCGACCACAAAAATCTTAAGTGTGTAAAAGAAAACGCTTCGAAATTTATAACAACACCAAATCAACCGTACCGCATCGCATGCATGATCAAAGTTCTGCTTCGGTCGGATCTTGTCGTTCAGGTAAGCTTATACAAATAACTCCCACTAATATTTAAAGCAAAAGAAGCTTACTTAAAATTACGGATTGTAACAATCATACTGCAGAAATGTTTGTAATTTTAACACTGTAATATTTTACGCTTGAACAGAAAATATGCGAACCTGCCAAATGATTGCAGAACTTATTTCACGTTCCCGTTTCTTACTAAATATTATAAAAGAAATATTATTATAGTTTATAGGAAAAATAGTGTTATTTCGAGTCGTGTGGGCATCCGCAGGCAGCGTGCCGAAAAATAATAATAATACCTTTTCAAACAACGAAGAAGAAATTCTACCGAACGACGGCCTAAAAACCCGAAAAACCCACTTGTTTCAAGGAATGGCCTCGAAAGTCTATCTCTTTTGATAATACCTTTTCAGTCAATACTTTTTCAAAGACTATTAATGCACTATTATAATCATTCCTTACCTTCTAACATACGGAAGATAAGATTATTTGAGTTTATCTTGAAAGCGTAAATTACTTAGAGTATTTTCTTATGTTCATTTAACAAAACTATGTATAATAAGTTTTATAGAAAGGAACACAACCAAAATTTGCGAGTTAACAGTCGGATTAACCATTGAAATTACCATATCAGCAATACTGGTCTTCGGATTATATTAAAATTTTCATCGGTATCTTGTTTGTCGTAATTTTTTATTTACTTGAGTCTCTCAAAGTAGCTGCGGAAAGCACGGGAGCCAATGTCGGCGGGCCTTTTATACCCTATATTTCCTAACATTAACTTGGTTTGAAAACCATAGCGTGAGCACGTGGAAGTAATTCAAGTGCCATATTCACACCAAACAGTATTACTTATGTAAAAGCCATGAAAATCATGCCTCGGTTTCTCTACTTCATATTGAGGTTCGCTGTGAAATTGAGTAGATATTTTACGATAGACGTATAGCACGTGTACGAAGTCACGACTTTATATCATGTTTCACTTCTATTATCAAATTTGATTACTCGTTGTTCTCACTTTTTTTAAGAAATTGATATAAAATTAATCTAAGTTACTTATTGACTTAGCGATTCAAGTTGTACATGAAAATCGCTTATAATTGAGTACATTTACTTTTGTAATCAAATGTATACGCCTTTTGCCTAAGGCTGAAAATGTATATCAGTTCTAATTAGTTAGCGCCAACAAAGTTCTGGAAGTCAATCACTGGTTGCGTTAAACTTTGTTAAACAGGTTTCTGCAGTTTCCTGAATTAAACTGATGTAGGTGAAAATTTTGTAAGAAATATCGTTTGGCTGTCCTGTTTGGCGTATTTAATTCAGCAATGAACTTTGGATTAAAAGGGATAACTTGAAGCAGTTCAGCGAAATATCTTCATGTTTCAAATAGTTGAAGATGAATAGGTACTAGCTAAATACCGACTGATTACGAAATTTCAATTAGTTAAAATTAATCACAAATCGCTCTCCTCAAGTCGTAACTTATGTATCGAAACATGTAAATTTTAACAAATTATCAGTACACTTTCTGAAGACCTCCAGAAGCTGCCCTGGACTATGTCTAAATATTTCCAAATCCTCCTTACAAGTTTTTGGTCCTATTAGCCACATCTTCTGCCTTCCCAGCAAAGTTGCAGGCGAACGTGGGCCAATTAATCGGAATTAATGGATGTGGAGGAGTATCGGAATCCTCCATAATATTTTGAATTAGTAAATCCAGTAAATAAACCGAATTTTAGATACTTGCTTTGCACATTGCCATTTTCTGTAACTTTGGCCATAGCATTTGTAATTTAATTTCGTTGTAAATGCATGAGTGACATGAAACTTCTGACAGACTTTCTGCTACACTCTCTCCTGTTTTCTCTTTTTGTATCCCAATAATATTAAAAGCATTTCTGAGAGAAGCAACTTTTCACTTAACACCCATTCATATCAGCTCCACATCGTTTGCATATGCAGGGTGATTCAAAAGCGGCGTAATTCCTCAGGAGGTGTTGTCTGGGGGGCTTTGGGAGTACGGAAAAAATGGTAAACAAATTAATTTGTATTAAAAACTGAGATATTTGTAAAAAACTAGATCACACGGATAGCAACAATGTTTTTCAAGGGAATCTGCCTAATTATTATTCCGTAAACACCTGTTGTTCAAATTATAGGAACCATGGGTAACCACAGAAAATAAGGAAGTAACAAAAAACACCATTGCCGCTTTGATTTATCATAGAAAATGTGTAGAAGAGTACTTTTTTAATATAAAAATATTTCACAATTTGAAGCAAACATCGTAATTTTTCTTTTCGAACGGTTAAGTATTCCAATAGGCCACCAATAAAAGATGGGACCATTCAAAAATAATACTTATTAACAAAATTGAAATTCGATCTTAATCTGTTAAAATCTTCTAGAAGTTTCAGAACAAAAATATTTCTATATTTTTCTCGAACTGTCTAAGTGGGCCCTTATAGCTTCAAAAGGAATGGCGCCAATTTTGAAAAACCCTGTATATCTTTAATACAAACCATACACATAAAATATCCCCTTAAAAGACTTTACCATCAAGTCCTTTCAAATAACATGATTAGTTTTTTCCTATTAAGCAGACCGTATTTTTATAATAATTCTAATTTAACCAGTTTCTCATTATTATCTGCTTGAGCAATTTCAGAAATTTGGCAAATCATACATCTACTATAATTTTCCAGTAACATTCTAAAACTTTGCAAGTTAACATGGCTTGCTTTTGACATTTTAAAGCGAATGTTTTGCTATGAAGCATTTGATGGCTGTCGTAAAAATTGAGGAAGTTAAATCTAAACGAATTTGTCACGGCCTAGACACATTTTCGGATCTAATTTTTGTATATAGTTTTGTGGAATATGCAATTGAAACTTTAGTTATTACACGTTCGGGTAACGTTTTTACAAGTTATGTAAAATTTAAATCAAACTATAAAATGAAATTTCACTATTAATAAATCATATAATTAAAGCACTTAAAAAGCGAACAGAGCGTAACGTAACCACTTCACATTAAATCTTGCAACCTGTTAATGTATTTGAGAACAACTTACAACTGTTACAAATATGATCGAATTGGACCCATGGGATGTCCGATACATCAATATCCAAAGTGCCGACTGTCGGCCTTTTTTTTTAAGTAAACAAAAAACTTATGGAGTCGCTTTTTCCGGATTTTTACCGCTGTGGTTCGCATTTTCTAACGTGAAAAAAAACAGTGGATCACGTATCTGGCAGAAAATAAACGTTACCATTTATGTTAATATGCCTTAAAAAATACCTGAAGTCAAGAAACCCAGAATTTCTCTCAAAGTAAAAAACGACGCTTGTGAAAAGAACTGCAAAAAATAAACATACATAGGAGGAACCTGAGGCTTAGAAAGTTGGAAAATAATACAGCCTCAGAAACAACAAAAACAGAAATCAGATCAGGAGGTATGGTCTCAAAAGAATGGGAACAATATTTTCAATATCCATTCAACAAAAATAGACAGAAACTCAAAAATATAATCGAATCGAACAACGTAGACAATATTAACTTCACCGGTTTACCACTGAGAATAACAATAGGATTGGAAGGAACGTGTGCAAAGAAAAAGAAAAAAAGAAAAACGTGGAGTTGAAAAATGTCGTTGGGACTGGGAAATATTCCGGGCGAGCTCCTCAAATATGGCACAGAGATATTATACAGAAATCCGATAATACTGATCCAAAAATGTATAGACATAAGTCCAAAAGAATGGAACATGTGACAGGTTAGTCCAATATACAAAAAAGAAGATAAGGTTAGGTGCCAGAACTATCGAGGCATAGCGGCCAGAAGCCTATGTGCAGAATGTACAGGAAAATTGTAAAAAATAGAACAGAAAATTAATACAAGGAAATAGGAGCAGAAGAACAAGCTGGGTTTCGTTGATCAGTCGTGAACCATATATTCACTCTAGCGCAAGTTATAAAGAAAAAGATGGCACGCAACCAACAAATGCTTCTCTTATTTGTGAAGCTGTAAAAAGTTCAGGTTCAAATTGTTTCATTAAGCAAACTATGGGAAATATTAGAAAAAGCGAACATAAATGCAGGGCTAATTAAAGCCATCAAGAGTCTCGATAATAAATCTGTAATGAAGATAAAGACAAGAAAACAAATATCGCCCGGATTCATAGGATCAAAAGGATTGAAGCAGGAATGCTGTACCTCGCCGAGCTTATTCAAAATATACCTGAAGCGAATCTTGAATAACAGCGAACAAGCTCGATTCCGGGCGGGTAGATCAGTCATGGACCATATATTCACTCTAACGCAAGTTGTAGATAAAAAGATGGCACACAACCAACAAATCCATCTCTTTTTTGTGAACTCTCTGAAGTATTAGAGAAAACGAACATAAATATAGAGCTAATTAAAGTCATCATGATTCTCTATAAACAACCTGAAGTTTTCATGAAGATCAAATAAAGAAAACAAATAACACCCGACTTCATAGTGTCAGAAGGATTGAAAGAAAGATGCTGTTCCTTACCGACCCAAAATAGTCCTGGAGGGAATCTTGAAGAAATGGAAAAAGAAGTGCAATACTATAGGCATACCACTCTCAGACAATAGATTATCATTCGCCGATGATCCAGTGCTAATCGCGTAAGACCTTGAGGATTTGCGATATAGGTATTACACGAAAACTATTTGAGGCATATCAACATGGTGGTCTGCAAGTAAACACACAAAAGACAGCATACATGGTGATAAACGGAGAGTAAAAGGCTCTTGATCTGAAAGGCGGAGATTCTATCAAACAAACAAAAGAATATCGATACATGGGAGTTAAAATTACCGACGACGGACTTCTCGATACCGAAATCAAACACCGAATATGCCAAGGCAGAAAGGCGATCGCTCTTTCAATTGCACTACTTTGGGACGAACCTCACCAAAGCTCATTTATAATGAGATTGTTAAAAATGAGAATCACCTACTGATTTGAGGTGGGGCCATTGAAAGAAGTGATTAATAAACGCCTAAAAGCAATATAAGTAACTAATAACAACTACGACAGCTTTCCAAGCAAACATCCTAGCAATAACAAATTGCGCCCGGAAAATGAAGGAAAGAGCCTACACACGTAAGCACATTACCATCGTAACCGGAGATGAAGCCACAATAAAGGCATTAGAATCTTACACAATCAGGTCACAATGTGTGCTAGATTGTGTAAAAGAACTTACAACCCTGGCCGGGAGCTCAAACAGAATAAAACTCACTTGGGCAACTGGTACTAACAGGAGCAAAGAAAACGAGATTGCTGCGGAACTTGCTAAGGCAGGAACCGAGAAACCACTAACCAACCAAGAACCTGCTTGCGGTATATCTCATGCCCAAGTTAGGGTGGCAGTTGGGCAGTGGATCTTGGAACAACACAGAAAGTACTGGGAGGAGACACCGCGACTCCATACCGCAAAGCAGTTGGTGGGACCTCTACAACCAGTACGTAAAAACGAACTGCTAGGCTTCAGCAGGCAAAAAATAAGGAGGATAGTGGCCTTTTTAACAGGCCACGCCCCCTGCAAAAAACACCTCTTCAGGATGGGACTGAGTGATCAACCGACCTGCAGGGGTTGCGAATTAGAGGACGAAACTACTCTGCATGTTAT
>NW_026018766.1:0-73594 GCF_020466585.1 Dendroctonus ponderosae
AAAAAAAAGTTTACAGAAACCAAAAAAGGTATAAGTTTGGATCTGGAAGCCGATACAATTCTAAGCGATCTCAGGTTACCAACTCTCAGTATTTTTATCAATAAATACCCGTATAGAATTTTCCAAGAATTCATATGAATATACACTTAAAATTGCGATCGATAACTATTTAAAAATATGTTTAAAACCACTCGGGATTGAACATCAACTGTAAAAAAACATTTGAAAAATTGACTTAAAATTTAATTACGTTGAATATAAATCGGTAAAATAAATTTTAATTTGCCTAGTTCAGTGTTGCACGGTACAACTCGCCTAACGTTTTACGAAAATGGATTGTCGTGTATACACCAGTCAAGAGCAGTTTTCCTTGACAAGTAGTTAATCAAAATTTTATACATGAGAAATTCACATTTATAATTTAAAACCATACGGTATAATTAATCTTCCTTGCATTTCTAGATCTAGGTATTTAGATTTATTCTCCCCAATCCATTACTTATTTGGAAAAAGTGTCAGAAATATTAATCTTTCCGAGGGCTAAGTGGAGTAATCTCATTGTTATCTCTGTTAAAAGTAACAACGCTATGATATAAGATTTCGTTATGAAATTTTATCAAGGATTTTATGATTCCATACGTTTTACTACTTTGCATACTTTGCCACCAACTAATTTAAACACGTCAAGGGTAAGTGCAATTTCCCTAGCCGTAGGTGTGGAACTTGCGCCTTCAATAAAAGGATACATCGATTACTTTTTAAATGATTATCAAATTGCAATTAAATATATTTTTAGGTTTCTAAAAATATTTCGCTCGCATTGTTTAATTTTGTTTGCCAATAAATTGCCACGAAAACATCACAAATCTAACGTAGCGCATAAAAGATTGTAAGCAAATTACGCGCAGAGAGAGGATTAAAAGCGGCGTTAAAAAACCACACTAGTGATTTTTAAATTTATTGGCGCACATTTTTAAGTGTTAAGATTAACATTAGGCAGTGATTGAAAAAAACAATTTAGTGGCAATCAAACAATCATCGTCTGTGCTTAAATAATTTAAAAAAGTAAGACAGTTATTACCAGTATTCTGTATTAACATTTTTAAAGTAATTATTCTTCCTCACATAAGCAAAAACTCATAATTCTTATAGTTGTGAAAAAATATTCTACGTAACACAAAGGATATTATATTATTATCCTAAAAACTAGTGCGAGTCAGGGTAATCTTATTTGAGAAGAAAATATTTTCTCAAATTGAAATCAAATTTCACAATATACCCTTAAATACTCCGTTGTAATGAATTGAAATGCGTTTAATTAAAACCTCCAGCATTGCAGTGTTGTAATATTGTATAATCGTTGCAACATATAATATCCTATTTACAACGTCAACTTTTCTTTTGTCGTAAGCCACGCTCGAACAAATTTCGCAATTCAACACCACCACACAATTTCTCAACTCTAAATATGTTCATTACAGCCCTATTTGCCTTTTAGAAATAATAAACTCGACTTCAAGAATGTAGTAAGGGGATTGAGCAGTGCAAATTGCTCGTCGCCCCATCACCTTGGGGTAAATCCTCGAGGAGTTGCCGCTGCCCTTTCTTAATTTCAACCTTAATTGTTGAGGGTTTAGTATCACCAGCTTCATATGAGATATAATTCACCGAGTGTTTGATGGTAAATAATCACAATGATACAGTAGTGAACTGGGTAATGCAACAGATAAAAACTTCTTTATTTAAAATGAAGTTAATGAAATTAGTTTAATAGGTTAGACAACTCTGTAAAACTGTGAAACTACCAGCAATTTGAAATTTCTATATTCTATATGTTTCTAGCTAAATAATATTGCTGATACAGGAAATCAAGCTATGAAAAGCAGAGTATTTGCTACGAACAAACAGAAAACGGTAGATTTTTTGCGTTAAACAGAACTAAAATTTTGTTTTTGTTATAACACTATTAATGCAATAGCCGCTCTTATGGATAATGAATGAACAACAGCGTATAAATGGTGCAGTACCTAAAATTTCTTGGGCTAATTAAACACCAAAACATTAGTGTTATTTGAAAAGAACACAGCGTTTTAGTGTCTCCCGTAAAAACTCTCAGGGTTCGATATAAACGAATTTGACTTCACTAGTTCGCCTTGATTAAATTTGATCAGTTGTAAAGTGACGTGAGTAAAGGATGAACATTTAAAAATGCCACATAATTGCAGTGAAATGAAAAGTATTTCAATATGTAAAACATTTCTAATAGTTTGTTTGATTAAAATTTTTACGGCCAATATTTGTTCTTGCCAGTTTGCAGATTTCTACGAGGAGAAAATTTAACGTTGTTTGAGACACTGGTGGTTTTGATCAGCATGGGTTGTAGATATCTAAATATTTTTCTCCAAATGGTCCCGTAAAACTTTGAAAATTAATCAAACTTAGATTAAAGTTACTTAGTGATTGAAATCAGTTATGTTCTGGTTGCGTCTTAGTAGGACTCAGTACTTTGGAGAAAAGAATTTACTTTACTTTACGGACATTTCAGCACTATAGCAGTAATTTCCATAAAGATTTTTCTTTATTCAATTGTCTATCTTCCAGTGAATCTTTTGCGAAAATGCATTTTTGAGCTTTGGATCATTTAGGATAATTTTGCAGAAGTAGAATTCACTAGTTTGCTAATTCGATTCATCTACAGACTCATTTTGTCTTTATAAATGACACAAAATTTGAGAGACGATACAGATCGATACTATGATTATAGATAATGAGAGAACAGAGCTCTCGTATAAATTTAGACAAGAACATTGAAAATCTACATGAAGTGTTTTGTTAGCATCGGACTAAACTTCTGACCATTGCCTTTAGCCGCCTGTTCGTAGTATTCGTTCTTCCAATACAAGGAAGTTGTGGCTGAATAATGCTCAAACCGTTTGGCAATTGTTGTTAAGGAGTCTTTATCAATATGTTCCATTTGCCCAGGAAGGCATCCGTGCCAGGATAAATAAGGAGACAACATCAAAGCTAATGAGCACATATACGGGATTTAAAGACAATTCGTGCAGCTTCTGAACAAAATCGAGTAAGACCTTAATGAAACTAGCCGTTCTCCCTACTTTAGGCTCCAGACGTTTCGTTAGATATTTCGCAACCTCAAAGAAATATCTGCTTCAGTGGTACATTCGATTTCTGAATCTTCGGCAATCCGTGCCGGCCTGTTCGTTGTTCGCAGTATTCGTGCCGTTGGATTACAAGTTCGCTTCCTGTATGTTGAAGAGTTTAAACATAAGAAAAATCCTCAAAATTCAATGACAACACGGTAGTAGTTGCGTTGCCTTTATCAGCAGGAAAAACGATAAGTTTTTGGCCTCCCTTAAGCAATTTCCAAGCTTCTTCTTTCCCAAATGGTTAATATTTGGAGGTTTTTTACATTGCAAAATCCGCATGGTTTGCGCCCTTATCTGTTCAACGAGTTTAATTCATTCCACTATGTTCATTAACAAGGTCAGGCAAGAGTATCCCCAATAGCGAAATTTTCTTTCTTAATCAGAACTTATTTCACTTCGTTGGGATAACTTGACTACAATCTTCCATTTGTACTCACACTCACGAGAAGCACGGCCATGAATATGACCACCGCAGATACGGAAAGTTTAATTTAAATTAATAACTTAATTTAAAGCGCAAATTGTTAGCACTTAGCAAAAAACTCGGCCAAAACTAACAGGTTTAAAACCGGTTCTGTCGCACAAATCGTCAATAAATCTATTTGTGGTCATACTTGTTTTTTTTTTAAGTACCAATTTCAATTAGAAATTGGTTTATCATGGTTCTAAACCCAATTTCCTATTTTCACACCTTCTACAAAAATGAATCTCAACTCTCTACACAGTGAAGTTGCATTCCTGGTAATGACAAAAATTCTATGAAACTTTTGCCATCTTTTCATCAAAGTGTCGTTAATCTTTCGACTGGTTTGTGAAAATCAACGGGCCATCGGAGCCATTCGTCATCCTGTTTTGTTTCGTCTCGTTTTTCCTCTGTCTTAACAGCTTTTATTAAATGAAGATGAAATCCGCGCTCTTTGTTGATTACACTGAATGAAGTTTTTGGCGGTATGCCATTTAGTTAAAACCGGTCCCTGAAAAAGATTGATATGCTTTCAGCAATTTAGTGATATCTATATCTATTAATCGTCATTTGGAAGGTCGGGAAACTTTTATCCGATAATTGCTTTAAAAATATTGGTCGAAGCAAAAACTTGAAAAAGAAAATAACAGATTAAACTTTGTGAACTTACACGGCGCTTGCTATAAATAATTGAACGTAACCATTGTGGCTCTAACATAGTAATTATTTCTATTCCACAAGGGACCACCTTCTATAGTAATGAACATCTTTGACGATGAAGGTCGATTTATTGTTTGTCGTTTGTATTATTGCCAAAAATTCCGTTATCGAATGTTACCGAAATCCTATTAAACCTATTTGACAATCTAACCTTTAGCCGAAAAAAAGTGTCTTTCAGTTTTGGCTACTTTTCCTTACCTATAATTATTAAGATTAGTGATTTCATATGTTCATCTAGGTTAGTTCTGAAATAAATTAGAGAAGTACATTTTTTGTATTATTTTTTATCTGGATGGTATTTTGAAACAAAGAAATGCGTTCAAGTTAAATGCAAAAATAGTACTTTTCCAGACAGTTTGCATTGGTATCAACTGAGGTAATTATTAGGTGCTTTGGAGCGCGTATTTTCGTTAGTTAATTTGAACATTATATGTCTAAACCTGAAGACAAAATTAACAGGATATTGGAAAGTTTCGCCCGTGCCACAATGCGACAGAAATTTTGCATAGATCGATCAAAACTTGTCTCTCCTAACTTTGTCTCATACGCTTTCGAGGTAATTTCTGATTCAGCTTAGGTGAAACGTCGAACGCTGCCATAAGTGGCAACTAAAAGTATGAGAAAATTAGATCCTTAATCAGTAAGTTCAGTTTATCCAACTTCCTTACGTTGCGTGAATGCATGCGTACGATGAGCCACTTTGGTTTTAAGAAGAAAAGGTTTTTTAAGAAGAAGCACATTAAAAAAACGCAAAAGTATACACTAAAGGCTACTTTTAAAATTCATCAAAAAACTAGTTTGATATCACTAATATAAATCGCGAATACATTCATATTTTTACCAGTTTCGAAAATTTGCTTTGTCGTGACAGATAATCTTGAAAAAGTTTGGCCATCCTGAACAAGATTGATCCTAATTAAACAGCTGTCCCTAAGTGCGAAATCTGGAACAGTACTTTTAATTATTCTAGCGAGAAAACCTAATTATTTTTCCATCAATCAAAACGGGAAACGAAAACAAGCCATGTTTAAAACACGCTTGACCACGTGATGAAGGCTAACGAAGCGAGTTAAATTAATCGTTCTCTGAACTGAGCTTCCGCGGCTCAGTTTGAGTTTAAAGGGCAGATTCTGCGATTTATTCGCCTCATGGCAGAGGGTCGGTTTTTGAGGCTGTGATGCGGAAAGCGCTTAAAACTTCCACCAGATTTATGTGTCAATAATGCGGGCAGCTTTACTTCCTTTTCAACAATTCTTTTGAGGATGTCACAGACTACATGATCTTTGTTTTTAAACTACTTTTTATTAGCCTGAGGAAAAACGAGGCAATATTAGTTGATAAAAGAACTGAAAAATCACATTAGTTTAGAGTGCGATATATATAGAGACGTAAACCGCGGGATGAGGATCTGAATTTTCCATAACAACTAATCAGTTATTGACCCTCTGCGTAAATAGTAGTCACGTTTCAAGAAACAACAACCCGAAGCTGAATTTTAAATATCGCAAAAAAACAAAAAGTTACTAATTTATCGGTTTAAGCCCAATTAATTCGACTAGAAAGTTTATTAACTTCAATGTGACGAAATGAACACAGAAGCTTAATTGAATATATACAATAAATAAAACGTTCATTTAGTGAAAACAATACATTATTAGAAGGACTATCAACAAGCGACCGAAAAAACACTTTAACGGTTGACAAGGGTTAACTAACTGAACAAAATTAATCATTCCATGGGGGTGCTGGTTTCAATTTTATCCCGACCTTGTTGTTTATTAACTGTGTGTGTCTCTTCAGTCGGATTAGACCAAAGCGAAATGTCCTGAGTGTAGGTTTCATACATGCATTTATTTATATATAAATTATTCACATGCTCATATTTATAATACGAATTGGCGCTCAACTGCAACACCCATTTAGCTGTTTATATGTGATAACCGCAATTGCTAATTGTTCATTTGCGGTTATCCGCTTGTATTTTATTATTAAAATCCCTGGGCCTCATCGCATGGTGCGCATGGCATTTAAATATTATTAAAACCCAAAGAATTTTTAATAGTGTTCTACCATTTTTTGGCCTACTTTTATGTTATTCCTTAACTAAGTTTGAGTGTTTTGATGCCAACTTCAGATACTGCTTGTTTCTCAGAACTCAACTCATTCATTAAAACAATTATTTGTTTGGAGAGGAATATGAAAATTTATTGAAACAAAAGAACACAAAATATGCACGAATTTTAACTATTAAATTTATAAATAAATTAAACAAAACTATATTTTAACACAATATTTCAGAATCATAGCAATACATCACAAAGAGTTTTTGTGTATGTTATGATAAAAGGAACAGATAATATCGCCAAAATACAGAACAATGTTTGTTTGCGTTCTGGTAAAGGAAGCAGAAAAAAGTTTTGTTTGAAACAGGCACGTGTTCTCAATTATAGGTTTCCCTTGATATTTAAACCAACAACGTTTTTGATTTGTGTGGAATCGTGCTTCGGTTCCTTTGAATAACGTAAAACAGCCGCCCTTTATCTCTTATTTTATTCGCTTTTGATTTGCCGAGACAAAAATTTGATACTTCAGTGATTTAGGAGAATAAAAACCAAGACCAGCTAACCTTAATTGTGCTCCACTGACATAATTGTTCTAACTTTTATATGCTTTAACTATATTTATCTCCCATGTTTAATAAATTGTATATATTTTGTAATTTTTGTAAGTGCAAAAAACATGCTAGTTAGAGATCATTTCATTTTAAATAAAACAGGTTTCTCAAATATTCTGGTAAATGTTTAAATTAGAGTTAAAAATTATTCAAACAGACACCAGCTTTCAAACCGATATTCACTTCAGGAACACCAATTGATTTGCTCAACTTTCTTGATGAAATGATTAAAAATTATCTTCTATTATAGGCTATACCAGATTTTTGAATACATAAAGGTTAAATAATATGAATGTTTAGATTTGAACATTATCAAACTAAAAGCGATGTGTAAAGATGTAAAGATTTTGTATTTATTATCCAAAATATAACCTGAGTTTTGTATATGTTTGACGGTGTGTTGCGTGCGGACACAATAAATTTACAAACTAAATTGAAATGATGAAGTTTTATGTGAGTTTTATGAAGAAAATATTTTTGATTATTAGACAGTTTTAACTAAAATAAAGATATTCATATTACTGTAATTGTTTGTCAAATATAATTTACATTAAATAACCTTCGAATAACTACGATGCGTCGCATCTTTGGAACTTTTTAACCATCACCCATCGAGATCCACAGGTTGGAAATATTTACAGACCTACATAGAAACTTATAGATAAGAAGAAAAACTTGTAACACCAATCGACCTTCACGAACTTCGGTTAAATTGATATAAAAGACTTCTGATCTCTGAGAGCAGGTTACTAAAGGTATGTTGGATAAATACAATTCCTGGCAAAAAAAAACTTTTCCCTGCCAGAGAAACAGAGATCAGAGAAAACCAAGACAATAAAACATTTTTTGCGCGAAACCGCCACGTGTTACAACCAATTATTGGTTTTCCCCGATACCTAAAAAAAACATTTTTTCTGATTCGTGCCGTTTCGCGTTTTAGTTCCTTTGAATAAAATCAAATAAAACAAGGAAATTGTGTGTTATTTTTCCTTTTATAACAATTTGAAATATAAATTGAATCTAAACGAATATGGGGAAGATGCTCAGTGGTGACATGATTTTTGAACCTACATATAAATTGCACCGCAATTTTAACGCGTACGTTAAATATTTCCCAACATTTAACTATGAATATTTTCTCAATGGGTAATTCCATTTAAACGAATAAGCATCATATCAGGCAGTACAATTATCAAATTTTCCTAAGGTTTCTAATAGAAGCTGCCAAAATTCTAACGTAGCCTGCCTAACTTTCTCTATCGTTATCTGTTCCATTGTGCTTTTCTTGCAATTCTTGCTTCTTCGTTCAACTCTTGAATTGAGTCTTGAATAAAAATGTATCTATTTTTGAACAATTTATTAAACACTACTCCCCTAGTCTTTTAACAGTTTATCGTGCTTTAATAAGAAAAATGAACTCCAAAAAACAGATTCATTATAATATTTGAACTTTTAAGCCATTAAAACGTAACATTGTGTTTGCTTTTAATCAAGTCCCAACAGCCAAATTATAAAAATTGTGAAACAATTTCGCCTGCTACCCTCTCGCTATGGGATTAAGGCCACCTTATAAAAGTTAAGACTGAGTTTGCAGCTACTTGAATGATTAAACATAACGGAAAGTTTCACAGCTCTTGACATCGTCGGTTGCTCTGATAACACTCCGTGCAAGTTATTTTTGTTAGTCTGTCAACTAGGTGAGGCGAAATTTAATTCCGTAGACTAATTTTAACTTGTAATTAAGGTGTCAGTGGGGATAATTTAATGGGTCTAAATGCGCCGAAAATGGCATTATAATTACGCACATACATGCGAACTTGGTATCTGGAACTTAATCATCAAGAATGTTTGCGGCCGGCTATGAAATTCAATTAACACATGATCTAGGAAAGACTTTGGCAATACTTATTAGCAGTGAAAACTAATAAAGATACAAGCAGGGAGAAGGTGGTTCCATATAGCGCAGGACGGAGAGGCGTGGAGATGCATGAAAGAGGCCTACGTTCAGTAGTGGACTGCAGATGGCCGAGGAGGAAGAAGAGGAAGACTGCGTACCCAGGAAGATAACGTTGAGATTTCTAAACAGTGCACGCAGTGAATTAACTCGCAGTATTTTTTATCTTCATATCGAAGACGGAAATGATGGAAGGAAACAAAACAATCGCCAAATTTTGCAGTCACCTGAACTGATCATAAAAGGTCCACTTCATTGCGATCTCGTACAGTCTGTTATACTTAACAGTATGATGCAATGGTGGCAGATACCGACAAAACATTTATGGTTTATCTTACCGAACGTTTAGAAATGATTCAACCCTCACAAATGAAGAAAATTATTTTGAAAGAAAATATGTAATTCACAAAATTATGACAAGCTTCAATGTTGTTCTTTGCAGAAACATGAAGCTGATTGATTATTTAAATAATTATTCGGATTAATAAGGAAATCATCGCAGTTCTCTTTTACCAGCAAATTCAGGGAGCGGAAATCAACTATAATTTGCTTACAAAAATACTACTTCTTCAAAAACATGGGATAAATCCAAGCAAATCCTAAAATTCATACACAAAGTTTATCATTTTTTGACAATTTCTGAGGTGCTCCTGTCCTCATAAAAAAGTTTCGAAACTTTTTCTGCTTTGCTTCGAATCATAAACGTGGTCTTAAGGAATGGCAAATTAACTGAAAGTAAGAAACCTTAACCGAAGTTGACACCATGTAGCAAAACCGATAAAAATAGACTGTTTTCACAGTTGTCTTTCATTGATTTGCTTTGTCTGAATCGTGTTAATCTTCGTTCTTCAAGCACAAGAGCATCTTTATTTTGCCGTAGTTAAAATTTTGATTAAGCAGTCCTGATTACCAAATCTGCTGGAACGGTTCGATATGTTCAAATAATAAAACACGCTCAAATTTAATCAGTCAGCAATATCAAGTGAAAAACCTGACAAATGAAGGCGACCACCTGACGAGAGCTAACGAACCGAGCAAAATTAATCACCATCCAGCTCACAGTTCGATTTCATTTTATTTCGGGTCAGTTGTTTTGTTGAAACAAAGCGGCCCCGTATTTAAACTTCATTGGTAAAAATCACCCTCCAGACTAATTGGTCGCCTTCGATAATAATTTATGCATGCAAAGAGTGGCTGCAAACTGTAGAAATACTCAGAGGTGTATAACTCCTACTGAACATTTAAAACTTGTAACCGTTCAGTTATTAAAGTTATCTTTTATTTTTTTCGATAATCTTGATAATGGGCTATCGCTCGAAAATATCGCGACGGATTGACTTGTTCCCATGATCTTGCAACAATCGGACTTAACTTTTATTGAGAAAAAGTGTGTGGTTCTTCTGCTACTGCTGGTGAAAGTTCTTCAAAAAGAGTCTTATGCCCGATCACTTTTTGAAAGACTTTTTGGACGAATTCCGTTTCTCAGAAATGCGACGAAGTAGGCAAATTTCTCACGTAGGAACAGATCAACAGCAGGTTTCATTAAAATGCATTTACACTTCCGCCCGCTATTATAAAATGCTTAGATTACAATTTGTTAGTGCAGAGCATTAATTAATGTCTATAATTGTTAATTAGAAAAAAAAATAGAATAAAAACTATGAATTCGTCAAGATTTTACAAAGAGCACAAAACTGACAAAAATGTACTAACTTAACTCAAAATAAAAGTCAATTACAGCTTAAAGTAAAACGTTCTATAGTTTTTGAACTGAAGCACTCACGAATTCACCACTTGAACAAAGCAGATAAACTCGGTTGTGTGATCAAAATATGAGTTGTACATAATAAAAATTAACAGCTAGTTTCATTAAAATCCGTAGCAGCATTATCCAGATTTTTAAAAAAATAATATTTTAAAGTTCCTTGACCATTAATAGCAGAATAGCTAGACATTTTTTCCTAATAAGCATTAGATCAGCTCATCTTCTTTTGTGTCAAAGAATGTAGAACTATCCTCTTGATTATGTGCTACGGGATACCCTGTATAATTAAAGGTTTTACGGCGTACACATTTTTGCTCCACATGTTTTGTTTACTATTTTATAAATATTAATACTGAACGTACTGACGCGGCAAATGTTTAGCACCAAACACATCACTTCTTTCAAAAAGTTATGAGCGAAACTATAGATATCTTCAAACATCTACATAAATGCATTTGAAAGGAAAAAGTGTGTTAGAGCAGAAATTGAACGAAACGTTCGAAAGCAATTCGAATGGTCCACGGCTTATAAATCCCGAAAATGTGGGCTCCAGTTCAAAATTATTATATTTAAAAATCTTTCTTTCTACCTTATATCGATAGTAAATCGTGCAACCTGCACCAACTTGAATTACTTTTACTCTTATTATAGCTGCGCTCAAATATAATATATTTTTTTTATTTTTCGGTTTTTCGTCAAATTATATAAATATTTTGAATCCCTTAAACTTCCGTTCGGGTATAAATTAGTTTCATTTTAAATATTATATTATCTTCAAATCTAATATGCGATATTTGAACATAATTTTACAGCATATCCGAATATATCATCGCTTCTTGCTTACTTCAAGTCACTCACACATTTTTTCCTGTTTATAAATTCCCTGGGCCTCGGTTACTAATTATAAGCATAAAAAAGACATTAACCCCATGAGGGTAATTAAAAAACGTGGGATCTCGGCTTCGGCAATATTTATATATCAACCCTAATGGACACGGCAATTAAAATTCTGCTCCCGTATGAAACCCTTTTAAAAAATTGAAAAACTTAAATATTACACATTTTTTTCTTTGCAGTAGTCAAGAAGATTGTTAAATTTTACAGCAGATATGTTCATTTAGATTTTTTTGCATTTTGTCAAGGAACTTTTAACATTTGAAAGATGATTTTCGTCCTTGCAGCGTACTTGACGCATTATATCAGTAAAAAACATTAAATATTTTCCTTCATTTCGCTTAATGTAGGTTAGGGTAGAAACACGATAAAAAATGCATTACTTATTAATTATGAGAAAAAGAAACATGTTTATTGTTGTCCTAGAAGTTAGTCCATTCAATACTTAGTACTGTTGAATATATTTATTATTTGAACTAATATTGATGCTACTAAGAATGAAAACATTTTAACCCGAAATCCCGATTAAAGAAAACCTATTCACTCTGCTAAACCAATTTATCTCAGGAAAGTTCTTCACTAGTGCAACGAGAATTTTAGCAAATTCTTTCAACGCCAAGCATTATAAACTTCTAAACTTTTTGTCGGCGCTTAATGATCGAATTTTGACCCTGTTTCAACTGCTTTTTTTCTCGGCAAATAGAATAGTCGCCAAAGAAATCAGGTTTTAATTGATTTAACTTCCGCAAGATTTTCCATTTGACTTCAAACCAGAGACTGTTTGCCTTATTGGTTTAACTGCATAGAAAAACTAAATGAATAAAGGCTAAGTCTCAACTGCGAGAAAATTTCGCTCTCAGGTAATTATTGCGAGCACATTTTCGGGATTGGACATTCTAACCTTCCATTGGAACTGAAACATTTCGATACATTCTTCCTATGCCCAAATTAAAGGTTTTTGCTATTACAGAATTTTTAAATATAAATAAATAAGAAACTGAACGTTTTTCTGTAAGATCTTCTAAACGAATTATACCTAAACGTCTAAAACTTTAAACAAATTCCTCTGTTTTTTGGCGGTTGGTATTAGCGGACCCCAGGTAGAGTTAAAATACACTTGAATTGAAAAAAGTTGTTGTATACATTCAGTTCTAAACTAAGTTGATATTGTCGCTAACTTTCCAAACTGCGTAAAAACTCTTTAGGTTGACTGTAACAGAGTTGCGTTCGTTTCGACTATTTTCACGGTAAAAACAGAAAAACAGTCGATCCGTTAACAAAATAAATGAGAAAAATTGCCTTACACCAAATAAAGTGACACTTAATTAATTCTTCCAAAATAAGTTAAATAACTATTCACATTAACTGAGAAACCAGCCATGTGTGGCTGAGTATTTGAATTAAGCTTAAGCAAAGATTAGTATTACAGCAGACTACTGAATAGTTGAGATATAATGAGAGTAAAACTTGTCGGAATTTAAAAGAAGTCTTTGCAGAATTCAGCAACTTCAGAGTATAATTTGCTTAATTAGTAGACTTTAGAACGTCCGCTCTGCTGTTTTTTTTTTTCAATATTATGCAGCACTAAAAATGTGGTCTTAGAATTTAGATGTGCATTGACTTGTAATGTGATTTGCAAAAATATTGATGTTGATTTGTTAGAGTAAATGGTCAAAACCATAACAAATTTCACGTAAGCAGATTAAATGGTAATACGAAACAATAGATAGAATACAAGTAAATCAAGTCTATGATTTACTAAAGAAATACGATATTTAACGTATGCAAAAAGAGAATCATATCTACAATATTGTAGTAATAAGATACAAGAAGCCATGTCAACTGTAAGATAAGAAACGTGAAAAGAGAATATTGGACACGATTTAACAAAGAGATGGAGCATGACCTTTATGGAGCGCATCGCAAAGTGTGGAAAATGCTTAAAGGGAGAAAACAATCTATTAATGACTATAACAAATTAATTAACATAGAACCAGAATAATGGGCAAGTTGCATCAAAGAACTCTGCAATGAAGGGAATAATGAACATGCAATAGAAATAACAAGCGAAGAACTCAGGAGCATACCCAATGAGCTTCTAAAATATGGAATATAAATAATAATTGAAAATATTGCTGTACGTTTCAGGAAATTTTAGATATCAAACGAGTACCAAACCAATGAAAAAAAAAATGTTTTCTATGCTTATTTTCCATACCAATACACAAAACAGGAAATAAAAAGGATCCTAGCACCTATCGTATGATCACCTTGATTAACACAACACTAAAATTGCGCTCACGAAGATAGTCGCCAATGATATCACTAAATAATATATAACAAGTGGAGAACAACCAGACTTCCGGCAAAACACGTCAACAACAGATGCAATTTTCATAGTCAGACAAGTTGTTCAGAGAGGAATTGAATATAACAATCCTTCTTGCTTCGTATACCTGACTAAAGCCTTTGATCGCGTTAGATTAGGAGATCTGCTAAAACTACATAAAGAAGAAAACCAGGCAGTTCAGTAGAGGTAACAAGAGACATGAACACAGCAAACAAAACTAAAATTAAAGTCGAAGGATGAATTGACATCGGAAATAAACATTAAGTCTGGAATACGGCATGGAGGTAGCCTAATTCCACTATTATTGAATTTATTAATGGACAAAATTATAGGAGAAACAACATAGGTAGGACGTGGATGGGGGCTTGGAGAAAAAGATATAAGCATTATTTGTTATGCGGACGACTCAATTCGGCTCTCGCATAATGAAAATAACCTACAGCGCTTGGTGCAAACCTTTAAAACGTCGGAATAAGCTGCAATATACAGATATCACCATATAAGACGCTGGTATCAACGGAACCCAGACGTTGCAAAATCATAATAAACGAAGAAATGGTCGAACAAGTTTCTAAGTTCGAATATCTTAAGAAAGAAATATCCGGCCTGAGAAACTGAAACCGCAGAAACAAAAATCACACTCTGCACATAAATGAACACATTACGATCAATAACGGGCAAAATATTGAGAGACAGAGTCTCGAACATTCAAATAAGAGAGCTATGTGGGACACAGGAAATCGTATGATGGGGAAGACAGAGAATACCATAGTGGAACCCTCATGTCTTCAACTAGCCGGAATATCAAGGGATTTAAAACCAAAGGGCACCAGACCACCAGAATGGCCCTTTAAAAGGTCTCAAGATAGCTGGCAGTCCACGTCGCAAATACCACTGCAGCAGTAGGGAAAAGAAATCGGAAGAGAACATACTAATGCCTAATATAAGAAAAAGAAGAAGAGGAAAGTACCAGGATACCTCAAAGACACTATTTGAAAGAACAAATATCTCGCTAGGCATGTTAAGAGTCACATACTTAAAGACAATTGTAATGCCAAAAATAACGTACACTGCAGATACAAGACCAGACACTGGAAGAACAGAAAAGATGATGGAAAAAATGAATCATTGCGAGAGAGTGCCACAAGTGAAGTCATAAAGGTCGCATGCAAAGTCACAAATATCAATGAGTAAATAAGAATAATCACATATCTAGAATGCCAAGGAACATGGTGATCAGAATTGCTAGAGACAAATCCCCAGCGGGAAGATCAGTAGGACGTCCAAGAAAAAGGTAGAACGGCAAGCTACTCGAGACGCACTTAAGATTGACATAAATAAGAAGAAATAGTAATATTATAATAACGCATTTCTGGTTCAAGTTTTGGTATCTTTGGACTTGTGCAAGAATGTGGAAATCGACAAAGACCACATATTTATTTTCAAAACTGAGAGCTCTCGCTCTGCTTAAAGCAGGCAGATTTTCAACTTTATCGCAAATTAAAATATATTCTTCTAGAAACTTATTATTTACATAAACACAGATAAAACATGAAATAATACACTGAATTTCCAAAAAATGCACTATTGGAGAAACCAAAAGAACCAAAAATCATCATTAGAGAAACCTCAACCTTGCAGATTAAAAAATAATTTCAAAGTTATTCCTATTTCATTACCAGAACTTGGAATTTAGGATACAAAACTCAAAATAGATTATTTTTCTACCTAACACGCATCTCACCGCAACTCTTGGCGTTTATTCCATCTCTAGACCTGGGTAAAAATAATAAGGTTGATTATTAGGCAGCTCACGATGTGATATTTCCTTAAAAAAAGTAAACTTATATATATTCATCATATTGAGTTTGCTTTATAAAGAAGCTTTTATCTTCTAAAATAAAATATCTCTAAAATAAAGTCGTAATTAGTGTCTTTAGAACAATCCGTTTTTTCGTCAATCAATAGCATTCTTGCTAATTGCATATGGTGTTGTGCAACAGCTACTTGAACCTGCGGGTTTGAAATAATGTACATAACTTTGAATATAATGGAAACCACAACCTAAGTTGTTGGATATTACTTGTATAATAATCCAAAGGATAACATAACATAACATTCCGCTTCTGGAGTTACTCAGGTGGTCTAAGTTAGGGATTTTTTTAGTGAGGATGATGTTCTGAATATTGTATCTTGCCGTGCAATACAGGATCAAAACTATACGTTAAAAAATCCTAGAAAATTTCCGTTTTCGTAGATAATAGAAAGTTGTATTACGTATTTGTAAAACATTTATTGACTCGATGATTGGGTTTTGTATATTTGAATCGCATTTTTTATCAAAGTCCAGTTAAGTGAAGGACCTGGTTCGTTGGCAAGCATTCAGTTAGTTGCAAGATTCTCCGATTTTCAATTACAGATTGTGACGCGTCACTAAAACACTAAAACTTAATTTGGCTTTACCGAACTCAAATAAAACACTATCTAATTTCCTGGTGAGCCAAATCGAAAACAGACCAGTTTTGCGCAATTACTTCAATCGTTTGTGCCTCAAATAAGGAGCGGGTTTGAACGTTCGATAGCTGCCTTTATGTCGTAGTCATCCGTTTTATCTAGGATTTGGTTTTCTTTTTCGCGAAACGGTTTAAGCCCGCCTCGGATAACCAGGCCGAGCTTTCGGGTCTCGCGAATCCATCTTCGAAATTGGGATGTAAAATGGGTGCAATAGTCAGTGATTTATCTATTCAGGCTCTTTACCTACTTCAACATATTTATTCAATAAACGTATATTAATGATCGTCGGTATTTTAAAACCAATAATATATTACCTGGAGATTAGCGGTTAAGATTAATTAAATATTATACTGCCAATAAAGAGCTTCAGAATAATAAATTAATCAGTTAACTCCAAGGCAACTTTCAACTGAAATCAGAACATTAACTAATATACTTAGTTGCTGTAAAATAGAAAGCAGATTCAAGAACTTATTTCAAGAGATTTCCAATATTAACCCTTGCAATAACAATATGCAAGAAAACCTTGAAAAGGAGCATTATATTAACCATACATATGAAAAAAACAGCAGAAAGATTAACTGTCTTTCTAAAGCACATGGAGATTTTGTACCATTTTATGACGGCCAATGGATGCTGAATTATGATACTTAAAAAACATGGTAAAGCACAAAATACTCGGGAACTTGTCCAGACTTGTGTTCATTTTGCAATGTTTAACCATTTACTTTTTCGTAGATATTTTTGACAAAGATCCCAAAATTGTTATTAAAACGCTATAGTATCTTTTTAGTGAATTTATTTAGTAATTATAATTTTCTTTTGTAGCTTTAGTCTAAATGGGTAAATTCCTTCTAGGTCATAGTTTCTGGATAAAATTTGGAAAAACAATTTGCCCTTTAGAAATAAAAACATGAACTCTATCAACTCGTATTAAAAGATACGAAGAAATTGTCTTTTTTAAAAATTAAAAATATTTGAAGCAAAATAACCACCAACAAATAAGGTTTGAAATCATTAAAATTAATGCATATGTATGCAAGCGAATGACAAAATTTATTCTTACTAATATCCAGTAAACATACAAAAGTTTCAACAAATATATCCTGTTTGGCTTCGAAGCGGCAGAACGCCCTCAATATTAAGTGTAACACACCGACGAAAAGGCTCATTTCATATTCATGAGATTACGACACTGCCATATAATATTTTAGTTCAAATGTATGAAAGTTTTGTACTGGAAAATGTCGGCAATAATTTTGTTAAATTTAGTGTTTGTTGATTCGAAGAAATAGGAAACTCAACTAGATGCCGCATTTAAATTCACATCTAAATATAAATGTAAGTTTCATCTACGATTTGCACAATAGAACTTTATTGCACTGCAAGACTTTCATGCACTAGTTTAGGATTTGTTAACGATGGTATTGTAAATTTGTCCAAAGGAAGTTAAGTCATTTCACAGCAGTGAAATACGTTTCCCGGGAATTGTTGAAAACTATTCCCAACTATGCACATTGGAATAATCACGACTAATCTTAAAGTGTCAATAATAAAACAATCAACAAGGAATTTCGTAAAATGGCAAAGCGAGAAGGTAAAACTACATCCAAGACAAAGTGGAAAATCTCAAAAGAACATCAAAGCAGCTATCGGGAACTGATTTGCTATTTGAAACCCGACAGCTACAACGCTATTGAACGCGAGAAATTATTTTCGAGCTAGCTCAGGGAGATGGAACAGATAGAATGGCTCTTAAAACTTGACTTCTTTTCAGCGCTTGGTTAACTAATAAAGGCAGGCAGAAATTTTGTGTTGACACAAAAAGTTTACTGGTTACTAAGAATTTGGAAACAACAAACAATAAAATTGTAACAAGCAGATTTATAGATGGAAGAAATACGAAATATTTCATACTCCCAGCATAATTGATAGGATCAAACAGCAAATATCGTATACATTAATTTAAAAAATCATATTAATTAATGAATTATTACACAATACAGTGGCGTACCATTTTTTTCTTTCACCAATTCGGTAGCGTGCAGATATCCACCCTACTGGCAGAAACTAACAAACTTATTTTATTGCTAAACATGTGTTTTCCCTATGTATTGATCGCTGGAAATGTTTGATAAAATATCACTATTCGCCTTCAAAAAAAAATTTAATTCTGCATTTTTTTATTTTTATTTCAACACCCTCTAAATATGTAGCATTTTGGAGCAATCGTCTATATGGCAAACAAGGGAAGATACATTTTCGGACCTAGAATACATAGTTCAAGCAATGTCCCTTCCTCATGAAACACCTTGTATAAGTGCCAAGATTCTATGGAAGTTGCTCTGCAAAAATATTATTCGTATTGGAGTCGATGGTGAATTATCAACTATGGGTTATTATATTGTTAACAATTTACTGTTTTCTTTGAGTCCCCTTAAACTTATTAGTTTTAGATGAGCTTAGTAATTTTCTAGTTTTAAGATAATAATTGATATTAGATACATTTAAAAAAATATATTGTTAAAGGTAAAAATCTTTATTCGAATCAAACGAGATTTACTTTTCCCCTCCGTTTCTAAAAATGTTTAGTAAGTAAATAAATAATAAAGTAAATTAATTTTATGGTGACTACTAAAAAGTGGGGGGTAATTGAATCAAATCAGTGAAATCTTTTGATCTTCTGATCTAAAATAAAACTCTTGGCACCTTCATAAACTTTTTAGGAAATGGCAAAGTTTTTTAACATTTGATGGAGTTATAAAAAAATATGTATTAAATCAGAAGATTACCTATTGAGAAATTAAAATATTCATATAATTAAATATTGCCCTTCACGCCTACTGTCCATTATGTAGTTATTTTCATGAACATTCTTCTCTGTACAAACGTTAATATATGAGTGTACCTATGCTTTCTAACTATGCATTGTGCAGATTTTTTCAAAGCTTCACAAAGTGTTAAAGTCACGTTTGACAAATAGGTGCCCGAATTCAATGAAAACTGTATACAAAAACAACACAAACAGAATTATTTAACTTAAATATTACCGTTTATAAAACTAATTACATACTTACAAGTTACGTAAAGTAATCCGCCTTTATAACGTTAAATGCTACAGTTCATTTTTAGAAGTGTGTGAGTTTTTAAGCAGCAGTGGCTCAAGATAATTTAAAACATAGTAGAACGAAGTTGTGTGTGATGTTTCTTCCAAGCAAAATAATTGTTGTCGGCGCACGTATCAATGAAAAATTTGCCAAATTAATCAGCAGCAAAAAAATCTTTTCCTCAATTTATTAATATAATCGACTTAGTTTTATCGGGCTAGTTGATTTAAAACGATTCTTCAGATTTTATTGTGAAATTGTAAAATATACAAAATCAAAATTTTTTTTTAGACTAATGTATAGATTCTGGTGGGAGTGTTATTAAGTTACCCATGAAGCAATCGCTATATTATTTACGCAATGTTAAGAAAAAACCCTTTTTGCTAATTTTCCCAGTTAGTTTTTTTAAAAACCTGTAAATTTTTTGTGAGACTGCTTGCTTGAATTAGACCTTGAATAAAGCCTTCACTTTTTTCACTCACCAATTTTGACAGAAAAATTGCGTGATTGGTTTCATTTGATTTAAAACTGTTTCTGCAAATAACATATTTTAGCGAAACATCTCGCATATAATTCACAGGACTTTAGTAGTTTTTGTCCAGTGATTAATAGTTAAAGACTGAAAGTCTACATTTATTCGTTCACGATCAATTTGCTGCGAGAATCATTATAACCACGTCATTACCCAGGAAATTTTGCAATGTTAACTATTTGAAGTGCAATCAAGCTTTGAGTTCGTAACCCTACATACAAAATGTTTTGCCAATTAATTAAAATGTTACAAATCCTCTGACTTGAATCAAAGAAGCAATACAAGTAACGTTTTGCCAAGCATTTCGCTTCAAAGCATTATCGCATTTTAATGTGTATTGTGCAAACCGGTGCAAACACACTCTAATTTCGAGTGCTTATCTGAGCAGAAATTAGCATTTTCACCCAAACAACATTTACAATTGTAATTGCAGTAGAGTGGACGACGTAGCGATTAGATAGGACGAAGTAGGCACTCTTGCAAGTTTCGCTTTGGACCGAAGCAAAAATACATTTCCGGGTCAGAAACTTTCCCTGTTATTCGTTATAGTTCGTACTCAACAAATCGCACTCGCTATTAAACCGCTGGAAGCAAATCAAATATATTAACGACCTGAGCCAAACTGCATTCTTAATTGTATGATAGCTCGTTTGTTTTGTGTCAAGAGAACTGCTAATTTGATCAGTGAAGTTTTGAAGTACATTAAATAGCTATGGACGAGTTTGAAAAGTCCATGTTAGTGAGATGATTCAGATTAACTACCAACGACGCCAAAAGCAATTTCGAGAGATACAATATCTCGTAGATAACATTTCCATTTGACTATAAGACAGCTGTAATCCTCTCCTATGTACATCCATCTTTATGTTAATTCAGTCGTTTGGAAAATTGCTTCATCCCTGTCGCTACTGAAATATCAAATCGGTTTTCCATAGCCGTGTTCAAATGTTTTTCAAATTTGTTTATGTACCTTGAATTCAAATGTGTTCCTGTTTTGAAATGGGTATATCGATCGGTTCAAGATTTCAAGGATCTCGATGTCTATTATTTCAGCATTTGGCAAGTTTTCTAGGCTTATTATTGTATGCCCGTAAACCGCGATACAGAGAAAAATAGAAATTCACCGCCGAAATCAAGTTGAAATATTATTTTCTCAATAACTTAAATAGTGGTGTATAAAAAGACTGGCTGACCAGACCTAATTTGCTTAAAAGAACAGAAAGTATTTATACTTGTAGGCATTTGCTCTATTGGCAACTTGTAAAGTTCTAAGTGTATGAAAAAGTGATATTAGTATTAAAAACTTGGCCACACTTCAAGATTCTTTAATTTATGAACTTGTATTTACACAATTATTTTGTTAAAATAGTTGCTATAGTTTGGACGTATTTGTGAACAGCTTATCTTTGCCTATCGGTTAAAAGATTAGTTACTTACGTAACCTATTAAAGAATCTAATTAAAAGTACCAAAGAAACATAGATGACTAACGTATGATTAGTGCTTTTGTAATTTTGGAAAAAAAATTCGGTCTATAAAACCGTCCATACGCATAACGTAAATTCAAAATCACCCTCTATTATTCTTGCTCAAAACTACATGTCGCATGGGCGATAAAACTCTGAACTTATCTGAAGTTCACTTTATATTTTCGAAAGGAAAATTCATCTGACCATATTATATTTATGTCAGGTTTCAAATAACGAATGAAACTGAGCTCTCGATTTCCTTCAGCAATTTCTCACTTGGCCAGGAATACTATTTGGGTGCTCTATTTGAGAGATTTGGAAATATGTCAAGTTATCGAAGCATTCCTTCTGGGAAGTTATGCTGATTGTCTTCGGTTTCAGCAAATAACCACAGGGAAAATGTTAGTTGGTCAGAAGCTTCACAAAATATGAATTTAGACGTCGAAATTATAAGTAAAATCCTGGTAATTTTTTAAAGAAATTTAGAAAATTGCAAATTCCAGTATACCTATAAGTTAATGAATTCACATGAGCTGAACAGACAAGCTTGATTAGTATTCGATTTAAGCGCTGATTCGCAATTTAGAAAATTTTCATCAAACACGCTGGTTGCAGGAAACCATATCTCATTATCTTGTGAACAGTCCATGAAAATAAAGAACATAACCGAATCTACTCGGGAACTCGTAAGCAAATCCCAGAACGGTCCACTTCATGCTCTTAGTAATAGGAAGGGTTTGTCGATGAATAATGCATGGTCTCCGGATTACCTGCTCTAAACTCCTCTCCTGGGCATTGTTAGCTGATCGAAGAAGAACCTTAAAGGTTTTGTGCAACTAAAGTAAAATTAAAATTTTTCGGTTGATGTGGGTTCTATTAGTAATAGCCATTTCCAGTCGAAAATTGTCCTGGCAAAATTGAAACAAATTGCACCGTGCAAAAAATCTTCTTTTAATATCCATGCATTGGAATATTCCGATCATCAAGCAATTAACGGATAATTTTTTTAAGACAGGAAATGTATTTACATCAAAATTTAAATCAAGCCTTTTAACTGAAACTCGCCACCAAAGGCGAGCAGATTAGTGAACTAGTAAGTTTAACGTGATATTAGGAATAATCGAAAACTTTAATCACAAATAAAGTAAAATTTTGATACTATTTAAAAAATATAAAATGGAATTTTTTTATATATATAGAATTTTCTTTATTGCATATCAAATATGAAAAAATATTAAATCAAAAAAATAAGTCGAACGCAATAAAAAGTGCCAGCCGAAATTACAGAATTGCAGACGACAATATAAAATTATCTAGTATGTAATATACATACATGTGCAAAACTGGGACTCAAATATAATGAATAATCTAAATAATAATCAAATGTTGTCATCTGAAGCACTAAACCTCCCCTTTTCGTTTTTCGAATTATTTAAGTTTTAAAGGAGTTAGGGATGTTGCCTATCTTAATACGAATAAAGTCCTTTATTATTGTTATTATTATTGTTATTGTTACCATTATTATAAAATGAATAATTTTCACAAATAGCTCTATTGAAACGATTTCTAGCTTCTCTAATTTCAGAAAATAAATAGATTGAATCCCGATTTCTACAAGTATTACTTCTAGCTGAAATTTTACTGGTGTGTCTCATAAAACATAAAATACTTCTCTATATGTAATTACAAACATAAATGCATCATATTCAGAAAGATTTCCAAATTGTAAATTATGTTAAATTTTGAATACTAGTTGGAACTAAAAAAACACACAAAGTTACTAAAAAAATATATAATTACAGGTCTAACATATTTTTCATTTGATCCTCTGCTGGTAAAAACGCAAGTTTTCGTCAGAATTTCGAAACTGACTAGAAATAAAATTTTAAACGTTTACACACTTTTTTAAAATGGCATGACGCTAAATTCGAAGATTTTGAACGTATATCAAGTTACTTACTACATTTAACGGACCCTTTAAAATTTATTTGTTAAAGCATTTTTGATAAAAAGATTTTCAAAAGTTTAGTGATCCCCATAACAGTGATCACATTGAATTTCATTAAATGTTTCAAAACTTGACTTATTTTGAAATGCGTTTTTATTTTTTATTTTTTTACATTTCCTCAGAAGAAGACGGTTAAAGTCGTACGTTTTCAATCATTTGAACTTCAACTGAAAGTTCAGCTGTTTGAAAATAAACAACCATCACACATCTGAAATTCGATACTCAACTGTTATTTCTTGTCAAAAATTATCCAAATAAGTTATCTACAAACTTCTGGTACTGTTTTCCGTACTATTCGCATGTCAGAGAGTCCTAATTAATCCTTGACAAAATCATGCTCTAGATTTTTTTGCTCCAAGGGTACCAAAGCACAGAGTCCTACTACTAAATGTCTCCTTACATTTCCATTCCAAATATTTATTTATAAACGTAGGAAACTGCTAGGAGAATTGTGGAGCGTTTCAATTCAATTGCTGCACGTTCCAACTAGATCCATTATTTTGGAGAGTCTTACAAAAACATGATACAAGAACTGTCCTTTACGAATGGCATAAATTATTCATTAACAAACCCATCGTTTTAGCAGATAAGAAACAGGTTGGACAGTTACGTCCTTTCCATTTGCTTGGAAAAGGAACTAGATAATTTACTTCGGACTGGATGGTTTTTTTCAGCTGCTCTGCCGCTTGCCGCATCATTAGTAAAACAAACATTTATCGATTAAAACTCATCGATGCGTCTATTTTATAAACGTGTTATTTTTTAAGGGAACAATGGCGATATTAATTGCTAAAAAAATGCTTCAAGAGAGGCATTACTGCTCTGAAAATTACTTTAGAAATACAGCAATATATTTGTCACCTGATTATTATTATACACTTTTATACGCTCTAACATTGCATCATTTCATACTAAATGGAAAACATCAATTTTTAATATTGTAAGCAAATCAAATAAGAATTGATCTTATTTAATTTTGGAAGTTTTAAATAACTATGTAGGGACAGTTGAGCTACTAGCGTCCACAAAGCATGAATGCCTTCCAAAGCTCAACTGAAATTTCCGTTCGCTGTTCAATACTGCTTTGACTTGTCAGATTCGTATTACCTTCCGTAATTGTCTTTAAGGAATCATTAATGTTGATCGAATTCTCCTCAGTAAAGCTACATTAAACGAGCGATGTGGAAGTGACTTGGTTAAACGTAAATAAGCGGATTTCAAGGGTCCACATCCAGATTGACGGGGCCTCTTGTTATGATAATAGATTTCCTGTTTAAGCTTATCCCGTGGATCATTCAGGATAAATTGCCGTACATACAAAATTTGAGTAAATTTCCCCGGAATGCGAGCTGCATAGCGACGTTGTATCGCATATAAATTAGCAACGTGCATTAAGTTAAACATAAAGTTTGTTTGAAGAACTACCATTTAATACTATGCGAGATCTAGAAAATATTGATATACACATAAATAGGGCCCCGATACGAGTTATTAGAAAAATCAGACGTAAGGCGATGGTCTAGATACACCAAACTGTTACTTTTCTGTCTAAAAATGCATTAAAATGTAAATTTTATTTAATTGAATAATGAGGCACAGATCATCTCATCCGCACGGCATTAAATATTGCTAAAATATGTAGAGCACGCAAAGTGTAAACCATTCAATTTGAAAATCAACAATTAAGTAGAAATTTGCACAATTTATATTTAAAAAAATGTTATCTATATATTTATGAAAATGTATGTAGCTTTTTTCAAACAATTTTTATTAACGCCGGAACACAATGTTTCAATTTTAGATTGGGGTGATTTGACCTAGGTTATTAAACTTTATATCACATAAATTATTTTTTAAATGATTTCAATGCTTAAATTTGTATATATTTTCCCTTTTACGCACGTATAAACATTCAGGCGGAATGAGATGGCACCGTTTTATTTTTTTATCAGCCTTATTAAATTTCCGTTTATTATTTTAAAATGCTGTTGGTTTAAAAATATTTACATTAGTATCTATTAGGTCTACAAATTTATAGTGAATAATTTAAAGTGCACATTTGGATTTGATTTCAAAAATATTATTCAGTGTGATGAAATTTAGAAGTGCTGAAGAGTAGGAAACAGATAGTTGTATCTAATTAAAGCAAACTAATAATAATAATAATAATAAATAACAAAGTATTTTAAATAAAGCCAAAGCGTATAAACGTTTTATCATCTTAATATTTCTTTAATAAGATACAGCAAGTTATAGTATCTACTATTCTATTCAGTCTGGTAGTAAGGCATACGCATTTAAGCCAAATACAGAAAAAACTAAAACTTTTAAATCTAAAACATAAAAATGACACTTTCTCGACTACCATATTCAGGTAGAAAATATTTTTTTGTACATTTTTTATTTATTTTTTTATCAAATAAAATAATTTGTTGGTTCCCAAACTGCCAACAATGATAGGATGTGTGGATTTTAATGCGTGTTTAAGTTCGTGAACCGGTTGCGATCTTAGATGCTCCAGTATCGAATGTTGATTGTTTATTTATTAACTTTGCGCTGATGATATAAATAAAAATTGAATAATTGAATGTATTTAACATGTATTTAAGCAGCCAAAACTGCAAGTAAATTTTACAAAAGCCATCCTTTTGTTACTTGAATGAATCGATCCATTTCAGCTTCGGAGCATATAGATAACAATGGACGTTTAACAAAGTTCGCCAAACTATTTCGCATACTGATATTGGTGAAATCAATTAGTTTACTTTGAATTAAATTGTTATTAACTATTAGTCAGCTTTTAACAGCGCCAGAACGGTAAAGTTTTAACTCAGACTTTCAACAAGTAATACAAAATTAAAAGACAAACATACTCGTAATATTAAGCTAACATTTAACTGCATAATTAATAGTGGCTAATTTCCGTATCGATTGACTGACTCGACGAAAATTTGAAGCAGTATTAGTGCAGTTGCTATGAATTTCTGTTAATACATGAAGTACCTCATGCGGCTAATAGTGCTGAATCAAATATTTATAAATGGGCACTTAGTTACATAAATTTCAAATTACCAGTCAGAAATTGCTTAATGGCAATAAAAGTAGATGAGCTGCGCTTTTCTCTGGATCGCCGTTAATTAAGAAGATGTAAAACTCGGAGCAGTCACGATATATGAAACAGGCACCAAACGTTGGAACAAATTATAATAAAAACATGTTTTAGAATTTTCCAATGAAAAAACAATGACGAAATAATATATATCAATGGAGTTAATGAAAACGACATTACGTACTATCAATGTTTATTATTGTTTGTGCATTTGCACTGTGAGCCATTGCAGTACATAAATTAGATGTAGTTTTTACCAAGAAAACTGACTGACTGAAAAGACAGTTGCTTATAATAACGTGTTAATTCCTCTACAAAATGAAAATTTCAAAAAACTTCAAAAGATTCACGACAAAAGAAAAAACGAAAAGGCTTATGAGATACAATGAAAGTATCTGATGGCCTAGAAACAAGAGTTTTGTGACACTATTGCTTAAACAATGTTAAATAAATTAAATACAATAATGAGCAATAAACTAAATATGCATGCATAAATGGATTTAACTGAATAAGTCTTAAGGTTTTTTTTTCAAGTTTTTATTTAATCTCAACCCGACATACAAACTGTAAGTTTCAACATTTTGAACATGGAGAAATTGGAAAGAGGATAAGTATTTTGAACCATGATATCGACCATAGCTGATTGAATTCAATTATTTCTTTTGGTTTCAAAGTAGGTACCCTCATATGTATATAGAAAAACTTAAAAAAAGACTTACGCAAATTTGAGTTGAAAAAGTCGGACAAAATTGAGTTACATTGCGATTCGTTAGACTCGAGACTAAAAGTCTTTAAGGAAGTAGTTCAAACCCCTTAATTTCTTGACCAAATACCAAATTTTGCCAAATAATTAATTAGTTTATTTAACCACTAACTCGTTAGCTTTTATCTTGAAGTTAAAAAAAAATTGCAAAATCAGCTCTTTGATTGGATTTTAGGTAAAAAAGCATTGACATAAGCAACTAAGGACAAGTTTCAACAACAGCACACAATCTCTAATTTGACGCCATAGCTATAGGTATAAATTGTACTGAGAGAAAATTGAAAGAAACGGAAATTATATTAAATGCAAGCCGTTCCAAAAAAGTCACTTTCAATAACTAAAAAGCGTTTTACAACGCTGTTAATATTTTTAACTGAACGTTTTATAAATTAGACTCCTTTTAAGAGTCGATGAAATTTATACTACAGCACCACATTACATTAGGTACGTACCTGAGTACCTACTTAATGGAGAAATGGAGTAATTGTCTCTCATCTTATATCTTGTCATTAAGATTAAAATACGTTTTTCAAGTGTTTTCATTGTTCTTTGGAATACTAGCGGTAAACTGTACTTCTCACTACGTAGGTATTTACTAGATAAAATACAAAAATACCTAACGAACATAAATGATATTTCACATATGCTCTTATTTCAGACATGAAACATGTGTATTGTTTGACTCATATTACAGAAAGAAATATTGTATTTAAAGAGTTCCGAAATGTGTCGCATTTTACAGATGTAACAAGAAGCATCCTATAATTAGAACCGACCACCGAGTCAACATCTGTATAAAATCAAAAAATACCAACTTAGGACCTTTCCATTGAAGACATGTGTTGCATCGATTGCTTGTAGTTACGATTTTACTTTAAGAAGGAAACTATCCCGAAAATTTAAAAAGTCAATCCCAACCGGAATGAGCAAATAGCGTGAAAAGGAAAATCATTGAAAAATTACTCAGTGTGACCTCTATGGCTCTTTTGAAGTTGACCTTTTTCAAGCCTTCACAGATAACAGACACGTGATGAAAGCAGTCCAACTCCCCCAATTCAATCTGGCATTACGATTGATTGCCTTTACACTATGACATCGCACTGGAACAAATGAATCCAGCTGTGGATAAGTAGCAAATATCGATTAGTTTCTTGCAAAAAAATCTTATTCAAAGAAGTTATTGATGAAAGTAAAGACTTACTGCTTGATTGAAGGATTATTATAGTAATTGAGAAAACAAGGCCTTTTTCTTCTTGCAATTCAATTACGAATACCGAAATTCTAATCAAAGAAATCAAGATCATATAAGGTGCCAAGTAGTGAATATGCTGTATTTGTATCTCTATTTGTACACCAGGTTTTAAAAATCAATGCAGTTCATGCATAAGAATTTAGTACAAATAATTTAATGCTAATTTTCTAGTTTTAAAAACGTATTCATTCCGAACTAAGGACAAGTAAAAATAATTTTAATTTACTGATAAAATAATCGACTTTTCAATTAAATAACTAAAGACTGCATCTAAAATCAGTTCTAGACATTAGAATCAAATTTAACAACATCGAGCAAATAATGTTCACACAAATACTCACATGATGTACATATCTATGATAAATTGTGGATATGATTATTTATGTGACATATTTAATAATATTTTTAAGGTACTTTAATGCAACTTTTTCCCTGGCTATTTATATGTTTGGGGCACTAAGGAGCTTTCAAATACCATCAACAGTTTAATTACGAAACCTCAATTTGCATACAGCTTAAACTCACTTTTGAGGCTTGCAAAAATATGCCCGGACGATCCGTTTAGAGCTTGTAAATTAATTTGTACTCAAAGTAGTTTCCTCACTAATTAAACTGCGCTTTAACATAAAGAGATACTTAAATTCGGATTAGAGCGTGGCAAAACACAATATTGATTACACAAACATGACCAAATGATTTCATGTGGAGTAATGGATTGATTTAATGATTTTCGCTGGTCAATTCGGCGCTGGCTGATGTTTGTTGTTTACCAACTGAATGCAGGGTCTGTTGTAGCTCTATTTGAGCATCCAAACATATGCGGTAAAAATTATACTAAATACTTCAAGTAGATAAATATGTTGGTGGCGCGCTTAGAAGTTGCTAGAAATTCCTGACAGAAAAATGAATTTAATCTAAAAATATCGTTAAAAATTGCAACATATGACTCTCTGATGACAGTCAAAAAATAATCTGGCTCAGAATTGTCTATGAAAACAGCTATTAAAGTAACATTTATACAGCAGTAGGACAACTTCGGAAAACAGGCAAAAATTGTTTAAAGTATTCGCAAATGTTTGTTAAATTCTATACATTTTTGTTACTAACGGTTTGCAAAATTGTTAACAGAACAGCTAAGTACGCAAAGGATGCAAAAAACCCTAAGTTCCTCAAAAAGGAAAACATAAATGATTATTTCAATATTTTAACACACCGAAGCTTGATCAAAGCAGTAAACTGACCACTTTATAAACAACCGAATATAACAAACCGAACTATGAGTTTGTATAGATTTTAAATCTGATTATGGCGCTGTTGTCTCGCCGAAACGTCATGAAATAAACGATATAAAAATTTTTATTTCACACTTTGACTGGAACCCAGGAAGAAAAAGAATATAATAACCTATAAGATACGTTAATGTGGGAGACCAAAGATTCCTAATGGAACGTCTTGAAAAAGGGGGCCGCCAAATGCTTACCACCACTACGAGTCCAAAATAATTCAGGTTACTCGAGATAAACTATCGATCATTTATGAATTACACGAAGTAAACAGATCAAAATATGCGTTCTAAAAGAAGTTATTAACGAAATTTCTCCGTAAAGAATATTCAGATTATATTTTACCAAGTTCCCAGAAAAGGAGATATCTAATGTTAAATCGAGTTTTGTGTGGTAAAATAGCAATAACTAACAAAGGACTGTAACGGACACTTTTTACTAAAGAAACGTTCTCATAGAAATAACTGATGTGTTAAATATAGGAAATGTGCTACAAAATTTTCTAGTAAACAGATAGTGCAAATATCGAAGTGCTAGGATAATTTATAAAAACCCTTTGAGTTTTCAGCCCGTGATAAATAGATGGTATTTCTTACAACAACGAAGGCTCAAAATCATTCAGTATTTTCAAGCAATACATGTTTTCAATTGTGTCTAAAAAAATATTAAATTAAGAAAGTGAAATTTCAACTTTTAAACACAGCAAAAGTATGTGTATATTATAATCAGATACTTAGATATAATGAAAAACGAGAGACAATTATTGGTCAAGGAGCTTACTGATCAAATAGTCCGAAGTAAGTAGACATGGACACAGTACAACAAGAATTATAAATTTATGAATGTGTAGTATGTAAAGTTATTTTATGGGATGTGCCATTTATTGACCAGTAATGAAAGAACTATTTGAAAATTTGCAAAAAACTTTGATTCATAGCATATATTTCCTAAACTATTAACAGTTAAACTGACTGCATATGTTTATAACAATTTTAATTTATAAATTTCCAGATTAAAACTTCATGTATAACATTAAATACATTTTCATAATTTTATGTTTGGAATGAACATATAGCAAATAGAATTCGCGCACGAGATATAAAATTTGTAGAATTTGCTAGATTTAATTTTCAAACTGAATTTGCCAACTTAATTTATCAACTAAACTAATAGGTACACAATGTTAATTGGATGAAATTATTGATATTACGTTCTTTTTCCTAGATTTACCAAAAACTTTAATATTAAAGGTAAAACTTTCGGGTCCAGTAGCCTTAATCGACTTATTATTTTTTCTAACAGAAACTACTTTCAGCCACAAAACAAAATTCGCTAGCACATAGAACGAAGCGATATTATGACGAGGCTGAAACAAGATAAATAAATGCAGCGTCTAAATAAGCTATTAAGATTTATATTATTCGATAGCGTAGGTCATCACTGAAACAATTGCAATATAATGGCTGTGCTTCTCTCAATTTTCATCCATCATTTTATCTATGACAGGCACTTTTGGAGGTAATAGACTTAACTAATAATTCGTACTTAAACACAATTTCTGTGATTCTAAAGCTGCTATCTAAATAGAGGGGGGACATTTCGCGGCATCCACTTAAAATAAACTTAGGGCTGATGCTTTCTTATAACTAAGTGAACATAAACGCACTATATTAACTATCCCATAGCGAGACTGCTCAATAAAAACTAATCTCAATGCAACATTTAATTAAATATCTGCTAAGTATATAGCGAAAACAATTCAATCGAGTTTTTAATCTTGATCTAATTAACCCCATATCGCTGACCTCTGTAAAGCCTTAAAACACTTTAATCTAGTTACTCGACGCCAATTTTCATTAAATTTTCCACAACGCTTTTTCCAATAACCTTACCGAATCGAAAAAAGTGGCTTAAATGTGTACCAGGCACGTAAACCAGGTTGGAAGAGATTAGAGCTGATATTTATAGATATTGGTTGTCTGCAGTTGAACGAAGGGAAGTGCAACGCTCTAATCTTCAGTATAAATCGCTCGGTTTAATCCAAAACGGAATCCATGTTTGTGCCCTTTGGAGTTCGATGTTTAGTGCAGAGATTAAAGCGCAGAATAAAATCTATTGCGTTCTTATTTTACAGAATTGAGAATTGAACTGTTCCTGAGAATTGAATTTAAGTCGAATTAATTAATTTGCAGATAGTTTGATCTGATGATTATTCTTTATTAAATTACAAACATATTTTCAATTAAATAAAAAAAAACAATATGAGCCAGTGAATATGTAAGATCACATATACCTATTATTATTGACTGAATACTGGCAATGGAATTTGGGTGTCTAAAATTTGCGATGAACTTAAAACATAATTTTTTGCATATTATTTTTTGTGATTATCAATTAATTGCAAACTGACGGAAATTCTGGAGCATAAAATGAAAATGAGAGACTTTTCTCGCAATTTTCACTTATAGTGCGAGTCCTTGGGTACTTTCACCCAATTATATATTTTATGACACAATTCTTTAACACAAAAAAATATAATATATTGAGACTAAACATAGCAAGACTGGATACTACATGTAAAAATAGCGTAATTAGATTAAAAATGCTCGATTTATTAAAAAAAAGTTGACCGAAATAAGAAAGATATTAATTATTAAAAGATTTAATTATCGAAATAGTACAATAATTAAATGCTTGCTAAATTCCATTGCTCATCATTTAATTGATTAAATTTAATTGTGGAAATATGCTACTGCTATCAGGATCTTCGTGATAAGTGATAATTGAACGAATGCTGCAAAGCAACCTTGCAAGTTTTAAACTGAAAATACTGGGAGCGCCAGATAATAACAGAAACGTTGATGATGAACTTGTGGTAAATTGCTGTTAGAAACTGCGAGAAAATAAAACTTACAATAAGTTCAAAAGCAGTTGAGATTTTTGAAACCAGAAATAAATTTCGGGAAAGTTGATTGTTTTAGCTATAGACTTATAGAAAAGGTCTTTTAGTCTAAATATCAATTTGGCTTTTGCTGTTGCGAACACAAAGGGGGCTTTACTCAATAAATTTTCCCAAACTGCGGTGTTGTTTTCCTGCAGTATAATATACAAAATTTATTTCCTAATTATGGTTTATTTTGAATAGTAGCGTGCAAAACAGCTCCAAATTCTTAAGCAAATTATACAACTTTACCCCAATTAAAGGACCGCCAAAACAAGTTAAAACATAATTAATCCTTAATCTATAGCGTAATCATTATACAATTGCTCTCAGTTCAGGCCTCATTAAAAAGTCGATAGCAAAAATTACTCTGTTTTTAGTTAGTTAATTTTTGTACCTTAATACAGCTGATTATGATTGATTTTCGGGACACATTGTATAGTTTCTACATATTTCTGTACGGGTAAAAAACCCAGAGAACGCGAAATCACTCATATTGATCTTCCAATATTTGTTCAATTGATTTAAGTACCAATGTTATTGTCGATGTGCAGAGGTGTAGTTCACATATTTTATAAACTCAAAATTAGGCGTAATTCGGATCTGAATAAAACTGAAAAACCTGCATTTCGACAGTATATGGAGCACCGTCAATTTGAGTGCCCAATACACATTTAGAGCAAATTGAGATAAACTGACTTTCAAAAGAAAAATTCTTAAAAGGCAAATTAATAGTGTCCGTCCACTGGACTGGTAAATATTTACAAATTTTTAGTAATGATTTGCTACTTGCTAATTGACTCAAAATGCGTTTTTTTCGGAATCAATAAACTATTTTCAGAATTTTCACCAAAATACTAGACGGATTATTTAAAACCGAAAGTAGTTAAATATTGCGTGTATATGCGATTTAGGAATATTGCTATAAAAAGTCACACAACAAAGGATTTTATAACAGTGACAAGTTTTGTGCAACAAAATAAGGAAGGTGACGTAGTGTTGAAGTAATAATGGCTCAGAGCAATAAGGTAACTGATAAAACTAATTTATTAGAATATTGTTGATATTGAGAAGTTGGCCATTTAATCGAAAGTGATTAGTGCACTTATTTGATAATATTTCGATCATACAGTGTTATAAGGCATCTTTTAGGTGTTCGTACATTATACTCAATAGAGTCTACAAGCCAAAAGAAGTTTAAACTGCAATAAATTTTACTGTTAAAAGACACTTTCATTTTGCTAGGATTTTGAATGTTAATGAAAAACAAATTTTCTAAAATTACATTTACAAAACATCTCTTAAGAACTTGAATCGTTATACTGTTTCTAATCGTTTGCTTAGCAACTTAGCGTCTTCTTTCCTTTTGTAGCTTTAAAGCTTAATATTATTTCAAACATTTTTTTCTCCCCAATTTAATATATACCACTTTTTTCCAGAACTACATGCTCTTAGCATGTCTGATCCTCTGCATTATATCCGCAATTAATGCACTTCCCCAATTTGGCAATAGCGGCTTTGGACAAGGAGGTGGCGGTTTTGGTCAAAGCGGTCAAGGCGGTCAAGGAGGATTTGGAGGTCAAGGTTACTAATATTCATTTAAACAATCAACAACAAACCAAAAATGTTGATACATCGTTATGAAAATTATAAATTACTATAAAGAATTTTAACAAACTTTGTTTTTAGGAAGTAGTCAAGGAGGTTTTGGCGGTCAGAGTGGAGGAGGATTTGGCGGTCAAAGCGGGGGCGGTTTTGGACGACAAAGCGGTGGTGGACAAGGTGGCGGATTTGGAGGCCAAAGTGGAGGTTTTGGAGGTCAAAGTGGTTTCGGAAGACAAGGAGGATTTGGGCGATAAATTATTATCATGTCGGAGATTTCAACCTATGCTATAATGTTTAAAAAATAAAAAGGCAGAATATTTGTTAAGAAATACATGTATCATTGAAAGTTGTTTTTTCAGTTGTTGAATTTCCAACATGCGCATATAAAACTATCCGCACATTTCCAAATTTAGAGTTCGGATGGAAGAGGAGTCAAAAGAACGTTACCCACTTTACAGCTTAAAACAGCCCAAGTATTGTGAACGATTTAAGGTTTGCTGCAGCATTCTTACGTATTTACGAGTACAATTAGAGAGAACAGTCTTCTTGAAACTCAAGTCGCCTTAAATGCTGTTTATTGAAAGCTAAGCGACGCTTTCGAAATAGAAATTACGTAAACAAGAAACTAAAAAATCGGGTTTAATCGGAATCACTTAATAGATAACAATGTCGCTACATTTGTAGTGATAAATTGAATGTTCAAGTCAAAGAAAGCATTTTTTGAAATGTTGAACCAAAACTTCACAATAGTCCAAAATATCAAAGCGATTAAATAGAAATAAATAAGCAAAACCACACTGCAGAACAAATTAATTAAAAAGTTATTCTGCCTAATCCAAACATATTTTCATCCAACAATTGGATTTTAAGATAGGACGATCGGAACTTTAAAGTTAAAAACCGTAATAAAAGAAAAATAATATTTTTGGAACATTGAACAATCCATACAAACAAATAAAGAATGAAATTTGATTATTAAAAGCATTTTTATTTTGTATGATCTACAGAACAGTAGATTAAATCGTGATGGTATGCGAATAGACTTCGAAATATATGAGCACATGGGGACCAAAAAGCGTCTGTGAAGCACATATTAGCCGAAATAAAGTGGATAATAATATTGCAAAAAATTCCTTCGGAATATAAACCATCGCCTCAGTATAACAGGTGGAAATAAGTCGAACCAAAACCAGCGAACTGTAAATTTAAATTCCGACAAGTAGCAGTCATTCGCTAGATTTCTAATAGAATGAACAAGCATCAATCCTAAAGCTTTATTAAAAACCATGTTTCCCCATTTTAATAGATATATGTAATTCGAACTTCAAATTGCAAGTATGAATAATTAATAAAAATACCTGAATGCACATCCATAACTAATACGATGGGAAATTATATTGAATTTGTTTTCCCTGCTTGAATGCTCGTATAATACTAATCACATAAGAAGCAGCGCAGCAAAAGGAAACGAGAATAATCACACAAATAACACGACACAAAGTGTTGCATTATTACAGTTGTTCGAAACCAACTTAGATGTATCAATACCGCTCTCTAGGCTATAATTTTATAGGAAAGACATGGTTTTGGTGAAACAGAGTCGTTTTCAATTAATTACAAACTGCAGAGTTTATAGCGTACATGTGGGAAGGAAACTGAGATCGCGAATTGAACAAAAAGACAAATGGGGACGTTCTTTTATGGAGGAAGAGCGGTTATAGGGCCGGTTTATAGTATGTGAAGGAACGACGTAAACGTGATGAAATTTTTAAATGGAAAAACAAAAGTGTTTTTTATACTCTCTTTAATTGCACTAGTTTATGTTTAATTCCAGTGTAATTTACCTACAAGCAATAATAATCTAACAAACCGCTCACAGGAAATAGCAATGCTGGAATAAGGCCAGCGGAAAAAAAATTGCAATAAAACGAGTAATGAGGAAAACCATAACGAATAAACCGCAAAGGACCACAAACTGCAAAATTAGATGAAATAAAAAGCAAGCTAAACAGAAAAATAGATTTGAAATATTATTACCCATCATAACTGAAATAGGGCAGAATAATATAAAACCATATAATGCTYAGTCTGACGCTGAACCCAAGAAARCCAATTTACAATATGAAAGTTTAATGGAGCTACTTTAAGAAATGGGTCATTCTGGCTCTGGGCTGTTAAGTTAGWCCACACCTTTAAAGCATTGCATGCAGAGCAGTTTTCAAAGAGTAGCGTGTTTCAGCGAATTTTAAAGCGGTTCTTATAGTAGAACATATTTAATCYAATTAATAAAATTTGTCAGGKAAAAGAYCTTACATAATTTCAAGCCAACAAAAAACCCTTTAGGAATTAAAAAAGGAACTAAAGTCTGGCTTTGGCGGAAAAGAAAGTCATTTTGCACCATACGGTTCTGAAATAGCAACGCCCACACCAAGAACTTTTTTGTTTGTTGTTCGAAAATAAAATTTCATTCAAGAACCTCCTAATAAAATACTAAATATACATAGTTGTCTTCACAGTAAACACCACAAAAAACTAATCATCATTAACAGCCTTAAACCGTTGCAAAAACAAAAAGCTCTACACCTCTGATAAACTGAACATCACTAACCCTCTATCGGGTCTGCATAAAACAAGGCGGAAAGTTCTAAAAACAACAATAGAGCTTCTAATGTGGATAAATTCCTGCGGGGATATTCAACCAGGTTTTGTAGTTTAGTTGCCTCGTTTCACTTTACTAAGAATAGTTCTTAATTGGTAAAGGCTAGTGATGGATAGAGGGCATAAATAAAGCTGCTCTATGCTATTATTTAATGAAGTCTCCATGCCTTTTGTTCGGATTATCCAAGCCTTTGTCACTCTTGTTTCAGATTATTTTTGAATAGCCTTTAAACGGTAGGGAGGGCAGTTTCTTTATGTGTTGGATTCCAACTCAGTATGCGGAAATCTTGCTCTAAAATTGTCACGGCTTGAGCAGGTTTTTCTGTTGACTTTATAAGGCCTTGAACTAGAAAGATGGGTTTTGCAAGTGAGTTTTGCCATGCAATGCACCACTATTAAGTAATTTATTTTAGTAGTGCTTTAAAATTAATGACGCAGGTAATGCAGATCCATTAGCGAAAGGACGGACTACAATACAGATTAAGATCTGTCTGGCTTGTATTAAAAAGCTAGTACCAAGCAAATCGAAAACCGACCGCTGAAGCCTGCTGAAAATAGCATACACATACAATTTTAGATTCACTCCGAAAAAGGCAGCGTCAAACCGGAATTGTGAAAAAATACCTTTGTGGGTCTGGCAGTTCGAAATGTTTTCATGACGCGATAGTTATCTGTTGAAAAATCCAATTTACCATGGAAATGGAGTTTTATCCAGAATCCAAAACTGATTTATGAAAGCGAAATTAGTAGGAATGCAAATATCTAAAGCAATTTCATATTACACGTGCTTGAAAATGTGGAAAATATACTTCATTTTATTTATGAGCGCTTCAATTCTTGTTTGAAAACGATTCAAACTGAAATGATAATGAAACGGATTAAGGCGACATGCGAATATTAGTCACATTTGCTGTAATTAAAGGAAATTTTGTTTGAATCAGTGTCACACAAGCTTAACGAGCTATTAACGTATTATTAAATTTGATAATCAGTGCTTTACGAAATAGTCGGAACAATGATTTCAAAATCAAGTATAGTGAAAAGGGATTCAAATTAATTTGTTAGTATATAATTGAAGTGAGTGGTTTTCCAAAAAAAATTACGCCACGGTCTTCAGTGGATGAGTCCCTTACACATAAAATCCAGTAAACAAAGCCAAAATTTAAAAATTATTCAGAATTGAATGTTAAGATGTTCTATTCTTAGTTCTGATTTTAAAATAATTTCCTTACTCAAAAAATAATAGTAATTTTGGTTGGTGTCAGTAGTTAGCAGGGTTTGCTCTCTATATTCCAGATCTAATTTTCCATTAGTTTTGCTTTAAGCTGTTTTATTCCACGAACCAAAATCAATTTCAATTCACGAAGGTTTTTTCAAATAAATTGATTTGTTCAATTCAATCCCGATTTCTTGTGAAAAATGTTATTGTTAGAGTTTGAAAAACTACTGTAAAAAGACAGAGTGAATTGTGAGTTACGATACTTCTTCAGAATCAAATATCAATTATGGCAGTGAAAAAAAAGTATTTGTTGTCGATTCTTGCACAAAAACATTTTCTATTTGACAATATACATTTCATGGATATCAATAAATGTTGCTCGTACGGTACATAAAATGGTAAACAGTTATTCAGTTCAAAAGTTTCCGTTTTCATTGAATACTGATTTTAATGCTATATAATTTTTTACGTTTAGGCACTTGAGAATAAGACTAGAAGTTACCTAAGTTGTAGAGTTGTACCTAAATTTATAGTTAATTTTCTAGAGAAGATCGAAACCATCTCCAAAAATCATCACCACAAAGAGAACTAGTTTTTACGATATATAAACCCACCGTGGAATGATACAACATTAGCTTCCTGTTGCATATTTGGTAAACATTAGCAAATGTGATTCATCCTGAACCACATTAGACGTCTACTTAAAATAGGAATGTTTATTAGACAACATTAATTAACAATTAAATAACCTATAAATAAGACTCCCAGCAATGGGTCCACATTCTGATTTTGTACTTTGTATAGGCAATATCACATTAGCCTTTAGTTAGTTTACGTATTAAACGATACTTCTATTCGAAATAAAAAGCTTTTAAAAGTCTCATTGATGGACGTATCATTTAATTAGTTGCATAGCACTGCCATCAATACCTAATGCAAATTTAAAATGTTGAAAACGCCTAAAAAAGAAATGAGTCCATTTGGTTATGTAGAAAATTATCGCAAGATTCAAGAAAAATTTGCGCCAAAGTTGTTCGATTTGTCTAGTTCTATATTGCTTCAGCAATGGCAGGGAATGTCGACGAAACGCAGAACAAAAACCAGGTTTGTATTATAACGTAACGTTGTTTTATTTCCAATATTTCCAAAACTGAACATCACATCGGGCGATTTTACCGATAGGTGAGATTGTATGTCTGGGATGAATCGTTACGGTTATTTGACATTTATTTTCAAGATACGACTTTGTTCTTTTGAACTTATTACGGTTTATGAACATATCAAAGCATCAATCCATATTAATAAGTGAGCCAAGTTGCCATCGTTCGTTATCCTCTAATATTAAATTTTTTAATTGAAAAATATTATTAGCTTAGACAATAAATGTTGATTTACGGTAATTTTTGCAAATATTACTAGCACATCTAAGATCATTGTGCGACCGACCGCACTTTGAAAATGAAACCGGATTAAACCTTAAAATATTCTAAACTGGGCAGAAAGACCGATTGGGTCGATAGCCTTTTTCTGTAAGAAATAAAGATTATTTATAAATATATATATTCTAAACTTTTCATATTAGTATTTGCAGCCTACATGGATACTTTCCTTGTGAGATATTTCGCGTATTCTAAAAGAAGAAAATAATAAAATCTTAAACGATAATAAACTTTCTCATTTTAGAAACACCGCAAGCTATATTTTTTGAAATATTTGTTTCAATTGAATAATCATTATAAACTGTAATGTATATGGCCAAAACTTATCCTGGAGCGGACAAAGATATCTCATCATATACTAGCAGAATGTAGGCTACAATAAAAGAAACTGAATGCAAAACAAAGCGCACAACCACTTATGGTAGAAGGAAGATCAATAAACGAGAGGTAAGAACTCAGGCCATGAACCTAATAAGTAACGCCTTGCGAAATGTAAAAAACAGCGCAGAGCTAGAGGAAAAATTAGAGAAAATAGTCAGAGTCTAATAAAAATACTAATAGCAAATATAGACAAGAGGACACCCTGGATGAATAAAGAGATACTGAAGTTGATGGAAGAAAGAAGGAAGTTTAAAATAAATAATAACACGAATATATATAGATTTATCAACAACCAGATTAGAAAAGACATCAGAGAAGCAAAAAGACAATAACCCAAAGCCAAGTGCAAAGAGATTGAAATAGCACATTCAAAGCACGACACATTTGGTGTATATAAGAAGATCAGGGAAATAACAGGAAAATTCAAGAAGAAATGAATAGGTAAAATGGGAAATGAGCAAGGCGATACAACTGTAGATGTCGAAAAAATAAATTTAACATGGAAGGATTACGTGAAAGAATTGTTCTCAGGCACAAGAACAGAACAACAAATAACAAACGCCATAGCCGGACCGAACATCCATCTGGTCCAGATGAGGTACAGTCAGAGATTGCCAAACTTTTTGATAAGGATTGCAGAAGAGAACTAACTATCATATTCAATGAAATATACAACCGTGGAAAAATACCCAAAGAATTGCTGAGATCGAGATCACTTATTGAAATTATTTTTAAAAATCATACATTGGAGACTGTACAAACTGTGAAGAACAGATACCGTCAACACAGTGTTTGGCTTTATGAAAGCTCTTGGACCAAGAGATGCCCTTTTCAGTGTACAGGTGCTCTTCTAGCGTTGCAGGGATATGAATTTTGAAGTGTATGCTTGTTTCATTGATTATGAAAAATAGTTTGATAAATTTTAACACAACAAAATGACGGACGTCCTGCAAGATAGTGGACTTGACAGCAAAGATCTACGCATAATTAAGAACTTATACTGGAATCAAGCAGCTTCCGTTAGAATTAACCATGCCAAAATAAAGGAAGTGCAAATCTTAAGACGAGTACGCCAGGGATGTATATTATCACCTCTCATATTCAACATGTACTCAGAGGCAATTTTGCAAGTAGCCCTAGAATACACAAAATCAGGCGTACTAGTAAATGGCGAAAGAATAAAGAATTTCAGATATACCGATGACACAGTCATATTTGCACACGCTGCACAGGGACTGCAGCTTTAATTGGACAGAGTACTTGAGGTAACTAAGAAATATGGTCTGGAAGTCAACGACAGTAAAACAAAATTCATGGTAATTAGTAAAGAAATAATTGGAGTAGTGAAGCTTGCCATCAATGAGAAAGCGGTAGAACGAGTGCCAACATACACATGTATCGGCACAGTACTAAATGATCAATGGGACCACTACCAAGAAATAAAAACAGGAATTGAAAAGGCAAGAACAGCCTTCAATCAAAAGTCCAAATTATTCAAGACACATAATTTGAATTTAGAACTGAAACTCAGACTGCTACGTATTCTCCATCTTGTTGTACGGAGTAGAGTATTGGACCTTAACGCAGGCAACAACAAAGAGGCTGGAGGCGTTTGAGTGGTGGACATATAGACGAATCCTCAAAATATCATGGGCGGAATAAATATCAAACACCCGAATACTCCAAAACTAAATAAATAACATACACAGTAAAGCTGAAGAAAATTGGAATATCTGGGGCACATCATGAGAAACGAAACCAAAAGAAGCGTTGAAAGAAATCGAATATCCGAGCTGAAGAACTTGAAAACCTGGTTTGAAACATCCACCACGCGACTATTCAGAGCAGCAACAAATAAAATTATCATTGCTGGAATGATTGCCAACATTCGGCAACGGATTGGCACTAGAAGAAGAAGAATATGTATAATAAATGTTGCTTAAATGTGCTTATAGTAACTTAAAACGTGCCTGAAGCTAGTCGACGAGATATATTCAACTAGAAGTAATTATTATTACTGGGTATATCTATATAAACAGAGTTCTGAAGATAATTGCTAATTTATCCAAAACGAAGTTAATTAAGGACATACCGTAATATATGGTTGAACTACCAATAGGGTTATTTTTTTAGAAACAGAGCAACATATTATAAAAAATCTCAACTTATCCATTTGAAAAGAACCAAATGACTCTTGGGCGATGGTTTTTTTTTCATATTTCGATAAATGGTTTTTGAGATCAGAGATCAAAGAATGAAGTTTTATAAAAGATGAACAAAATCTATCATGAGTCCTTTTACTAATTTTATCTCAGGGACAAACACTATTAATGATTAAAGTGCATCTGCCTTAATGTTTAATGAATTACGAATACTCGGATGTTTAATGAAGGTCCTCGTTTGCATAAGTCGAATCCCTTGGCTCCTAGTAATGGATACACTTTGCATGTTGTGAGCTCATTTGGGGCGACTGGTGAATAGAATTCAACAGATGTAGTTCCACATTGAATTACAAAAAAGCATCCAATTCATCCTCGTTCAATATATGTGTTTTGTTAAATCTACTTCTACTGTCGGTCATAAGAAGTATAATGTGTTCATTAACGTAAAGTATTTCTATCTTTTCTTTCCCACCACATTTGCTGCTAATACTAACTAACCGATTCTAACTGGCAACAAAACTGGTCAATTTGGTAGTTATTTCCTGGAAATTAAGCAATCATTATATCTACGATTATCTCACGAGAACCGTAAGGCACAAAATGGTGCAACCATTTTACGTAATGGGTATTTCAGGTTTAGCATCTCTTGACTTTCCCTAAGCAAATTTTCCATTCTGTCGCGAAATATAAAATTGCTCGTAACGATGGCTAATGCCTTTTAAATTGGCAATCAAATGCTATTCAACAAGATAAAAGACACGTTTTTTACTGTTTCCCACAATAAATAAATACCCGAAAGGAATATTGTATTAGAATCAGTCCAGTACAAAATGATGTTGTAATCTTGCTACACCCATATTCTAGCGACATCAAATTAAACCAATGAAATGTATTATTTTGTCTTACCAATTTATTGTCTTGATCTCATCCGCATGTTGTTGCAATACATTTAAAATTCACTTACCTGAAAACAAAATGAATAAAATAAGTTTGTGTATGTAGTTTTATAAATAAAAATTAATATAATAATGTATTTTAACATAGACCTTAGCGAAGATGACGCAATAGAGTATGCTTTAATTCGTTAATCAAGTGGAATTCGACACAGTTTCTCGTGTTTCTAAAACGAAGGTTCAGAAGAAGTTCATCGCAGCTCTACTTCAAATGTATCACAGTATTTTGACGCAAAAATGCACAAAAATATTAGATAAAATCATGCTTCAATAAATGTTTTTATCTCAACTGATCACTCTAATTAAGATGTTTAGCTTGGTAAAAATATTTGTTAATTTTTATTAATCTTTTAATTAATTTAATGAATTAAAGATACAAAATTGCGTGGTAATATTACAAGGCTATAAAAAAACCACAGCATTTTGCAAATGCATTGTTTAGAATTAACAATGTATAAGTCTTCACTAATATTCTACGCAATATTTTTGAAAATTTTTAAATAATCTGTGAGAAATAGATAAGAGAAAAATTTTAAAATATGTTGGATCTTAAAATTTTTCAACTTTGTTCACTTGCACAATATGTATGAACTTTTGAAAATGTAGTCAATCACAGAAAATCCCAGTATTATTCACATACAATTTCGTATTAGTAGATCGGAAAAATAATATCTAGTTAAAGTAAAATAGTTCTGTATTATTGTAGCCACAGTTTTGTTTTACTGTAGTTGAATTATAAATGATGAATATAATATAAAAAGTGATTAGTGTAAACACACACACTTAATTAAGTTTCTGACGAAATTACAAGTTGCGGAATATTAACATACAATTATTTATTACCACTAAACCCAAATGGAGTAATTGAACATATGAAATAATTCAACTCAATGGGGTAATAGAGCTATTGAAAATGACAGGAATTAATGAACAGCTCGTATGAATTACTTTATGGATGACTACCAGGAGACTAAATGTTTTAATCCAACATAACAGTCAAAGAAATTCCATATTCAATTAATCATCTTCCCAGTTCTTCACTGCTAGCTAATCTGAGCTTTAGGGCACATTGTCTATCTTCGCTCAAATTGAACATGTAATTAGATCTATGTCTAGTAATAAATCTGTACAAATGTATAAATATTACATCCTCGTAGAAATAACATAATTGCCTTTGGTTTTTAATTTAAAAGTTATCTAAAAATCGATTTAATGAAAATGTAGAACCAATCAAATCATGATCTAGTATAACTTCTGTATTCGATTTTTTTTTCGTGATTTTTTTGAATTTTTTTTCAATTTATTGCCGTTAGTTTTGAATCAAAAATATATTAGCAAAAACACATTGGAATGTGGTATTCGCTCTTTCATCGAGCTTCTCTTCATTTAAAATGATAACCTTAACAGTAAATGAACGGTATCTAAAATAAGTTGAATCTTAAAAATTACGAAACAATATAATTAATATAACTTAATAATTCATTAATATGACTCATTTCTGAATAAAAAGTAGATGATATTGTCAACACTATGATCTAAATATTTTACGGTATTTGTGAGTTAAGTTAAACTCTTTTCAGGAAGGAAAATGTGCCTTTACCTTCTGCAATTCGCCAATCCCGTTATCTTCTTAGAAAGTAAAGCAATCAATTTGACAGTAAAAAAACAACAATTCCATCTCCAGCAATTCTTGTGACATTTTATAGTTGCGAAGGAACCATGGGTGACTTTTACACCAAATTTAATAATATAAATATGATGATAAAATCATAAATGTCTGATATGTGTATCAGACAATATTTACGAATGCAATTCAGTATACAGTGCTGTTACTTATTCTTTAAAAGGGGATCAACTTTGTAAAATATGCAAAAATTAATTGGCGTATTTTCAGTATTTATGTCTACTATTCGTTATCTCCTTTATTATCTTTGGATTTACTTCTCGCTCTAAAATGAGTTGCAGTAAAGCAATTAAATATAATATTGCACAACAGAGCAATGTGGACTTGCGGCTCAAGTTAATTAATTAGATAACAACAATAAAAAACAATTTTTAATTCGCACTTCAGCCACAATCCAGATTACAACGCAAAAATATGAATAAGAAAACGCATTTAAAGAAAATAAACGAGAAGTGCGCTTTTACTTTCGAAATCAACTTACATTTTTTGTCATTGAAATGATAATTGGAAACGCGTCAGAAGACTGTTAAATTATATCGTGGCAATATTCCATATCGACCGAATGTGTTTGAAGCTACATTTTCAATCCAAATTACTTCCTTTTGTGAAAATAATTTCCGAGAGCTTTTTAGCATATAAATAGCATACCGGTACATGTAATTTCCTTGAGTGTTGCTAAAAGGAAATTTGGGTATGCAAATGGTTTGGGTAAAAATTACGGACTATTTTTATTCCCAAACCAGTCTGTTCTGATAACATACATATGCACAATAGAGTTTTTCTTGTTTGAATTTGAAGAGCTCGAGATCGATTTGAATAAAAATACTCAGTACAGATCCCTCCACAGAACGAATCAACTCTAGTGCACTAAACCTGTTCGCGTGGGTATTATTAATAACTAGCTATGAAATCATGTACAAATGTAAAAAATCTGCCATCTTAAAAGAACTGTTGAAATATTAAATGCATTTGGCGATTGAAAATTGTCAATCATCTCTCACAATTGTTATCATGTCTTGGTCTAATTCCTTCGCTCGGAGAACAGTTCATTTTTGTTTCCGCAAGATGTGAAATAATTTTGTCATTAAGCAATATTCAAACTGGCTTCCAATTAAGTGGTAGTAAAAATTATCGCTCAATAAATGTCCGATAAAAAACAGACCGGCACCCGTGAATCCAGCGGATGGTTTCTAACAAGCAAATCGATGTAACATTTGTGGTTAGTTATTAATTTGTGCCATTTCAAACTTATAATATTTAACTTAATTAATGTCGCCTGTTTGGAGAAGCCTTTAAACAGATCATTGCTTTTACATGAAAAGCGAATTTCTAGATGCTGAACACAAGTGTAAAAATAAAGAGGAATTTTAAGGTTGATACAGTAAATAAAAAAAACATTTAATTTAATTCCGTTAGGCGTCAATTACAAAAATACATTACGAAAAGTTGAATTATTCTCAAGTGATATGTAGTTCCATCGGTAAAATAAATACTATTTCTATACTTTCACGTTATCTTTGTTGATTGAAGCATTTAAACATAACGTTTTWAATGACTAATGTTAATCAGATCAAATTCGTTTTTATTTTGAGCAATCTAACCGGTGATATTCGGTCAATYCAATATGAAAGTGACAATTTTTGTTAAATAASMGTCTGTTAACTTTTCTTSTTTACAGYATCGTTATCAACTGAACTTGTCTTTAATGAGGAACATTCMACTGCGACTCAGTCAACCATAGAGTCATCRAACKTCAGRACTTTCTCAGTYRAAAGTAATTATTAACTAAATTATAATAAATTGCTAATAATAAAACAACATAAATTSAAAAAAGTSTAAAATATGAAAACAGTGACTCTGACCGTTTAGTTGCCAGTGCGCCGATAGATATTTTTTTGTTCTAACCCCGGATGCTCTTCTTAAATTATTRTCGCTCTTACTTGTTCATWCTTGAAAATAATTGGTCTTAAAAATGGGCACATTTTTTAAGAAGAATATTTGCTGCTTGTTATAAAAYTAATATGACATACYGAAAGTCATCAATTTCAGTCATTTCATATAAGAACTAGATTTCCTTTGCTTCTGAACAAGCATAATCTGGTTTGCTTAAATTACTAATGGTAGTTTGGCATWAGCGATAAAATAAGGCTCAAGCTTTCTAATCACCGCATTGAACGCCAACAAAAAATACATTWAATGCCCAGACCGCTTTACAGTCGATACAACCCCAGAGATTTGAAAAGAGATAAGCAACCCGTCCATAGGCTCTTTAACAAAAAGGGGTGAACCAAGGCTTGACTTAATTCTCTATCAGAGGCAAGATAAATAAGTCGTTCTGGTTAAACATGCGAAATAAAGGCCCGTTGGGGATTTGAGTTTCGGATCATTATACAAGAAGTTAATTTCTGTGTTAACATTGAGATTTTCAGGTGAACCAAAACTATTCACTATAGCCAATTGGGTATACTTTCCACATTTAATTGAAGTTCAATTAAATTCGATTGTAAATGCTTTGATTTCTAAATTATGTTCTTTCAAGCTAAATAATCTTTAACCAAGAACGTAAAAATGTAATTCTTATATATCCTGCTGTAAAAGGAACTTTAATTACGGTCAATTATACACTTAGTTTGCGTTTCCTCACATGATACATATATCCGTGGTCTTGCAGAGCCCTACATATGGCTTAGTACATTTTTGTGGCGGTTTTTGTACTTATTCTTTGTCATTATTAGTTAAAGTTCTGAAGGGTTTTTTACTTTGGTTTACTTTCATTCTTACATTTTATKCTCGTCTAGTGAATTTTGCTTTTTATCTAATATCATACCTAGTTATAAGTGCGTTCGGACARCGKGTTTGGGACTSGACTAAAAACGCCTTTTAYTTTATAAAAATGACCGGGATATTGGAGAGTATGAGAAAAATATTGASARAAATCTTTTAAAACTCTGTTTTTAAGTATTTAAGTCTATGGTTACTGGAGGTTTCGATATTTATGAAGCAACAGGTATTTACGTAAAACAATGTCGCCGTCCTATMTGGGCTATCTCTATCTATCGATCTAGCTTTTTGCAAATTTCTCACTTTTTGATATGWACTATTTTTCCATTCCATTGTCAGTTTTTCGATCAAGTTTTCATAAAACATTGTAGTATTTGTTTCATACTAAAATAACTTTGATGCATTCTCATATTGCTTAACAAGGTTTTGACCTATAGTTTTTCATGATCTTTTATTCATTTCTTAGAATTGAGTTGTATGAATTGAGCAATGTATATCTGAAGAAGGTGGTTTGGTAAACCAGTAGGTTTTAAGTCGAGTTTATTACGTTTTATTATTAGAATGTAGTGCGACGAGGTAATTTGAATTATAATTCTGTTTCGGCCTTGAAATGTGAATTTATTTTCTTTTGATTCCACTTAAAACCTTTTTCGTCCATTATTAGGGTAAACAATAAAATGGCATTATTGAAATCGCTACAAACAATATAAATTCAATACAAATATAAATTGAACATAAAAAACAATCACAAACACTGCATAGTGTCGCATCGCTTCTTTAAAGTATCACATCGTTTGTTCTATGTCAGCGGGAAATTCCTTAAAATTTAAATAGAATCTTATTGGAAGGACCCGAGGCAAATCTTTTGATCGTGACAAAATGCCGCTACAAACAAATTTGCATAGTTTCAAAGGATTCGCTTCACTGCTTCGTTATTATGTCGGCTTTGCATTCCTCGAAAATGGAACGGTGATTAAGTAAAACCTACCATGGTGACAATGACGAATCCAATTTTAATGACAAATGTGAGGCAGATTATTGCGATTTGATGATGATCAAAACAAATATTGGATTGACGCAGTGTGTTCATTAATGCACGCAAATATTTTTTCCGCTTTTTTTCCAACGACCTAAATCTGCTCTGATATAGGTTGATTATGTTTTATGTTATTTAGAACGTGTGTATACTAACTATTTCGAATTACATTCAGCGGTGGAAAAGCGAATTGCGTTTCTGTCCGCCCTAAGAGCATCACAAGGACATACGCTGTAGAAAACTCAAACTCAAGTTGTGTACTCAATTAAAACCGCTAGACTGTTTTCTGCATACTTTATAAAGCCTAAATATTTGGTCAAAGTAAATGGCGGAAAAGTCGCGTAGCGACTGTTGAATAGGGTAAGAAGAAAGGATGTTTGTGGTTAGTTGCTCTGCCGACCGACGAGTCTGACAAACAAGCTATAATATTAGTTCGTCCTTTATTTCCATCAGGACTAGTAACCTCACACATTGTTGATAGAATCACTGCACAGTTTATAACTGTTGCAGTTTTATCAACAGAACTATCAAGTTATGAAGTAAAGTTACTAAGAATTGTCCCGCAATGTATAAAACGTTTAGACATTTTTATCAGTCGAAGCTCACAAAACACGCTCTTAGAAGGCAATAAAATTACAATTCCTGACGACCGTCAGAACTTGTTAAATACGGACATTTTTATTACATTTGCTGTTGTTCCTTGTTGTCCTTCAGATGTAAGAAGATTCTGAAAGATTTATAGAATCGCGAAATGTAAAAAATCCTTACAACTGCTAAGATGCACTAGCAGTTTTTAAGATTTCGATTAAAAAAATGTTAAGCTTTTGATAAATTTGGCATCTATTCATCTAAATGTAAAAACTTGAAAATGGCTCACAGGTTTGCAACTGTCTACTAAATGTTAATTTGTTTATCGCTAAAATTTTCATTAAATTGTCCATCTACTTCTTTAGAGGCGAGTTTCCGACAAAATTTAATAAAGGAATGATTCAACATTCAAAATCATTGGAACAAGTTCTGGAACTTTCTTGGAGAGTACGCAAAAACGGTTTTTTTTTTTATTTGGGTTTATATCTTGGACATATTTTCTATAGTACTTCAATGGAAATTTTCTAAACTATTAGTATAATAGTTTTGACATTGCAGAAGTAAAATTGAGAAGTTTGCCTAAGTTTGCTCAACACTCTTTTTCGACGTGACACGATTTAAATTATTTTAATTAAAAATCAAATCAACGGCCACGATGCATCCGGACTTGAAACGCTCACGGTGTGCTCATGGTGTGCTCTTCAAAGAAAACTGATTATTTTCTGCGAATAAGAGATAAAGTAAAAATGAATATTTCCCAGAAAAATGCTGACTGGTGTGTTCCAGTATCCGAACAAGATAGTTTTTTACTTACTACATAAGAATAATCTTATTTGTCTTCCTATCTGTCTTGGGGTTTTATTTCTCTGATTTTGTGTTCGAAGGGCATTTGGCTACAATTAAAAACCGATGATGGGTTTTGCCATCTATCTTAGAGATACAGTTAAAAAGGACATTTCTTACAGTCAATTTCCTATATCAGCCTATAAATTTAACAGAAACAAGCACCAAGAATAAAAACCAGTACAAGATATCGCTTCTTTTCTTTTACATTTCGTCAAGCTGTTTTAACAACTTTTTTCTCCAGAATAGCATTTTTTAGCATCAAGCTGCGATAGGAAAACAAAACTATCTCGGAAACCATGAAAACTGATGTAGCGAAGTGCAGTTGAGCAATTTCTCCATACATTTTTCCATTTTAAGATAAAACTACTATAGTCATTTATTGAAAAATTCGAGGAATTAGGAGCCCAAGAAAAGAACTAAATTTTGATTCATTGAATCATTCTCGAGGCTTCAGAATGGCGAATTTGGACTTCCATGAATAAAATGGGCGTTGTTACTAGGTGCCTTTTACTTTCACCTAACTATGATTGTACATAACGTTATCTTAATACATGTGTAGTTTATTAAGTTAATATTTTTCTATAAATTTCTCAATTTCCAGACAAGTTCTCCAGAGGGAAACGACAATTTTCAATAACAGTGTATAATGAAAGCAAAAGTTAAAATCATGGCGCGCTAATTTTATAGGAACGGTGCGTCATACTCTCTTAAATTATGTGAAATCTCTACACTCGGTTGAAAAATTCGGATAAAATTTAAAAACAAGCATTAAAATGTAGATCTCAAAATATTTTCAGATCAATATCAAAATTAAATGAATCGTTTTTGCTTTTATTTGCAATTCCGCACATTCATCTACTTAATATTTATGGAATAAATTCTGATTAAAGCCATATGGGCTGCTCTTCTGCTTTAGCACATTTTCATTAGCATTCATAAACAAGATTAGAATAGATTTAGTCTGTCCTCGTTCGGCCAGTAAATCACCGGAAAGCCTTTCGGCCCGTCTCATAACAAATCTTTAATTAAAATTATGTTAATTGCTCCAGCGGGAATATTATCGCAATTTAAATAGGGTCGTCATTTATCAATCCTTAGCGGGACATATTTTATCGGTCAGAATGATGGGTAGAATTTTATTTTCAGAACTTAAAAACGCTGGACGAATATTGAAGAAATATTGCCTTAGGGATTTCATTATTCGCAATTTTCGAACGCTCTTTTATTATTTTTGGTTGATTAATTCATACTTTTCGGGTAAATTGTGTAGATATGTTAAGTTAAATGTATCTTCCCCTTGTTTCATTTTACATGATCAATTATTAGGAAAATTTACAAATATTGTAACTTGAAGCGCTGCATATGCACCGTAAATTGTTTTTTTCTTACTTGCGACGTTGGCAGATTATCGCAATTTTAGTAAAATTTTGCTTAAAAACATTTTTATAGAAAACTTTATTGTAGAAGGAAAAGGAAGCAGTTAAAGATACGAATAATGCGTCTTTCCAATCACCACAGTTCCGTTAAGAATTCCAACATATCAATACATTGTACAGGGTGTTAACAATGTGAACAACTAAACTAAAGCAGATTTTTTTAAATTTTCAAATTATTATTATTTTTTTATTTTGAATTTTTCCACAACTTATTAAAATTGGTATATAGTCTTATGGCGATTTTGTTCTGTCTTTCGGTTAGTTTCATATATATAACCAAAAATGAGCCGACAACACATAAAATATTTAAGTTAAAGGTTACAATACAACAGCGGGTGCAAAGAGAATCAATTTGAAATTTTCACAAAAACTTCAGTTTACAAGTTTGATTAGATGTATTTTTGCAGATCAAAAAGATCAAGATTGATGTCAACTTTTCGAGTGAAAAATGCAATTTAATGCATTTAACAACAAGCCATGATATTCAGTACGTTTTCGCTTTAAAATGATTAATAAACATTTTACAACAATGTGTTGCATAAACCATGTTTGAAGTCCCATATATTTAATGATAGCGAGTTTGAAGCATGCAGCAAAAGTAATTAAAAGTGCACTTATTAATTATAAATTTTCCTGTCGTTTCGAAGGATGCGTGATCGTTATCTATTTGTGTAAAAATCGACCAGGTATATCCAAAAAAGACGGTATCAATTGCATGGAACGGAAAATTTACTTAGCCGCTAGATAAATGCCTTTCCTGGTTCCTTACTTGTGGGAAGGGAGCAAAAATTTGCAGCATTTCATTTATTAATGTTAAAAATCAAACTTGGCGACAAACAAAGAAACAACTTTCGTACAGGTTTCTTGTACAGGCCCGCCTTGGCATTAACTAAAACTTGAAATTTGTTCTCTAATTGCAGTTGCCGAAAACTGTTGTAAAGCCAAGTTTAATGTGCCTAGAAATAAATCCGACTAAGAAAATTTCCGAGTTCATATATCAGTTCCGAATCTAATCATGTCAACGTTGGCAAATTTGTAAAATAAATTCCCCGAGTGCCTGGGGCTGCGCCGACACCTTCATATAACTTTCTCCAAGTTAAACTTTCATAATTTGGAACTTGTTTGAAATCGTTTTCGTTCGACGACAAAGAAATAAGATTTAAGAGTCTTTACCTTCAAGTGTCTAAGAAGGGACCGTTTTAATGAAGGCATTAAGTATTCATTGAATTGGTAGATAGATAAAGGCATCGGAAACCCGTGGCAAAGTGAACAAGAAAACTCGGCAATTAAGACACTAAATCACTAACAAAATATTTTCTCAGCAATAGACTTTTGCAGCAAGAAAGCGCAGAAGATGGCTGAAAGTTAAAAAGGAACTCAATTTATATGTGAAACGTAGGTGCCAAAGCTATTAAGGCTTCAATGCTATTGAGTATTTTTATGTATCAATATCTAGTTCCATAATTCATATTTTATAAGATTTCATGTTTTTTTACAACTGCTTGAAAATACAATTTATTTTTTCAAATGACGATCGCTTATTAAGAAGGCCAAATCAAATCCATGTATTTAATGTTGGTATATGCAGACACCTTCGTTTGAGCGCTAGAAGCACTCAACAAGTTTTGAATATATTACTTCTCCTATTTTCTTCCCTAGAAATGTTGGAAAATGTGCGACAATTGTTGCGATGAAGTAATTCTTCCGACGAAAGCGAGTTAGAAAATGTTCGATAAGGTTAATTAACTCCTAAATAAATTTATCATTACTTAGTTGCTTACTAAAGTAATAAAATTTATTCTGGAATTATAATAAATCGCCAGTTTAGGAGTCCTAGATTATTTTGTGAAATAACCACATTAAGTATCATGAATAATAAATAGTTGAAGTTCAATCATTTAAATAAAGCAAATTTCGAGAAAACGTTTATTATAAATATCTAGATATGATGGCATTCATTAGACAACGTTAAGGATAATTTTTTGCATAGGAAAAATGTCAAAAATCTACGTAATTTTTTTAATTCAGATTAACGACTCTCCATGCATGCCACCCCAAGTGAATGCAATAAGACCAACTTCAATATCCAAATGGTGTCAAGTAGAGCGAACGAAAGCTACTATTGATTGACACTGAAAAACCTGAAAAGCGAAATAAGCCAACGACTTTCGAACAGAAGCCGAATAAATAGCTGGGATAAGGTGATTGATACAGTATTTATATTAAACGTTGGCATTCTCTATTCAATTTCCTTTATATTTGGGGATAATATTTTACTCGGATGTGGTCTCGTAAATAATGCCTTTCGCATCATTAGTTATCTCTATAAACGCTTCTTCAGCGGTATATAATTTTTGAATTTTATGTTACGGTATCTCTCATAAATTTCCATTTTACGATGCAGCTCTTCTTGGTCAAAAAATAGAGAAATACATTTCACGCACTAAACAAATCAATGTTACCAGGTGCTATTTAGAATTATGACTTTATAACGCAGTTATTATGTGAAGAGAGATTTGGTCGCTGCTGGAAATATTTGTCTTGATAATTAGGTCTTTTACACTTCTGCCGAAATGAGTGTTTTAAATCCCATATTAGAAACATCTATTATTCTGTCAAATATTGGCAATTAATAACTAATTACAACTTATGTAATGCAGATGAAGTATAGAAAATGCAAGGCAAGAAAGTGCAAGGAAATGAGGCGAAGATGAACATCATAGATAATTTTTGCTAAGTAACTTACAGTTACAACCAACATATAATTTAATGACATACGAACCGAACCGTTACTGTGCAGAAATAGAAAAGTATTGATAACAATTTTTTTTAGAAACGCCTCTAAACTTGCATTCGAGAAAATGGCAATAGTCGAGTAGTCGTTTTTTACTACCACTTCAAACAATAAGAAAATTATATATTTTTGAACGTATTTAGTATTAAAGTTATTTATTATTCGTTTATTATTAATATTGTAAAATATTTATAGCATCAACAAAATAGTAAAATATGGTATTAAACTTAATTAGCCAGCACTAAACATTAAATGCACGAAAGAAGCAATCACAAACCAAAATTCAAAAGTGCGTTCTCAATCCAAAACATTTTTTTTCTAAATATACGTTAAAGATTTGAAGCACCACTCAATCATGGTTGACAACATGTGATTAAAAATTGTGAGCTGTAACATTTACTTAGACATATTTTTACGGAAATTACATTTTGAGGAAAAGAACATACATTAATAATATAAACTAATAATTAAAGATTTAAATTGGAGACGGGAAATACGTAATTTTCATCGATATATAAAATTAATATGAAAAAAGCATGGTAATTTGTTGTGCATGAAAAATCATTCAAGCTGTTCCATATAAAAACTGCTTTAAATGTTACATACAGACTGAATTTTGATAAATTCTTATTTTGTATGGATTAATGCATTGAAAACAAAACAAACATTCGTTTTCATTTAAAAATGTACAACGAGCTCAAAGTGGCGGCCTAGCTTTACTTTTTTATTATAACAATCCTCATTAAAAAAAAATTATTTTGGTTCAAAACTGTCTTTAACAACCTGCCTTCATAAAAATTGTCTTCTTTATTTTACTTTGTTTGGTTTTACATCAAATATGTAGCAAATATCAAACAGTATCACTATCAGGCTTGCTATTCTATTGCTTTTAACAAAAAATATAATAAATATATAACAATATTCAATAACGTATGATTTTTATTTCACGACATCATCTTTAGATTAAAAACCTTCCTTCAGACTATTGCAACTTTGTTCTTCTGTAGAGAATGAAACATGGAAAGACGTTTAATGTAGTTGGCACTTCCTACTAAGAAAACTTCACTTAGATATAAAGGAAGAAACAAACAGAATTACAAACTAATTAAATAAGAACCGTAATTCTACGGTTTTTTTGTTATATTATATTATACATTAAAACTTTTTTTATTCAAAAAAAGTTCCATATCTCAGTTTAATTCAAAATGTCCCACAACTCACACATAATCGACAGCGAGACGAAATGGAACGAATGTATTCTAAGCTTGAATAAAAATGTTTACCAAAGTACATACAAATGCGATGTGAATGAAAGCTTTTTAAATCGATTTATACGCTAGGCAAAATAAATATATGTTTTTTCGACATCTAAATCAAGACGGATCAACCATAAAACTTGCAGACGTTATATATTTGTGCAAATATTGAAGGAAAATAAGAACTCCTATGCCGACGTACTTTGCCGGCTCATTTCATTACGTTGCGCTTAGGGAAAATGCACCGTTGTCTGTCTTTATTTGATATTCATTCGACGAAATTTGAAAGTAGTCTCTACCGATTGCAATGTATATTGGAACTCCATCAATGCAAATACGTATTTTCATAGAGTCGTTCTGCAGAATTCCGCCAAGGCATACAGAGAATTGCAAATAACATTCAATGTTCGTGTAATTTTGAACCTAGTAAACAACACATATTTCCGGCAACAAATATAAATGCATTACTAGCTACGTTAATTTACTAGCTTCTGGCACTTTACCCATAGGATTATAAAGTTTAAAATAAAAATTAATTTGATAAATGTGTTTCTTCATTATACTCATTTGTCGTGAATTGTATACCTATGCGTTAATTGCACCGAGATTTGTTATATTCTCAAGCAGCCTACCTGAAGTCTTTCTTTCAACTGCAAGATGTATCTAAACATAGATTTCTAGGAAAAACAAAATTTAATTTATTTCACTTTGTTTCCGATGTAGGCCAGCAGAAATGTTGACATATGAAATAGGAATGATTTAACAAATAAATTGGTCATGGAAACTTTATGGTTTACGTGACCTTTCACCCATACATAATATACTATATAATCCGTTTTCTATAAGAAAAAAGTGGCATCGAATAAATTTAAAAGTCATGCACTTGAAAAACCGCACAACTCTGACGGTTCAATCAATTTTTTATGGACGGAGACCTTTTCGTAGTCACTGGCTTGGATAAGTTTAGTGAAAAAGCACGTAACTTCCGGAAGGTAGAGCCCGGAAGCTTCCTTTTTAAATACTATAGAATATGTTTTCGGAAAAGGTTTTAGGAGGTTGTACACAAAATTGATTCACTTTTAAAAGTCCTTTTATAAGGTATAATTTATGCTTTTGCCACTATTTTAAGCAAAGCAAATTAAATATTTCATGCCCGCATGATTTATACCAGAAAATGTAATAGAAATTTTTCAGAAATGAATTTGTAATAATAAGTTAAATAGGGGATGAATTCTTGACCGACTGTCTTGCGAATTCGGTATGAAAATTTACAGACCGAATCCGCAAAACAACGTTTTGAATGAATTTAACAATATTACAGCTCACTTCGCACTTAATTTAATGGGTCAATGTGTTTAAGGAATTAAAGAAAAGTTCTAATAAAAATATAATGTCTGCTCATTACTTGGAGTTAATACTTCCAAGACGTTCGAAAATACATTTTAAATATCGTAAGCCTTATTTTCATTTGATATACGGATGGAAACAATTTTGTTCCAAAGACATTATAGGAATCGTGTTTCGAACATCATATTTAAACACACAACTGTTATTGGTGCTCTTGCCGCCAATTGCGTCTACTTTCTGTTATATTTACATGTTGAAGCAAATTTAATTTGGTTATAACTCTTTTTTAAAGTACACTTTTTATTTTCCTTCTTTCATTTGAAAATTGCTTTATTATCGCTTTTTTCCTTGCTTCTTAATGTTCACTAACCTTTAGATTTTTAACATTACCTGTTTCCAAAGTTTGGATTCAGTTGATTGAGTTGGATTGGTTAAATTTTCCAAACATGATCATGTTTGGCAAAATGTTAAAAATTACTAAAGTTATTTTAAACAGAAAAATTGTTTAATTACAGGAATGATTGCCACAGATTAGAACAATTTCAAAGCCAAAATGAGAACAAATATATTAAATTACACTTAATAAATGCAAGCAGAAAGTTTAAAAATCAACTAATATCCGTTACTTGTGGATATTTAGATAGTAATGTAAAGTTACTTTCTAAAATTTCGACTATTATCATAAAGCTAGAAAATTGCTCGTAAAAATGTCGACTGTTTAATCAAAAAATCTAAACTGCACCAAATAGGGAGTACTTATAAAAGAAAAAATTAAAGGTACAAAGTTTTGAAAAATAAATTCATGAACAAAAACGCATAAAATGGAGCTAAACCGCTTATTGTTGCAAAAGGAATTAACAATTAAAAATCAAAGTTAAATAAGTTACTTTACCGATTACCACAATGAAATGAGAAGTATGAACAGTAAACGGGAAAAAATAAACACATTGGGTCAAAGAAAGTTTAGTTTAGTAAACAATACTTAAAACTAGTCGTTAATATTTTACAGTAGGCTGACCAAATGCATTATTTCACAATAGTCAAAAAAATTGACTGTTGTTAATGAAATATTTAATATTTACCTTTGCTTTTCTATTGCTTTCTATTAAAGATACATTTTAAATGAATTGAAGTCTAAGCGAACCAATATTTCGACGAATTAAAAATGTTGATTAGTATAAGAAAAACTAACGGCATTAATACGAATTCTTTTTTTTATTTATTTTCCTGACTGTGTGTAATTGTCATTTTTTTTCTCTCCTCAGAATATCAAATAAATGATTGTTATTCTGACTGCTGACGGAAAACTTTTTTCACTCTGGTTTGGATCCATTTTGGAATTTTTGTCTTTAGAATGTTCGTATTAATATTATATTTTTTTTCCTGAGTTTCAGTCAAAGTGTGAAATAAAAATGTTCATATCGTTTATTTCATATAACGTTTCGGCGAGACAACAGCGCCATCATCAGATTTAAGATTCAACACAAATCCATAATTGTGAAACATTAGATTATTTTAGGTCTTGCCTGTCTTGAAACCTTACATTTGTTTTSCATGTGTGGAACTTTTTAACCCCATTCACACCATGAGTTGTTCTCTCGCCGAAACGTTATATGAAATAAACGARAAGAAAATTTTTATTTTACACTTTGACTGAAACTCAGGAAAAAAAATATAATATTAATACGAACATTCTAAAGACAAAAATTCCAAACATTCCAAAATGGATCCAAACCAGAGTGAAAAMAGTTTTCCGTCAKCAGTCAGAATAACAATCAATTAYTTTAAAGATCTCTTGCTGAAAAATGACAAAATTGAAATACAGGATTTTCAAATCCTGTGGCCTAACAATGTATTTTATTSAATACAACATCAATTAGTAGGTTGTGTGTCATGCAGCACTGTTTGCCATTGAAGWATTRATAAATAAAATTTAATTTAATTTGAAAATGATCAGCAATAACAAAAGAGAACAAAAGCCCCATATTGACATATTCGATAACCAACCTGAAGAATTCGTGCTGATTCATGATACCGCCGGATTGTATGTACGCCCGTTTTTCTATAATTTATTAGCAGGCCATAATACCCGAATTTATCCGTAATGACGTAAAATAAACCGGGAAAGCGGCGCGTGAGAAATGTTTGACAAAAGTAACTAATGCGACCAGAAGTATTATTTATGGGAGGCAGAAAAAGCACGTAACAAAGCAAACCGGTAAAAGGTGAGAGTAAATACACAGATAAAGTTAAGATAAACGAGAACATTGCATGCCAAAGATTTGCTTGATGTTGGTCATTTAACTTAACGCGAAAGTAAATGTCATTTGTATGAAACAAAAACAATGTTCACAGGAAGGTTAAATTCAATTTTTTCAGCCGCAGTAGCTTCGTATTTAAACTGCAAAATCTTAAATTACTTAGAAAAAAATAGAAAGAGATTCAAGGGGCTGTCAGATTTAAATGCAATAAAATATCCAGTACTAGTATTTAGTCATCGACATAAAAATAACAGGGAATTTGCAAGACCAAAAACCTGAAGGAATAAGCAATAATTTTTTTAAAACCTTTCGCATTCCAAATTATGTGTGAAGGGTCTTAAAACGAATTTCTCAGCAAATTCAATTTTGATTCATTGTACCGCATTTTTTACTTGAATGTTATTATCAGGTTTAGATTAGTTATGAAGCAAACAAACAAAATTACTAGGTTTACTTGAAGAGATGGAGCTTGGAGGCCAATACTGTGAAACAAAATCTACTTTTTCTCAAAATAGGATAGCAGCACAAACTTAGAAGAAAATTAACAAATTTTCTAGCGACATTTGTTGGGTGGAAAATCGCATCCGAGGTTGAACTGAACTGAACCAATATTAGATCTTCAAAAATAAAACTAGTTAAATAAACACAGAATCAAAAAAAGACCAAGCTTAATCATGGCATTAAACACATTTTTTTCTGAAAAACCACGTATTTTGTTTTTAGCGAGTTTTCCATACAAAAAGTAGGTCAGTACTATATACTATATATATATTATATTGTATATACAGGGTAATTCACAACCTTATGGACACAGAGCAGGGCCGTGTAGAGCACATCAAAAGAAGTCGAGTTTCCATTTAAGTTTTTTTTTCTCGTGCCCATGGTTAACGAGATACAGTTAAGAGGGTGTTAAAGTTTCAAAAAAATTTTGGTAAATTCTTAAATTGAACAACAAATTTAAAAATGTATTTGGTCAAAATCAGTAGCGCAGCACAAAAAAGTTCGGGGAGGTAAAATGGGATACGCCTAAGAACACCCTGCAGATTTTCCCAATCAATCGCCTTATCTACGGGTAAAGGGTCTAAACGTTAGCCTACTTAAAAAATTTGAGCAAAATATCTAATAACCTGTAGGAGTTAAAGAGAAAATASCAAAATTGTTTTGAAACTTTAACACCCTGTATCCTGTTAACCATGGGCCTGAGAAAAAAACTTAAATGGAAACTCGATTTGTTTAGAGATCCTCTATACACCCCTACTCTGTGTCTGTCTATAAGGTTGTGAATCACTCTGTAGATCAAATGTCCACCTTTGAAGTTATAACAGCTATCGGAAAAAAACCAAGATCATTTTAATGTGCAATATAGAAACCTAATAAATATTATAGCTTACTTCACAGCCCAAACTCTTAGTGATAGTTAAAAATGATATGATTCGTACTTAAAATTAAAAAAAAAACAAAAGCAAGACATTGTTAAACTGCAACAGTATTGTTTGGATCCCTTCAGAAAATCAGATGCCCAGTCACAGGCAAAGTAACGAAGAACGGCATTTTCAACATAATAAATACAACCCTCACAATTGGACCTTGCTGAAGTCTTCCTGCTTAATWCGACCCACCACACAAACACGTGTCGTCTTTCCAACCTGAAGCTTACTGGAACATTTTCACTTATAAATTATATATTTTTCCCACCATCAATTTCCAAATTAAAATTGTTCTGTGACAATTTCTAGCTGGTGTTATTTTTGTCATAGTTTATAATTCTCCACATAAACCATAGGTAATTCCCGGCAGAAGTGCTGAAGTAGGTCTATACTAAATACATATAGACTTTTTGTGTAACAAATAGAGATTTTTTTAACTACAACTAATCTTGGCAATGTTTACCTAAACTTCTAATCCATTCCCATAGTCATATTTTCAAAGCTAATATGGCGTGTCTTCTGCGTCAAAAAAAAAATTAAGAACAATCAATATCGACAAACTTATGACCAGAAAAAATAACTTTTATGAACAAAATTATCCGATATTTTTGTGCAAAAGATTTTCCTTTTAAAAGTTTTCAGAGCGCACTGGATCCCGACTGATTTATTACCAAGAAATTCGCGTGTAACTTGTCATGAAGATTTTGATTTATTTGCAGAATTTCACTTGTTCAGATCATTTGTTATTAAACTATAATACCCTATAGATGTCAGTATAGTATTGTAATCGAATGATTATCAGATATTTCCACCTTGAATGTAAAATTGCAAATGACGCTTTGAAACTCAAATTCTATTGGAAACGTAACAAAACTGAACCGGCAATATATTTCAAATAAGCTTTGCAAACACATTAAATCGTACATTCAAAACCGGAAAACTGAACAAATTAACTATCATTCCGGTTTTCGGTAAATTAAATGAAAGAGCGTAACAATTCTAAGAAACCATGGAATGGATAATGACTGTCTTCTATCCCTCTCTCGTGTTTGATACTTCAAAGAAAACTCCTCTGAATATAATGCGGGATTACGTGATAATTCGCAATTGGCCTGAACACGCCTTTCCATCAACAGCATCTCGCAAAATCTCAATTATCAAGGGAAAGCAGAACGAAACGGGGAAATATCGCGAAACACCCTTTTCTTTAGTTTGTTGGCGGGATTTACGTTGACATCCTCAAGTAGCAGAACAAAAGCATTGTTTCTCTGGAAAAACAAAAAGGCAAATTTATAGTTCCCGAAGCTCGCAAATAAAGCTTCTTAATGAGAGTAATGAACGAAGCWAGGGATTTGAAAGCACTTTGTATGTATTGCTCTTTTGTATGTACCGATTGCATGGCAATGTATCTMAAATTTAACTAGAATTCTGTTATCGCTGTAGTAAACGGGCTGCAATTATTTTGTTTTTCTGTACCATAATAGCCTTTTGTAAAGYATGATTRTAMATGTTCAAGATGCAAGTRAAATTMATGGGAAAACAGCAGATACTCGTGTAATGTCGGTATGCAAGGAGCYAAGCAGTTTGTTTTATTTTTCCTGCTGTTAAAGGTGCTTTATTATTTCAGATCACTTTATTCGCTRTATGGACAGCAGTATAGAAAAATGCTGCTATTATAAAAYTCAAGATCRCGCTCAGCAGGAACTAACTTTACCATTTGTCTCMGGAACTGAAAAAATCTYTTTCGTACAAACCCACTAGAATCAAAAGCGGAAATAAACGACGTTCCTTAAATTTGAAGTGTYTATCATTTTCGGAAAGAATGGCAACGCTTATTGTTCGTTGGTATTAAGCAAAATTAAATATGAAATARCAAATCCGAAAAATACCTACACCAAGAAGGAAACACGATGTCAAATTTCCCCTTTGTTTTATTCGCGAGAAATGTGCTCATATAAACAACAGCAGTGTTGTCTAAAACGCCCTTGCGGATTAGGCTCCCAAAAAGGGTCAAAGCATAAAAATATGAAGGAATACATGAAAATGCGGAAACAGAATTCGAGAGAGAATTATTCGAGTTTTGGGGCAAAAACGGCGATAATCCAGAAGCGTAGTAGCGGCGCTCAAGTTCCAGGAGATTGGGGTCAATGTAAATAAAAGTAAATAGGCGGGTAATTTTGCTCAATTGAACTTCAGTTTTCGCTTTAAAATAAACGTTCAGGTGTCGAGCGACGCAGTAGACATAACTGTGTTAGAGCAAGTTTATTTGAGAGCTATGAAGTAGCATTTTAACTTTAAAAAAATTTAATACGTTATTTCAATTGTGCATCTGAAAATGTATCAATTGGAGTTAAAGTTAAAACAGTGATACACCAATAACAGCGTACATTTTTTATTCTATTTAATATTGTCGCAAGTTTTAAATATTTGATTTTGCGAAAAATATGAATGAGTAATCAGTGACAATTTAACTAATTTCAAAGTCTACTTAAAATGTTTTATTTCCACTAAACACGTTATGTACAAACATGAAATGAATTTACAATAACTCAGTCATACAGATCACAGAATACGATTTGCTTACCCACAGATTTAAAAAGGTCCAGTCAAAAATATTGCAGATGTTTTATATGAAGCATGACATAACATAAGAAAAATAATTACGAAAGACCAATAGCAACATAAACATCAACCAGCAATTAGACGGTGAGATTTTAGAATTCCTAATATTCAAGCTAAATATTCGTATGACTTTTCAGACTTGTGCATGTACATTAAATCTTCTCTTCTAGCTTTTCTGAAAATTGCATGTGATATTTGATGTGAGTATCTAACGTCATGCGGCTTAAAATACCATTACTTTTTACCAATAATTAGTGAGGCATTTAAAAAGTCAATGTTTCATTATGCATTTTACAAGGTAGTTAATCTGGATTAGTTGGAGTTTGGAGCGCTCTGGAGAGTTTTCATTCATTCTTAATGATTTTCCCATGCGGTTAGGACTAAATGTAAATGTTTATTCTCAGGTACATTTTGTAATTGTAATTTACAAACTAAGAAAAAATTATTGCACAGTTGGTCACAAATTTTCACAATCGTCACCTCCCACGATTCGATACCTTTATTTGCGAGTATATAAAGCTTTTATTAGCGAGGTGTGCTATATATAAAAATAGGTGCATACATTGTACAGGGTGATTCAAAATTGGCGTCATTCTTTTTAAGAGGTAATAGGGGCTCACTTGGAAGGTACGAGAAAAATATTGAAATTTTTTTTCGATAATTTCCAGAAGTTGAAAATCGAATTTCAAGTTTGTTATTAAGCATTATTTTGAAAGTGTTTCATGTTTAATTGGGAGCATATTGGAATACTTAAGCATTCTAAAAGAATTTGCACAACCACTTACACTTTCACAGGCACCAAATAAATACCGGATACATTCCTACCACGTATATAAGATCACATTAAACCAATGGATTACTGAACTCGGGTATAAATTGAGCAGGAGTTAATTAACGGAATACTAAAAGCTGTAATTTGTAAACAAATTAATAATTCGAAGTTAAGAGTTTTGAAATAGGTTCCGACATTCAACGATTCCTGTTGAATTTACCGTTTATCCTTGTCTATCTTATTGTCACTTTCCTTATTTATCCATGGTTACCGGAGTTTTAAATAATTACGAAGCAACACTTATTTACGTAACGTTAGTTAGGCACATTACCTTGAAAAACATTGTTGCCGCTTTTCTAATATAGTGTTTTGCAAATTTCTCAGTATTTAGTAACAATTAAATGTTTTTAATATTTTTTCCGTACTCCTAAAACACCGCCAGACAACCAGAGGAATGACGCCAATTTTGAATCACCCTGTATCACATATATAGATATTTTGATGTGAATTACATGGATTTAGAATCTTTGTTCATTTCTTTAACATTTCTGTGTCTCTATATTCCTTGCAATTTGCCATTATACTGATTTTACTAAGGCCTTATTAACACCAAACTGACATTGAAAAGTATGTTCTTGCGCATCATGAGGAAATAACTCCCACCATTGATAATTATTGTGACAATTGTTAATTCCATCTGCAGTAAATCAACATTCCTCTGTAGAAACAGTGCTTTTTGAAAATCGCGAAAAAAATACCGTAAATAACACAATTTAACAAACATTTTTTTATAAATTCCCGCTGAATCATCCCGTACAAAACAAACAAAAAACAGCGAAATGTCATATCTAATGTTCAAAAGACAATAATTGAATATTTTGATCACTTAAATGGTGATTCACTTAAACGAGTACTCCAAATCGACCCCAAAAGACAGAATAATCGGATAAAAAATGGGGTATAATAATATCAGAATCAACGGTAAATTAATTAACTTTTGTCAGGACCTTTCAGGCGATATCTGTTTTTTTTTACTTAAAAAACTAACTGATTAGACCGGAAGAATTTATAAGGGCGGTTTGAGTATTTCAGCAATATATTTTGTGAACAGTTCATGAACGATTTCATTGCATTCATAAACATTGCAACGAAAATATCAACAGTAATTCAAATACACAGATATTTACTCTCCTCCTTGAGATGTAAACTCCTTGCAATCTAAACCTTCTATCGTCAATTAATTATCGATCACAAACGAGTTTTGTCCTGCTCGTAGCAGTAAGCCCTTTGATATTCTTCCTATATTGCAGCATTCATTTAATCAAAATACGTGGAACATTTTTAAAGTTGAAAGCATTTAGAAGCTTTTTCTTTAGGATGAACATGCCCAGTGAGTATATGAAATCTAATTCTGGGTTCAAAAGAAAACATCGGTGTTGAACAACAATCGGTCAAACGTGATCTCGTTCGTTTGAGGAAGCACGTAATCGAACTATTTTCTCTCGTGGAAAGGGCTTTTCTATATTGACACCTCGCTCTTTAGATCGCAACTTGCACACAATATGAGCATTACAGTTGCATCCGCTCCACTGATTGTCTTGTTTGTAGCCATATCGCTCCACATAGTTCAGAGCATCAAAGAATTTATATTTAAAATTCTACTCGTACATGTTGTAACATATGCAATTCCCTTTAGATTTGCAGTTCTGGGAAACAATGCTTGTTCAAAGTGCAATTTGTTCAGAAGGTTTAAAGTTTAATTTAACATCAAGCTTTCAGATTTGGATCATTTTTTTTAAATAACATCAGTAACATTAGATTAAATAAAAAAGCCATCTGAACTTTCGGTTCTAAGCGAAATAGTAAATGGTTTTCAGGCAAAGTCTTTGGTCTGATAAAGAACGATAATTAATAGTTTATATAGCCAACATTTATTTCAGAAATGCTGATAACAAAAAATAGAAATAAGCTATCCGCTATGGTGCTGTTCATTTTTGAAATCGGACGAAAAACTTAGAAATTTCCCAGATAAATTTCAGAAACATGGAAATCTTGAAAAATATAGTAATGCGTACATAATGTAATTAAAAAAACTTATTCACAGCTCGAAAGATTTTCCTTGCAGTTAGATTGTGTGCAATTTTATATATCTGATCTGACAATGACGAATAATCTTAAAACCAGAACAAAAGGACCAAATTCTTGCATTCAGGAAAAGTCTGAAGTCAGTAAGTATACATTTGAAAAGTTCTAAAACGTACACTATATATTTTAGATTATCAAAGATAATTTCCATTTTAATTTCCCTAAGTAATTTGTTAATAAATCCGAATATAATCCCGAATAAATTGAGGCCATGGTTTCTCTTCTCTCAGTGTACGATCATTAGGAGAAAATATTAAGTAATTTTGTGAAGAAGTCAATTGTAGTGTAGGAGGTTTTTTGACAAATCTTTCTATAAAGCGGACACATTTTTATCCCTACTTGGATGTTTTCTCAAAACTCAAACTCAACTCAAAAATCTTAGATCATCATTACACTTTAACTCAAAATACTTATTAAAGACATCCCGAAATTCCAAGTTAAAAGCTATAAAGATAAATTAAGTTTCGTTTCGTTCCAGGATTTTAACTATAACCAAGATTTAAGTGGATTATTAGCTTCATCTTCTATTATCAGCCACCGAGAGGCTTATTTCCCAAAATCTGCTGGTGCATCATTTTCTGTATTTTTGTTGATTCGATTATCGTCTTAAGTTATACCATTCGTATTCATGTCGGTTATGAAAGCAGACCTAACGGTCGCTTTCAAACGACTCTTTCTGAACTACCATCCATTTATGTAACTTCCGTCTAAGATTCCAACTTTGAGATTTTAAGCTCGGTTAGCCTTAAGCTCTAAGAGTGTGATAACAAAGGAACAGACATTTAAATCTTTGTAATACCTTCAGGCGGTCCGGCAACTACATAATGCTGGCAGAGTTTCAAAAATTATAATAATAATAACATACAGCATTTAAGAAAGGATTTATTCAGAAATAAGCTCATAAAGCTAATATGCTGAAAAGATAAGAAACATTTTCAAAGGGCTCAGTGTAATTATTGCTCTATTTGGACATGTGGAACATCAAACTTGTGAATATTGAAACCCAATATGTAAAACATAAATTAAATCACGCGCCTGTTATCTAAAGAAATTAGAATATCATCTAAAGCTAAGGCTGATTAGAGATTAAAGGTTTGTATTAATATTTGAATGCCTATTTTTAAAAGATGGCTAAACATTCCAGACCCCTAGGCAAAGGAGATCTGAATATTAAAAGCTAGAATGTAATACCGGAAATTAAAAGCAAGGTCTCGCTCGACAATTTTAAATTCAAATTAATTAAAAACGTCTGAGCCCTTTGCAGTGTGATTTATACTTTTCCATGTTTAACTAAAATGAGACACCTGTAAAGACTATAAAGTGAGAACGCATTAATAATTACATTTAGACAACTGCAAAACTCTGCAGTAAAAATTTTAATAGAAAAGCTGTTTTTAGTTAGGGTTTTTAATTTGAAACAAACTCCTTTAATTGTAAATTTAAATTACATTTTCTTTCTCCGTTATGTTCTAAATTCTTTCATAAAATGTAAACGTTAAATGTGAAAAACATTCATCTATCTCTCTATTGGCACCAATCATAAAGAATTTGTTCAAGGTAGAAAATTCTGACTATTTGCCTTTTGTATTTTGCGTCGATTTCCTTGACTTTACAGCTGCTTGCACACGCCATAAGCAAAACATCGGTTTTAAAAGTCTTACACAATAAAAGAGACAACAATCAAAGATGCAACAGCTTTCTTAATCTCATAAAACTTAAAAAGCAAGTAAATTAGGTGTTTCGAGTTCGTAAAGATTTCAATCATTTGTATAAATTGGAGTTTTATTTAAAAATCAAGCGTATGTTAACTCTCGTAAAATTATATGCAAGCAAATACACCGTGATTATTCTAGAATATATATTTTTTTACTTTTGCTTTTAATGGTATGTTGATTCCTTCACATCTCAGACTTTTATGAGCAATTTTGTGTAATGCCGCCAATTTATGAAACAGCTGGTTCCAAATTTGACGAAAACATACAGAACTTGAACACAATTAACATATTTGCGTAAATGTAATTTTAAAATCTAAAAAAAAATGGTCTACTAAAGAAATCATTAAACAAGTTAATTTGTTTTTGCACTCTTAAATTTATAAATATACAAATTCTTCCACAAAGTTCGCTTTAACTACATTTAATCAGCAAAGAACTGCATGTTTTACTTGAAATTTCCAGCTGTTCTTAAAGTAAAAAAAGCTATAATTTCCGTGTGCCTTAACGATTTCGATCATAAATCCTAATTAGGTCTTAACTCCTTGAGTAAGGGGTATAATCTTTTAGCATGGCAATTAAAAATTTAGTTTATACCCGCTTAATTGCTGCTGTTAAAAGTTCCGAGCTGTTTACAGTAATTTAATGGAAGTGCATTGATATTAATGGACAGTACCATTTAAGAGCAATTAAAATATATTGTTGAGGCTTTCAGTGCTTAGTGAAAAAAAATGTGCATTAGTTGAAATTTACACTTGCTTCATTATTTCTGTTCAAAGTGAACTCAGTTTGCCAGACATTTTCGACATTCAAACTTGTCCTCGCATGGGTTAGATTTTCAAACGAGGTGGAAACAATTGTTACTACTTACTCTACTATCTTTGAGAAATGAATGCCAAAAACCTTACAAATGATCCTACAACTCATATTTACAACTGAAAATTTAGCTGCAAATTAATGGAACAAAAATGCCTTTACACCAACAAGATAAATGTTATGCTTATGCTGCAATCGTTGAGTGCTTAACATGTACTGGAACAAATTAAAACATTGTTCAGTTATGTTTTTATATTCATTGACGACGATGATTCGCTTCGTGGAATTAATTTGTCAAAATATTTCTCAGTAAATTTCTCAGTGTAATAGGAAATTTTGGCAAGGGAGCAAACCTAGACAAAAAGACGATGCCTTTAAAACTGCACTGTTGACTAAATCTGTATTTTGTTTAACAAGTTTTGGGGATAAAAGTGATAAACATATCAGTGTGGTGGAAATATTTGATACTTCAATATCCAAACGGCGTGGTTTACTGAAAACAGTTTCAAGTGGCACAGTTGCAATTGCTAACAAATATGCAATGCAATTTTTGTTAATTAACTTGCTGGATTAAATTGGTTATTTGGTTTTTTTAATGTATTACAAAAAGCTGTAAATTCGACAATTTGGTACTAATAATTGCGACTTTAATGTCCAACAGCAAAAAATTTCGTCTATGCCTAAACTGTCTGAAACTTGGATTTTATCAGTTATTACTTGCAGCCGGTAAATTTAAATTTTACTACCAAACGTATGTTGAAGGCGCAGCCGTCGTTTTAGCACCACTTTAGATGGGGTCTGCATATAGCTTTATTTATTTTTCTATAAGCTGTGAAACGAATTTAGGATTATACTAATGATAACAAAGGGATTATTGTCAAAATCTCGATGTTTAGCCTATCGAATTTGGTTTATCCATTAAAATATGAGTAGTTTAAATAGTCCTCTTTTATGTAACGGAAAGTGTCAATAAGTAATTGTTTATGTCACCTCGATACAAATACAAAACATAAACTCGGACCCGAAAGTTAACATATTTTTCTCGAAATAGCGCTCATATTTGCCAGGGCAAAAGTAATTTGAGTTTGGAATATATGCCACAACCCTACAGCATGTAATTATATTGTTACCTTTGTTAAAATAATTGCGAATTTTGCTTTCTTAATTTATCGCATTTAGCCGAACTATTATTAATATAGTTCTGTTATTAGTGTTTTTTCTGTGGTAGTTTGGTTTCAGTGGTGGTAGTGGGATTCTAAAACATCTTCACACTTTCGGGAGCAAATAATTCATATGCAAATTGTTATAGGGAACATGCTTGCTCAAATCTGAATGAATTTTGTATACAGGGTGAGTCCGAGTAAGCGAGACCCCCGAAATAACCGGTTTCTGTTACTTTGAGAATGCAGGGTAGCTCAAAATAAAATTATGACAGTCAACTTTATGAAAAAAAATGTTTATCATAAAAGTAAATGTGAGGTTTCAAGACAGTCAAGACCTAAAGAAATCTAATGTTTCCCAATTATGGGCTTGTGTTGAATTTTAAATCTGATGATGGCGCTGTTGTCTCGCCGAAAGGTTATATGAAATAAACGATATGAAAATTATTTTAATTTTTTTTAATGGAATAGCCTACTTTTTGATCCAGAATTATGTTCTATATTGAATTCAAAGTATTTTTTGTATAACATACTATGTGATTGAATTCAATAGTTTAGGACATAGCAGCGTTTAAAATATGGGAACGCAACAAAAGTAAACTCTATGATCATTTTTTTTATTTAATAATAATTTTAATAAGTGATATAATTGAAAAGGAATATTAAAGCAAATGTTCCGTTTTTTGTTTAGCTCTGCTCTCAAATTATATCGTTTATTTTATTTAAAAAAATAATAAAAAAGATTACTTTTGTTGCGTTCCCATATTTAAATGTCGTTATCTCCAAAACTATTGAATTAATTCACATAGTATGTTCTACATAAAATACTTCGAATTCAATATAGAACCTGAATCTGAATTAAAAAGCAAACTGTTCAATTAAAAAAATTAACTTGATTGTCATAACTTTATTTTGAGCTACCCTGTATAGTTCAAAGTAACGAAAACAAATACTTTGGCGACAACCACATCACTTTTATATGAACGTTTTTTTAGTCCCTATTTCTGACCGATCGAAGAGAATGTTTTCGCTCCGCTCACTCACCCTGTAGAAGTAAAATGTTCCTCAAAACTCTTAGAACGTTAACTAAATCCAATAAATGTTTCAGAAAAGTCTTCAGTTTTTAAATTCTCCCACCAAAAGTGATAAATAAGTCAGTATAGTGGGAATAATTGTCACGTTAATCTCCAATAACTAATTGTTGCGCCAACGGAAATATTGTAGAAAAACGGATTTTTTTTATGTAGGTATGTAAAAAAACTTGTCGGCTTGGCTTTTCTCCAATTTTCTCCAAATTTCCTGAAAAGTTTCAGCTGTTTTCCAATTACTCTTCCGCAAGATTATGTTACAACTTCAATCCTTTTACAAATAATTTTCTTCCTTGCTCTACATTGGTTTTAAACATTTTTCTTTAAACTAACTATAGATGAATTCAAAATGTTATAACATCAAAATAGTTTGATAAATAATGATCACAATTAACTAGTTCAGTATGCAAGAAATGTTACTGCATTATGGCAAAATGCACTTATAGAGAGCCAGATGGGTTTTAGCACATAACAGTCTGATATAATAGACTAATAGACAAAGTATACTTTACATAAAACTTATTTTCAGTAATTCGTTAAAATTATCACGCACGCTTATAGAGGGTTAAGGTGCATTACACACGCACATATAAATAAGGTGTTATCTACTAAGTCATAGATGTATTCAAATATCCAATTTAATCAGCTAAATTTTATGACAAAAGACGGTTTTATCAATTCGTTTTCACCTGCTTTAATAAGGCCTTTAGTATCATTCTAATTTACATGATGTAAATCAACCCATAGCCATTTCATCTTCACAATGCTGAATATATCTTCAATTTCCAGATCGCGTGACTTGTATATTAAAATATCAATGGAAGTCGAACAGAGCAATATGCCCTGCAAAGTAGAAAGCAGAAGCAGCTTAAAACAATATATTATATGTAAAAGAACTTTTCGTGGGTTCTTTATATGCCTCCATTGTCGGAAAAAAATAAAAAAACACATTACTGTGTTTGATGTAAGCAGTCGTAAAGGGCATAGTAACACTTGAATGAACCTTGTTTTTCTAAGAGAATATTGAACATCCCCATAAATGTGTACATGTATTCATTCATTATTTTAATAATAATGTATTGTCATTGATTTAGATAAGGTGTGGCATTCTAAATTGATATTATAACATCACTCATTATATTGCACCACTAACACCAATGGCTCACCGAATTATGCTCCATAATGACGGTAAAACCGCTTTGAATAATAACTATTGGTTACTAATATCGATCCACTTGTTTGATTGAAATTTGCAATATTCGGATATTCGCCAAGGAGTGCTTCTGGCAATAGACGCATTAATTACCCGTACAACTGCAACGCTAATATATTGATGTTAGAGCTCCGAGTTATTGATGATAGTTATTTTAGACTGTCAGCAATTAAATCTAGTAAGCTTTGTTGTTTCGTTTAAAGTTCCTGAAACTTACGTTTTATGGCTTGGTTAATATGGCAAGTTTCTGTCGCTTTTAATGTAATGAGGAAACGTGTTTCCAGTTTGTGCTGTTGCATCGTTTTGCACACACTTTCTATATCAGTCTTCATTTAAAAGCATCCTTTCAACCTATTCTTGTCTGGTCTAAATGTAGTTTTTAATGGACTTTTCAATATCCTGCCTGGTGGGTGTAAATTTTACTTGGGTAACAACATTGTGCTCTTTAAATGTGATACAAATGTATTATTCGAATCTACTCTGTACAGGGGGTGAGCCAGATTTTCATCTTGCAACAGAAAATGTCGATAACGTAAGAAATACTTTTGGTTTCCATAGACAAATTCAAATGGGTTGGTTACTGTCGTTTGTTTTCAGTAAAAATCACTTTTGTAGTCTACAGACATTAAATTATATTCAATTTTGATTTAGTTTTGTGTGTGGAAAAAGAAAAGTTCAAGTTCCAAGTTCAAGTTCCCGTTTTTCAAGGGAGTAAAAGTTGTTTGCCAAGTTTTCAATTCGCATGTAAATTAGATATTTAGATGTGTGTTTAAGGATTAAAAATATGCGATCAATTTTCGATTTTTCATACCGACTAGGTGATGATAGAATCCGTTTATTTCTTTAAAAAAAATGTTTGGGTTTTTCCATTATTCCTCTGGACTCTAGGGATGTAGAAAGTACAGAAAAAATCGTACAAGACACACTGCTCATACAAAAATTACCTGCTGTTTTCTGCGTAAATCAACAAAGCTAATAGAAAAGATTAAAATACGATTTAAAATAATAGGACCGTTTTACTAATTATAAATTTGTTTCTCCTTTAATCGGCCGGGAAAAACTCAGAGTTTTTAAATTCAGTTTTTCAGTTAAGTACCCAAAGCAATGATGTAAATATCTGCGTATCTTGAGTTTTATTCATTAGCACCTTTGAAGTGAATACTTCACTATCACATTCTTCTAAGTATCAATGCGCTTGTAATAAAGAACACGCCGTGGATTTCGCGAAT